>NC_141158.1:122528832-122890499 GCF_053477565.2 Lygodium microphyllum
GCTAACTCGGATGTTACCTTATGCAACTGGTCCTTAGACTGCATTAGCTCTTCATAAAAGGAAGCGTACAGCTATTGAACACAGGCTGTCACACTGACAATTCAATGGAACTCTGAATGTCTTTACATAGGAAAGGAGTTGCATCTCCCGAGACTAGACTGTGCAATGAGGGAACTGATATGTCAAACGATCCTTCTCGATGTGCTCTGAACAGGTTATTACAAGTGAGATACCCAGGGAGATCACTACCAAAGGTAGCAGGAATGGGCACTGAAGGAGCTTTATCCGCTATCCACTTCAAGCGTTTGCGCTGTATGACCAGGGGAGGCGGAGAATCATCATCCTCTATATCAATGGGTTCTGACTCATCTAAAGGTGGAGGAGGAGGTACGGAATCCGATGGAGAAGGTGAAGGCACACTCTTCTGTAAACGTGAATAGGTCAAGAAGGCAGACAAGTATGATCCATATGTGACATTGGTAACATTACCCCTGGTGACTTTGATGAAATGTTGATCCATTTTAGTTAGGAGGTAAGTGCTCTAGTCAATAGCGACTCCTTTCAACACCATCCTTGAAGCTGTGAAAAGCTCTTTGGACAAGTACTGGGATGGCGTTTTGGCAGGCATAAACCTGTCCTGGAGAAACTGACAGACCATCTTCCACACAGGATTAGTGATCATGAAAAAGGAAACTCCTGAAGAGTTTATCACCTTCTTAACATCCAGCATTTCCCTTGTCTGTTTTTGTAGCAGCTTCAAAATCTCTTTATTAGAGAAAAGCTGGCGAGTGGTAACAAAAGGTTCACCTTTGAAGGGAAGAGACAAAGCCTTCCCTAGGCCTCGAGGTGTCAAAGTCATAGAAATACTCTGGACCAGTCCCTTCTTCTTGCTGTAAGAGGCCAAAAACTCATCACACAACGATGGATCCTCTGGAAGCAATGGAAAGGAGGTAGCCACAAAAGCAGCGAGTCCCGCCTTCATGAGAGGCTCAAAAGTGAGTAGGGAAGAGTAATCCCTATTGACTAATGGGACATACTAGATAGGGGGAGGAGTGTGAGAAGGCGCCATTCAGATGGTTACACACACACCACAAACACAGACAATCAAGGAGAATGCCTGCAAAGCAATAGACAAAAAAAACCAAGGATAAGAGAACAACCAAAACAATAAAACGTGACTCGCGACCAACTATCCCCAAGCAAACCAGAGCCTAGAAAAAATTCGACATGACCTCTAGACATATGCAACCGAAAGCTTCATGCTATGCATCATACAAACACCCAAAACCCCCGTATCAGGCAATAAAGAAAAAAAAAACTACACACCGTACCCTTAACCGGAACAAAGACACTAAACCAAAACATAACCACAACCTATACACATCAAGACCACATCTTGGATAAACCGGTGTTTGACCATGGAAATAACTCCAAAGACTGGGCATACCCATCTCACGGAACGGGTTCGTTAAAAAGGAGAATTTAAGTGCAGTGAGGGGGAATTAATTTAATGAAAGGTTCATTGTAATAAATTATTAAGAAATGGGTGAAGTTTTATTAAGTGATAAACCTTAGCAAAAAAAGGCGGTTCTTTCTTATAAATTTAATTACCAATTATTAGGTGAAAGCGGTGCTTTAATTCGAATCCCAGACTTTGATACCTAGACTGGGTCTCTAAATGCAAGTTCATTGATTACAAATTAAGGTGATGTGGAGCGCTTTTTTGCCAGCGCGTGCTCTTGTGACGGCTGGTTCATTTTAATTAAAAAGATTAAAGTGCCTCTTTAGCGCACTTAGCGCGTGCTAAGTGAATGGTTGGTTTATTTTTATTTAAAAAAAATGGTGTGTTTAGCACGAATGCGCGTGCCATGGTGGTGTTTAGGTTTCATTTTTTATTATAAGGAGAGAAGTTGTAAATTTTCACATCTTTTTGACATATCAATACATTCACAATCTTTCTCTCCCTTCTTGCTCCAAGCTTCCATGGCTTCTTCATCTTTCCTGTCTTTCTCTCTCCAATTCTAGTATTTCTCTCTCCTCGTCACTCTATTTCTCTCTCTTCCTGCAGCCTTTCTCTCTCCTCTGCAGTCTTTCTCTCTCCCTAGTTCTCTCTCTGACAAGTGGTATCAGAGCTTCAGTCTTTGGTCCATTATTTTCTTCCATTTTCACTCCCATTTTCCTATTTCAAAACCAATTTCAGACAAAAATAGTACAAGATAGTGACTAGTGGAGTGCTGTAGGACAACTACAGTTAGCAATGACTACATCTGGAGATATCCAAGGTCAGATATGGCGGGTAAAGGCTTAAATGGCTGGACGTCATCAAAATTTATGCAAAAATGGAGGTAAATAGGGTAAAGGATGGTTAACTGGGCTTAGTTTGAGAACAAACTGTGGTTACTTTGAAAAGAGGGGTTTCTCTTTCCCCTTTCCTGGAGTTTCCTACAGGTTTCATGGAAGTTCAGCCCTGAAGATCAGCTCATATCTCTCTTATCCCTGAGTTTCTTGGTCAAGTACCACATGGAATAGTTCCCTCAGATCAAGACCTTCAGAATGAGCACAAGGTTGCTCAGTTTTGCATCAGCCATGGAGCAGGAAACAGCCCCGAAAATTGCGGCGCAATTTTCGGGCTGATTCCAGCCCTGCCTTCTGCTCAGCTTGCTTCCCCTCAGCCTTGGCATTGTTCCTGGTCCATTTCATTCATAATCCTCAGCAAGATTAAGACTCTCAGCTCCATTCAAGGATTCTTCAGCTCTTCCTAAACCCTACATGAACAATCCATGGGCAGCCATGAAAGCTTCAGCCCAAGCTTCCATTTCTTGACAATTTCTTGAGGATTCTTCATCCTTTTGGCCCGTGGAATCATTTCAGCAAGGATTCTTCAACAAATTGCAAGGATTAAGCACGGGATGGATAAAAATTGAAGATCAAGAGCTTCTATGGAGCAAAAATTTGCGGGAAACGGGTTTAATGCTTCAATTTCAAGCATTTGAAGCTTCAAGATTGGTCTCAACCATCAGATAAGCAAGCCTTATGGATTATTTTGCTAACATTGGACAACCGGGAGCCCTATCAAGCATTTGGCAAGTTATTTTCAGCCATGTCAAGGTATTTCTCTTCAATTTTTAATCTCTCTCATTAATCCAATTGCTGAGCTTAAGCCATTTGACTGAGAGATTAAAGAATTGAACATTTTCATCAAATTCTCAGTCAACCTTTGCTTGAATTCATCTATTCAAGAATGCAATGCTTGCCTAATGCATACTAGCTTCAATCAGTGAATGAAAGGCCTCAATCTGAGATTTCAACATAACATTTGAATCTTATTGACTGAATACATTGATTGATTCCTTTGTTTACTCTAATCCAATTGATTGGTTGATTCTCTTTTGCATAAATTGAAAAATTGTAAAAGGATAAGTACTAGCAATCAGTGAGTCACTGAATTGCATAGGTAAAACCCTTCTCCCATCTCAAGTTTTCTTATCAATCAATTGCATCTCATGAAAGGCTGAATGGATATTTTTTCAATTGCATATCATGCTGATTGCTTAGCACACTAGCCTCTGCCATGTTGATATTCCCACCGAGGAAAAAGGTGGATGCCGGGGGAGATAGTGGGACAAAAGAGAGGTGACCCTCCCTCACTATCGAAGATCCCGAAGGGGTGCAACCAACCGACCCGGGGGGGAATTTGCCCACCTCCCGGTGATTCGGAGCCCGTGTAGGGAGCCTGTCCTGCCGTTTTATCCCTCACATAGGTACAGCGAGTGGAGAATTGAAGATTGAAGACTTTCCAACGACTCAAGTACCTACTAGATTAAAACAGGGTAAAACAGGGCATTTTCAAGTTACCCACAGGGTATTTACAGGTGGATACATGTACACCCTTTGATACTGAAGCACAGGTGCAGGTACTACAGGGTACCCACAGGTCCTATATACCCCTTTGTAGGGTTTGGTAGCCATTTGAGGTTACTTTCTTGCATTACAGGGTCAAAACAGGGCACTTACAGGTCTAAACAGGGTGCAGGACTGGACAGTTCAGACTCTGAAATTCAGTTACAGAATTTTCTGTCCTAAACCTGTTATAGCATGCTATAGCTCATCTTGAAGAGGGCATTGTTAGCTTCGATTCGCACAAAAAAGTTTTGCAATCGGAGTTTTCTAGCCAAAGTTATAGCCGTTTTACTGACACGGGGTACTGCAGGACTGCACTAGTATGGCAGGACATAAAGGCAAAAATAAGGTCCAGGAGGATTATGCACAACAAATCAGGGATTCCACGATGGAAAGCACACTTCAAGAGAACCATGAAGAGCCTCAACAAGGAGAGATTAGTATACTCAACGATACTTTGTGTGCTCATGAACTAAGGCATAGAGAGCGACATGAGGCCATGTTATTAAGAATGGATCAGATGGTTCAATCTACTGATCAAACCAAGGCCCTTATGGAAAAGTTAGTATTGTCCAATGACCAAATTTCGGCACAAATCTCTAAACTCATACAATTGCAAGTGGCATCAAAAGAAGTTAATGAGAAGGCTTGTTCAAACAATGACCCTTCAGTCCCACTTTAGCCTTCCAACCAAAATGGTTATGGAGATGGGATCATAGGAAGAAGAGGCATACCAAATAGTCAATATGAAGTGGGGGAAGCTTCACAAAGGCATGATGACTATTTGGGAAGTTTGAATGGAGCCAATACTCAAACTTTTGAACTGCATACTCAGAATTCTAGGGGTGCTTTACCAACAGGAAGATTACATGGTAATTCTCAGCCACCTGTTGGAAGATTTCAGTCTCAATTTGGGGGTTCAGTGCTTAGAAATCCTGATCAGCCAGTTTTGGGATAGCAACCCTTCCATGATAGAGAATTCAAGGACAAAATTGTTTTATCCAAGTCTAATGGCCAGTCATCTTCACTATCAGAATTAGAGAAATGGACCTCTAAGATGGAGTCTTATTTCGACATATTTCCTAAAACTGATGATATGAAGATACACTTTGCCTCCCTCCACTTAGAAGGATTTGCTCACACTTGGTGGATGTATATCAAGAAAGAGAATATACTTATTGAGAATTGGGAAGCTTTCAAGGCACTTATGACTGAAGTCTTTGTTTCACCTCTTGAAAAAGAGAAGTTAGAACGAAGATGGTATGGTTTGGAACAAAGGGGCCTAAGTGTAAGAGAATATACAAAGCAATTCCTCAACTTGACCATGTATGTGGAAAACATCAGTGATGAGGCCAAGTTACACAAGTTCATGTATGGTTTAGAACCATCCTTGTCAGCTGATGTTATGGCACAGAATCCTACTTCACTTTTCAAGGCTATTGAGCTTGCAGAGCGCTATGGAAGGAAGTATCAGAAAGAGTCTTCATTTCAGCCAAGTTATGGACAGCCAAGGATTGTTTTAAAGCAAGGGCAAGTTGGTAACAATTGTGGCAGCAATCATATGCCTAGTGGGAGCTTACGGATACCAACTTATCCTCTATTTAATGCTTCTAGGCTTCAAAGCAATTTCAGGACAGCAAACAGTCCAAAGGTTGAATTTAAACAAGGTGACAATAAGCCTAAGTCTACTTCAGCCAATACAAATTCTAGAAATATTCCCATGGATCCTTACAAGGAAAGAAAGGACAAAGGCTTATGCTTCAAGTGTGGAGAAAAGTATACTCCTGACCATGCTTCAAACTGTGTATACAAAAATGGCAAGCCAAAAATTCAGAGTATGCTAGTTCTTGAGGACTTTGAAAATGACATAGATGAAGTTAATGCAGTCACAATCAATGCTGAAAATGAAGATTTTGAGGATGATGGTGGACATGAGTACTTCTATGATCCATCTGACTCTTTTCCTTTTGATCCAGGCGGTGATATCCCATTTGATCCTGGTGGATTTTGTAATGAGTTGCCTGCTGCCACTAATTATTCTATCTCTATGGATGCTTGGACGGGATCTAAGAGCCCCAATACACTTCGTATGAAGGGAAGCATATGTGGAAAGCCATTGTTCATCTTGATAGATAGTGGTAGTACTCACAGTTTTGTAAATAAATCTATTATGTACAAGTTGAATTGTGTTCCCACCGACTTACAGCAGCCTATTCGAGTACAAGTGGCTAATGGTGAAGAGGAAACCAGTACCCAGATTTGCCCACAGGTTTCTTTGCAGATGGCTGAAAATTTTGAAGTCAAAGTAAACTTGATCACTTTGGAAATGGGGCCCATAGATATTGTACTTGGTTGTGATTGGTTGATGACCTTAGGCAGGATTACTATGGATTTCTCACAGTTATATATGGAGTTTTTCTCCAATGGACAGCTCATCCGTTTACAGGGGATCCCTAGTAGATTTGATTTTCAGCTTATCACCATTCAACAACTCAAGAAAGAGTACAAAATGCGCTCACAGATATTTGTATTGCATTTGAACAAAGAAACACAGGATCGGCCCAATAATTCAGCAAACCATCCAGCCTTGACATCTCTTCTTGAGGAGTATAGAGATTTATTTGAAGTACCTACTTCATTGCCTCCTAAGAGAGCGGTGGATCACCCCATTGATTTGGAACCCAACTCAAAGACAATCAATAAGCCACCTTACAGACTATCAAAATGTGAACGAGAGAAAGTAGCCAAGCAAATCAAAGAGCTTCTTGAAATGGGATTTATTGAACCCAGCTCTTCACCTTATGCATCCCCAGTCCTGTTAGTCAAAAAGAAAGATGGATCTTTCAGAATGTGCATTGACTACAGGGATCTCAATAAGATAATAGTGAAGAACAGGTATCCTATACCCAGGATAGATGATTTGCTTGATGAGCTTAAGGGGGCTCGATTCTTCACGAAGATTGATTTGAGATCAGGGTATCATTAGATACAAACGCTCCAGCTACCTTTCAAAGCCTGATGAATAAGATTCTACAACCTTTCCTCTTTCAGTTTGTCTTGGTGTTCTTCGACGACATTTTGATCTACAGCAAGACTTTTCAGGATCATTTGTCGCATATGAGGAAGGTTTTTGATGTGTTGAGACATCATAGGCTTTTTGCTAAGGAGAAGAAGTGTTCTTTCATGCAGATTGAAGTGGAATACTTGGGATATATAGTCAGTGAAAAAGGAATACAGGCTGATCCCAAGAAGGTGCAATGCATAAAAGATTGGCCAACGCCTACTACTACTACCTCTCTTAGAGGATTTCTTGGTCTATCTTCATTCTATCGCAGATTTATAAAGCATTATGCGGCAATTGCAGCCCCTTTAACTGACAGGTTGAAGAAAGAGGCTTTCTTTTGGGATGCTCTTGCAGATAGCAGCTTCAACCAGTTAAAGGAATTACTTACCTCTGCTCCTATTCTTGTATGCCCGGATTTCTCTAAAGAGTTTACTATACAGTGTGATGCTAGTGGCCGTGGCATTGGGGCTGTTTTGCTTCAGGAGCATGGAGTAATTGCATTTGAAAGCCGTAAGCTTACTGATAAGGAGATGACCATGAATGTTTATGATCAGGAAATGTTGGCTATTCTGCATGCAATCAAGAAATGGCACCGTTACTTATATGGCAGCCGATTCAGAGTACATAGTGATCATCGCGTACTCAAGTATTTCCTTACTCAGTCAAATCTAACTCCAAAGCAATGATGATGGGTAGCAACATTACAAAATTATGACTTTGACATCACTCATACAAGGGGCAAAGATAACATAGTGGCTGATTCTCTCTCTCGTATGTGGGCATGCAAAGTATCAGCCATGACAGAATTACATAGTGATTGGATTGAAGAGCTACAAGAGGCATATCTCTTAGATGAGGAATTCAGCCAAATCTTTCAGAAATTACAGCAAGGTCTTATGGAAGAAAACTCACATTACTAGCTTGAAAATGGTCTTATTTGGTGGAAGGGCAAGATTGTTATTCCCTCTACTTCTTCTTTCAAGCGAAAAATTATGGAGGAGTTGCATTCTTCGCCTTTAGCTGGACACTTGGGAGTTTTCAAGACATGACAGGATCAGCAAGAGCTTTTATTGGAAAGGACTGTGGAAAGATGTCAAGGACTTCGTTATGAAGTGTATGCCTTGTCAGCAAAATAAGGATAGCACCCATAAGCCAGCAGGTTTATTGCAGCCATTGCCTATTCCTACGGGTAAATGGACTCATATTACTATGGACTTTATCACTGGCTTACCTACTTCTAAGAAGGGGTGGAATAGTATTTATGTGGTGGTTGACAGACTCACCAAAACAGCTCATTTTATCCCAACAAAAATTCAGTTTACTGCTTCTCAGGTGGCCAACCATTTTATGGAGCATATTTTCAGATTACATGGATTACCGCAGGTGATTGTCCATGATAGGGACTCAAAGTTTATGAGTAGCTTTTGGCAAGCGGTATTTACATCTATGGGTACTAAGTTGGCTCCATCTACGGCTTATCATCCCCAAACTGATGGACAGACTGAGAGATTTAATAAATGGTTGGAGACTTATCTTCGCCATTTTTGCTATGATGTCCAAACCTCATGGGATTCTTGGTTACACCTGGCTGAGTTTGCTTATAATAATTCCACTAATGCGAGCATAGGAGTTTCACCCTTTGAGGCTTTGTATGGTTATAAGGTGCCCCTACCCACAGTCATTTTTAACGAAAAGATCAACCCTCATGGGAAGGAAGAGTTGGAAATAATGCAGACCCTTCTTCAGCAATGCAAGGTGAATCTAAGGAAGGCTCAAGATCAAATGAAGATGTATGCTGATGAGAAGAGGAGGCCTTTAGAGTTCCAGGAAGGAGAGCTGGTTTTGTTGAAGGTGCCAAAATCCAAGTACTCTACATTGAAAGATGGATCCAGTAATAAGCTTGCCCACAGATTCTATGGCCCTTACAGGATCCTTAAGCAGATTGGAGAATTGACATACAAACTAGAGCTTCCCTCTTCTACAAAGATTCATAACGTCTTCCATGTTAGTCAGCTCAAGCCCTATTATGGTGATCCAGTGGATTTAGTTGATGAGCTGCCACCTATTGATGAAGATGGTATTGTTCAGTACATCCCAGAGGCTGTTATAGGTCAGCGTGAAAAGAAGCTTCGATCACGTTCTGTTATGGAATATTTGATTAAATGGAGAGGTTTACCCTCTGAAGAGGCTTCTTGGAGACCTGATTCAATATTGGATGAGTATCCATACTTGAAGGATACATTGGTGGCTGAAGCATATTGCTTATGGAGCTAGTATTGGTGCAGACTGGTTCAGGACAGCACGCTATTTTAGAACAGTTTTTGTCGTACCTCATTTTCAGAATTGAGCTATCTACATGAGCTTAAAGTACTCTTCAAGAGCTTCGTTTTGATATGTGGTACATTTCATTTGGACACTTCTATCAAAAGTTATGGCAGATTTGGTCCAGCAGGGACTGTTATTTCAGCAAGCTGTCTACTTTCTTCTGGAACTATTTGTTGAAGATTCTATGGCTCCAATGGCTTCTAAAGTTCTTCAAATCATGTATATAGCGGGGTCCTCTTTCCGTTCTTCAAATTCAGCCCTTGTAATGATAATTCTTCACTCATCTCCCTTGTAAAGTTGTAAAACAGAGTAGTACTCTGTTCTATCCATCTCTTCTTTAGTTTTTTCTAGGTTTGTTTTTTAGGACAAAAACTTTTGGGAAGGGATGGATTGTAAGAAGCTGGGAATAGTTAGAATGCTAATAATATGCCATGTCACGTTGACACTGGTATATAAGGAGAGAAGTTGTAATTTTTCACATCTTTTTGACATATCAATACATTTACAATCTTTCTCTCCCTTCTTGCTCCAAGCTTCCATGGCTTCTTCATCTTTCCTGTCTTTCTCTCTCCAATTCTAGTCTTTCTCTCTCCTCGTCACTCTATTTCTCTCTCTTCCTGCAGTCTTTCTCTCTCCTCTGCAATCTTTCTCTCCCCTCTTTCTCTCTCCCTAGTTCTCTCTCTGACATTTATTATTTGTTTGTGTTTGTTTTTTTTTTTGTTGTGTTTTTTTTTTGTTTTTAATTTAGAAATTAACCGTGGGGTTTGGGGTGGCTGAAAAAAATAACAAATAAAAGGGAAAATACCTAGTAGTGGATGTATGGAAATGCAAAGAATGCGCTCTCCGCAATCCAAAAATATCTGGATTGTTTTCTAGATGTTTAGGTGGTGTTTGGATGAAAAAGATGTTTATTTTTATTATTTTTATTTTTAAGGAATTGAGGTGTGAAATGAAATTTTGTGACAGCTTAGAAAAATATGTTAAAAATAAGTAAAAATATTAATGGAAGTGTTAGGAAATTTTCCAAAATTAATTTGGAATTTTTTTATCATTTTTAATGATTTTTTTTTAAATTTTTGGGTATTTGTTTAAAAGAATATGGAATTTTAAAATGTTTTGAATTTTTTTCTTGAAATTGATAGGTTAAAAAAAGGCAATTGGTTGCAGAAATAGTAGGAAATTTTCTAGATTTTTCTGGAAAATTTTCAGAATTTTAAAGGTTGGTTTTTGTTTAATTTTTATTTTTTTAATTGTGTTTTTTTTAAAAGTGTTGTAAAGGGTTCGTGTGTTTGAATTAAAAATATGGGAAAATACCCATAAATAAGCTACGTGGCAGCTGCGTGTCAACAACCGACGAACAAAGTCCCGCACCCGTGCACGATCAATCGCAATCAATCTCAAGCTCCCACGCGTGCGTACACACCTACGCGCGTGTCGATTCCACGAGGGTGTCGACAGCTGGGACGGGGGTTGATGGAAGGGGTTGCTGTGGTCCAGCTGTGTAGCGGGGCTGTAGCGTGGGACATGGGGCTTACAGGGGGGAGGGGGGTTTGGTGAGGAGGACCGGGGGCTTGGGTGGTTATGGTGGGAAAGGGGGTTTGTGTGGGAGGGTGTGTGTTTTCTGGGGGGAATGGGGCTGCTGACGAGGACGAGGGCGACGGGCACCTGGCAGAGGGCGGGTTAGTTGACGTGGCGGCTTGGAGACGGGGTGTCGTGGCGGGCAGGCGGCCTGAAGGGCGGGCAGACGCCTCTGCGTCAGGCGGCTGGCGGCGAGGCGGAGCCACAAGGAGTCACATGCGGGTGCCATGGGGCGAGGCATCGGGCGAAGGGCATTGCGGCGGGCGACGGACGTGCTGCGGGGTGCTGCAAAGGACGAAGGCACAGGATGGTGACATTGGTCGCTAAACGGTGAGGCATTGCTGGCGTCACGGGCAAGAGAGAGGGAGGGAGAAGGTGGAGGGGAAGGAGGGGAAGAAGAGAGGAGCAGAGGAGAAGGGGATGGAGAAGAGGGTGGAGAGGGAGGAGGAGGGGATGGAGAGAAGGACGCAGGACAGGGAGGGAGAAGGTGGTTAGGGTGGGGAGGGGTCGGGGTAGGGGTAGGGGGGGATAAGGAAGGGTGGGAATATGGGCAGGGGTCCATGGGGGAGGGTGGAAAAGGGTAGGAGGGGATTGTCAGGGGCCCATGGGAAAAGCCAAAGGATGGGGAGCCCCGGGGGAGGGTAGGGGTAAGGGTTAGTGGGCGGGTTAGAGTTAGTGGGAGGGTTAGTGGGCAGGGTAGGGTTAGGGTTAGGGTTAGGTCATAGGGGGGGTGCCCAAGGGGTGGGGTAGGGGGAGGGTCCCAAAAAGGAGGCGTACCCCCCCGTCCTGCGCGCGTGTGCAGGGCGGGGTAAAAAAATTTACCGTGACGGGATTGAAAGGGCGCCTGGATACGGGGACAAGGCATGTGGATGCGATCGGGGCGTGTTAAGACGCGTAAAATTGAAAACAGGCGCGTTCACGCGCGGGACGAGTCGTTTGAAAACACAAAAAAATAAAGAAAATTTAATATCTCCCAATCCGAACGTCAAAACGAAATATCGTAAAAACAAAAAGTGGACAGGACGACAAGGGGAAGACAGGGAAAATGTGCAACGGTGGTTCCGGGGGAAAGACAGGGCATTCACGTGCAAAAAACGCAAAAAAGGATCCAAAAACACAATTAAAAATTAATATCAAAAGATCGGTGCATCCGAACGAGGTGCAGGAAAAAGGAAAAATGTGCAAAAAGATGTTCCTGACAATCTTATCACATCAAAACATAGTTCCGACTGAGATAAGACGCGCTCACATGGGAAAAACCCAAAAAAGAGACCCGAAAATGGGATCGGAAATTAATATTGGACGAACCGTTCACCGAAACGACATGTAGGAAGAAGGAAAAATGTCCGCAGGAAGGGGTGGTACAGGATTGTCATGGTAAACCGCAGTTCCGGTGGAAGTAGGAGGGGTTCACATGCAAAAAACACCAAAAATGCGCCCAAAACGCATTTAAAAATTAATAATAATAAATTGAGAAGGCGAAAGAGGGTGAAGGAAAAGGGAAAAAGGTAGGTGAAGGCACAGGGGACACGGCTGTCAAATCAAATTGGAATACCGATGCAAACAAGGCAGGTTCACATGGAAAAATATCAAAAAGATGCACGAAAAAGTCTTAAAAAAACCGGAAAATTAATATTGGTCAAACCGTGCATCAGAATGACGCGGAGTAAAAAGGAAAAAGTTCAAGGAGAAAGTTGTTGTCAGGGCTATGATGTCAGATCACGGTTCCGAAGCAAGAAAATCTCGTTTACATGGAAAACCGACTAATTTACGTAAAATACTTCAAAAATTAATAACTCGAAAACTGCACACCGGAATAGGGGTAGGTAAAAAGGAAAAATGGTCAGTTCAAAAGGAGGAACATGGCTATAAGGTTGGATTTGGACTGCGGTGAACGTAGGGTGCATTCACATGGCAGGACCTCAAAATCAGGGAATGAAGGAGAACTGCAAGGGAACAAACCCAAGGGTGGGTGGAAAATGAACGAGTGGGTGGAAAGGGACCCCATTAGGGTAAAAGCAAGGCATGGCATAGATGCATTAGCAGGTTGAGGCATATGTAGAGGGGGAGGCAATGTAGACGCACAGGGACGCGTCCCCACACTTAAGACCTTAACGGATAGGGTTAACCAAGCAACAAGGACCTGGGACCACACATCAGACTATTCACTAACGTTCCCACACTTAAAACCTTAACATCACTGAGAAACAAAAGTGGTAGGGTTAGAAAAACTTGGCCCATGTTGTCGAGAATCAAGATTGATTGGCAATGGCACATCCGGTGTCGTTGTTGATTGCTGGAGGTACCAAGGCATCTTCACAACGCACATCCGTCATGGCAAGGACCACGTAGCAGCACCCAGGGAGGTAGCTGGTTGAAGGAATCGCAGGAAATTTGTCGATGATGAGGGATACTACACTCCATTCACAGTCACTCAAATGGAATGAAAGAACTGTCACTTGCCCCATGACTAATATCACTCGAGGAATAAGGATTGAAACCCATATCGCATACCCAGGTTAGAAATCGACAGGGGGAATGGTGCAGAGGGAGTATGCCAGGGTGCACAGTTGATGGTGCATTAGTGTGTTCAACCCGTTTGGCATAAGTGCAAGGAGGAAGGCAAGGGAGCCTTACAGTGCAGTGTACAGAACAGGATGATGTGTCCTGTGATGACGGCAGAGACCCATCCCGTGGGTGCATAGGGAAACTGGAACATACCTGACTCCAAGTGTCGTAACGTCCCTCAATCTCACCTCTCGGTAATTGATTGAAGAAAATCTAGTCACACTCAGCCCACCCTTTGTCTCACACTCTGTTGATAGATACAGGAGGGCAGCCTTTTCCTGAAACCCATTGATGTAATCCTCATGATCACTTGTGCAAAGGTTGTATTGCGTATGCGCATTGGATGGTGCAACTGTGCATCCCGCCCTGTGCTGGCATACGGTGCGAGAAGGAAGGCCAGGGAGCCTTATGGTGCAATACACAGAAACAAATTGTGCTTTGTGCATTGAGAGGCCCTTCCCGTGCGTGCAACACTTCATTCACACTACTCACCTCTCATTTGATTTGAAGGGAAAAAGATTGGTCACTCGCCCCACCCTTTGTCTCACTCTCTGTTGATAGATACAAAGGGCAACCATACTCACTTCCCCATCCGGTTAGGATGAAAGCTCATGTCACTCAAAGGGTTTGTCAATGAAGATCACGTCGTCAGTTGTTGAAGAGTCATACCCAAGGAGGTAGCCATCAAATTGAACATTGTGTTGGATAGGACATGTCGTCTGCTAGAGGACAGTTAGACGCTCTGCAGAAAGACCCAGGACACAGCGTACCAAGGGACGTAGCTTCGGAACTGGATCATGAAAATATCAATTGATGAATCCACTTTCTGGACTGCTGGGTGTTGCCACCTTTTCCACAGCCAGCTTCGCACCCAAGGGTGTGTGCCATCTTTTCTTGGAATGAGGCTTGCTATGACAGGAAATTGCTTCCTTTTCTCCCATAACAGATTTGTTTTTCTTATCTTGTTTTTTTTCTCTTTTTTTTTCTTTTTTTTTCTTTTTTTTCTTTTTTTTCTTTTTTTTCCCCCTTATTCCCGAGGGTGTTTCCACCTTTTCTCGAAGAATAGGTCGGCATGACAGGGACCTAAGTCCTTTTCTTCCATGACCGATATGTATATTTTTTTTATTTTGTTTTTCTTTGAATTAAGAAAGGGAATGATGGAAATACCATTTGTCAAAACCCACCTCGCCACTGTCGCTGGTGGAAAATAGAGGATAAGAGATCAAGGCTGGAAGGTAGGGTTGAGGGGACAGAGGGTTGCGTCCACCTCATTAGGAGTGGTTGAAGAACGGCTATCAGAAGTAGCATCATAAGAAGTACAGTGCCACGCCAACGAGGGAAAGGATCAAGTGACCATGATTGTCAAGATCCCCAAGGAGGAAAGTACTTCTTCACGCGATATCCATTAATCAGGAAGGGATCATCAGAGGCATCAACGGTCTGCACTTGGACAGCACTTGGATAGAGCCATTAGGGTTGACAGCAAGTACCTTATATGGGCCCATCCACCGTTGTTGGAGCTTGCCAGGAAACTTGCCAAATCGTGAATCATAGGCTAGGACCAAATCACCTTCTTTGAACTTCTTGTGCTTGATGAAGCTATCATGGTAAGCCTTACGTTGAGCTTGCATGGCTTCCATGCACTGTAGAGCCATCCTGCGAGTTTCATCCGAACATTCCAAGTGCAGGAGACGGCATTGTAGTGAATCATCGTCCCCCAAACGCTCTTTGATAGCCACTCTCAAAGAGAGTAATTCCAGTTCAACAGGGAAAACAGCTTATGTACCATACACCAGTTGGAAGGGTGTCTGTCTTGTTGCTTCTTTATGGGAGGTTCTGTACGCCCAGAGGGCCTCTGTAAGTCGATCATCCCAATCACGACGATGTGCAGCAATTGTTCTTGTCAGAATCGAGCAGAGGATGTGATTCGTGACTTCGACTTGGTTGTTGGCTCTGGGGTAATAAGGAGTGTACTTGCGATGGCGGATCTTATACAACTCTATCAACTCTTCCATGATTTTATTAATGAAATGAGTGCCTCTATCACTTACCAGCTCTAAGGGACTGCCAAAATGGGTAATGATATTCTCGTACATGAACAGGGCCACGCTGTTACCATCGTCCCGCTTTAGGGCTTTAGCTTCACACCACTGTAACATAATCCGTACATACGAGGATGTATTGGTTCTGCTTCCTTTTGGTGGGAGGATCGATTGGACCTACGAAGTCGATGCCCCACTTCTCAAAAGGCTTCAAAGGAAGGATAGGTTGTAGTGGCATGGCAGTTGTCTTCGTAGGTTTTTCCATTCTCTGACATCTTTTACAGTAATCATAGGCATCCTTGTGGATGGTAGGCCACCAGTATCCTGCTAGCAGAGCCTTCCTGGCTGTAGCTTCTCCTGCAAAGTGGCCTCCACATGGCTCGTCATGGCAAGCCTTCAAAACAATCCCAATCTCATCTCCTGCAACACATCTTCTAAGCACTTCATCTTTGCCTTTCTTGTACAATGCACCACCTAGCAGGGTGTAGGGGGCTGATTCTAACATGAGCTTCTTCCTTTCCCGACTAGAAATACCAGGAGGGTATTGTTGGGTTTCCAGCAGATTGGCAATGTTTGCATACCAGGGAGTTACGGCTTCTACCAGGAATAGGGAAGCATCAGGGAGGTCTGGATCATCCTGCTCCTCGTCTGCAGTTTGTGGGATACACGACAGATGATCAGCCAGAACATGGGAACGACCAGGTTTGGTAATTACCTCAAAGTCGAACTCCTGGAATAGAAGGAGCCATCTCATCATTCGTCCTTTCACGTCTGCTTTGTTCATTAGGAAGGACAGGGCCTCATGATCCACATAAAATTTAAAGTGCGTAGACAACAGGTAGTGGCGGAACTTTTCTAAGGCAAACACCATTGCCAAGCACTCAAGCTATGTCACTGTGTAGTTCCGTTCCCTATCAGTGACTTTTTGGCTTGCGTAATAGATGGGTTGATCCAGCTTAGAGGAGCCCTTTTGGCAGAGGACAGCGCCTAAGCCTTCAATAGATGCATCAGTGTTGTGTACATGAAACTCTTTCGTCCAATCAGGAGGTTGCAGAATGGGTGCCTCAATCAAACACTGCTTCAGAGTGGCGAAGGCTTTGTCACATTCTTCCGTCCAAGTAAACTCTGCATCTTTCCTTAGAAGCTTGTGCAAGGAGGCTGCCTTTGTTGCAAAATGAGCTATGAACCTTCTATAGTAACCCACATGGCCTAGGAATCCCCTCAACTGTTTGAGGTTGGTGGGTGCTGTCAGAGCTACGATCTTTTCGATCTTTGCAGGGTCTATTGATATCCCTTGTGCAGAGACAATGTGGCCCAACAGAACTCCAGAAGAGACCCCAAAGATGCATTTGTCGGGGTTAAGGGAAATCCCATACTCCCGGCATCGGTCAAAGCATTGTTCCAAGTGTCCCCAGTGTTCACGGATCAAACTATAGACACAGAAGTTATCCAAATATACCTCAATAAAGTCGTGCAAATGATTTTGGAATGCGGCCATCATGACTCACTGGAAAATAGCAAGGGCATTGCAGAGCCCAAATGGCATTACTCGGTAAGCGTAGGTCCCCCATTCTGTGGTGAAGATTGTTTTGGATTGGTCCTCTTCTGCTATCTGCACTTGGTTGTATCCCCACTGAATCCATCCAGAAGGGAATAAAGCTCATGTCCTGCCACTGTGTCCAACAGTTGGTCTGTGAAAGGGATAGGAAAGTGATCCTTCTTCGTCTTAGAATTGAGCTTGCGGAAATCCACACATATACGAAGCTTGCCATTCTTCTTGGGTACAACCACGATGGGTGAGACCCATTCACTATTTGCCACTGGATAGATGAACTCAGCTTCCAGAAGCTTCAGCAGCTCTGCTTTCACCAATGTGGAGTAATTCGGGTTCATTCGCCTCTGTCGTTGCCGTACTGGCTTGGCATCAGGCTCCAAGTCAATATGATGTTGACATATTGTGGGATCAATCCCCTTTAGGTCTTTGTAGGACCACGTAAACACGTCTTTCTTTCAACAAGTTGTACAAGGTTGGCAACTCCTCTTCTAGTTGGCTGCTGCCGACCTTCAAGTGGCGTTCAGTGCCATCTGCATCCACAAAATTTAACTGCCTTTCACCTTCTACTTCACGGATGAAGGTCCCACAGACTGCTTCTGGATACAGATCCGACTCCTTCAAGGAAGTGGTGTCCTCTTCTGATGTCCCACTAGACCCAATTTCTTCTATTGGTGGAGACTTAGGTTGCTCTTGGAGATGTTGAAATGGGATTAGGGCCGTTTCGGGTTTGGTTTCAAGATTAGTTACCTCTTGGCTTGAAGACTCATCTTCTGCTGACACATCTAGGAACTTCACATAACAGGGACCCTCTGATGCTTGTTGGGTTGGTGGGATTGGTGCTTGTTGGCACGGTGCATCATCATCATCTTTCTTTGGCAAGGATGGGTTAGGACGGCATGAGCCACTACTGAAAGACTGCTTCTTCTTCTTAATCCATTTCTTATAAATATTTTGCATATAAGAAGATCCATTTACCAGACCAAATGGTACCATTGCCATTCTGTCCCATAGCATGAGCTCGTCTACTTCTGAGGCTTCTGGAACTTCTTCTTCAAATGTATCCTCTGCAGGTGGGATAGATTCTTCTGGCTCACTTTCATAACCTTCTTCGTCCATATCATCTCCATCCTCTTCTGTCTCTGTCTCTGTCTTTGCTTCTGCTTCTGCCTCTGTTTCTGGCTCTGCTTCTGTAGGAGCTCTGGAAGAGAAGAACAGGTTCTCTGTTTCCTCTTCTGCCTCTGTTTCTGGCTCTACTTCTGTAGGAGCTTTGGAAGAGAAGAACAGGTTCTCTGTTTCCTCTTCTACCTCTGTTTCTGGCTCTACTATGGCCATGTAACAGGGAGAGCAGTACATCCAAGCTTCTATCTCACTGTCAGAAGTGATTTCGAAAATCGTTCCTGGTTCAGGCAGGAAGTATTCACCCATTGATAATGGCTTTGCATCTTTTGGGAGTTGGCTTACAGTATCCACTGTTAAGGAACGTGCCACTGTTTTCTTGGGAAGGATTTGTTTGACAGCATCTTCGTCTGCTAACGTTCCATCTGTAGCCTCATTAGGCGAGTCAGAAGATAATTCCAAGGAGGTGGATCCATGTCCTTTTTGAGAACCATATAACTTCAGCACCACTTTGTTGGGTCCTCTACCCAAGGTCAAGGTTCCTTTGAACAAATATGTCCTTGCTCTGGCTTCAAAAAGCCATGGTCTGCCCAGTAACAGAGGGTAGGATGTACCATAAGAGTTTGGTTTCACCACCAGATAGGTTAGCCAATAATCTTTTCTAGCCACTGTAGTCTTCACATATGGGAGAATGCCCAAAGGCTTGATTCTGCTCTGATCCGCCAGTCTGATGAGCCATTGGGTTGGTTGCACACCTTGTAGGCCTAGATCCTTCATTGTCACATCCGTCATAAGTTCACTGATGAATCACTATCAATCAGTGCATTTGCAATGAAGCAGCCTTCTATCCACACGCCAGACTTTGGGGTACCCGGATCTAGGAAGGCGTTAGCCACGTCCACTTCTTTTACAGGTTCTGGAGCTTTGTTGGACTTTGTTGCTGTTGAGGGAGCAATCCTTAAGCCACGTCGTCTTGTCAGTATACTTTTGAACCTTTTTCGGCAATTGGGAGACAACACCAATAATTGTCGAAATGTGAGGTTTGGTTTAAAGGTATCTAGATCTCTGACCAGATCATATTCCTTAATAGGATCCACTGGCTTCTCTAACCGGTTAGGGAATGGGGCAACACCCATTTTCATTTTCCTTTGTTCTTCCAACAAAGGCATCATGGGAACTTCTTCTGTCACTTGCGGCACTTCCTCCTCTTCTATCTCCTGGACCTTTGGTCCTGTCTCTGGGACTGTCTCTGTAACTCTTTGTGGCACTGTAGTGCTCTGTACGGCACTGTCAGGTTCTGTTTTGTTCTGTTCTTCCGGTGGAAGCTTGAACGTCACTGTTCTGGTAGGAGGATTATTTTCTTTCTGGATAGGTGGTTCCTTCTTCTTTGCACGCGTGATGGCAGCAGCTTCCAATTCCACTAAATTGGAGGTAGGCTCTTGGGCCTTAGCCGAATTATCAGTAGCACTGTTTTTCACTGGGGCTGGGCTTGGACAGTCTTTTGCAATGTGGCCTTCTCCTTTCAACGAATGCATAAGGGCTTATAATCCATTGATCTTCTAGGATTTGGACAATTTGGTGAGATGTGTCCCTTTTCTCCGCATTTGTAACACTCTACTTCTGATCTCTGACCACCGCTAGACTGTCTTCCTCTGTAACTTTGGGATGGAAACTTTCTTGGACCGAAATTAGGACCAAACTCTCTAGGCTTGGATCCAATATCCTGTGTTGCCATTTTGGATTCCAGCAAGTTGAATCTTGCGTCTTCTTCCTTCCTTCTCCTATCATGCATCTCTTTTAGAGAGCAAATATCCTCTGTATGGTTCTTCTGTAAACAGTAGGAACAGAAAGCTCCAGGGATGGTTGGTTTTCGTGTACATTCAGTGGCTAAATGACTTGCTTGATGACACTTACCACACCAAGTATTTGACTGCATCACATCTCTTCCTGCTCCTGCAACGTTGGATATGCTAGCAGTATTCACTTTCAGCGCCTGTAGCTGCTCTGTAATCACATCCATCAACTCCTTTTTGATATTTGCAACTGAGTTGGATAAGTAATCCTTCAAGCTTTCTCCTCCGGAGGTACTGGCAGTAGGGTTTTGAGGAGTCTCTGTAATCACTGCATAAACAAGTTGGGCTGGTGCAGAGGGATCTCTGTTATGATTCTGATTCAGAACTCCTGTTTGAACTGTTGGCTGTTGTTTGTACCTCTGGACTCATTCTAACGCTTGCCTCCTTCAAGCTTTCTGGATTGTTGTTTCTCCTCGTGGGACTGCATTTGGTACTGGCTGTAGGTACATCATAACAGAGATACAGAAAGCTTGAACTGAATCCTTCTGGATAAGTAATTCTGATTCATAACTGAGTTGGATAAGTAATCCTTCAAGCTTTCTCCCTGGGACTGCATTTGGTGGGTACATCATTCCTGGCATCAGAGGAGGTAGGACTCCTCTTCCTGGATTCATCGCCAATCTAGCTTCCACTTCATCGTACAGTCTTGCACCTTCTGTTGCAGCTTGCAGTGTGGCTGGTCTTTGCAGCTCCACAAACTTACGGACTTCTGGTTGTAATCCTCTGAGAAACACCCCCTTCTGAATGCCATCATCTAGATTATGGTTAGTCCATCTCTTCAGGATGGATTCCATTCGTGAGACATAAGCTTCTACTCTTTCTCCAGAGGACTGACTTAAATTCATAAATTCCTCTCGCATCCGCTCTTCAAAACCTTCACTCATGAATTTAGTGAGGAAGGCCAACTTCAGGTCGTCCCATGTGCCAAAAGTTCGTGCTGCTTGTCTCTCATACCACTGAAACGCCGCGCCCTTGAAAGTGGCAAGGAATATTGCCAACCAATGCTCAGGGGTTCTGGCATTGTTAGCCACACATGCTACCATAAACTTTGCTACATGAAGATCGGGGTCTTCATTGTACTCTCCCTTAAAAACTGGCAATGGAACTACATTCGCTGGCCTGTCATCAATATTTCCAGGACGGATTTGGCTTGGAAGTGGACCTCCAGCAGGAGGAGGAAGGGCTTGATGTGCCATTGGGACGTCTGTAAAGAGTTCTGCAAGGGCGTCAAAGGCGGCTTCTGCTGCGAGCTCGTTCTCAGCCTTGATTTTTGCTTTCTCTCTTCTCACGTACCTCTGGACTCGTTCTAACGCTTGCCTCTTTATTGCGTCATTCATCAGGGGGTTGGCTCCACTATGTTGTTAGTGCTCCACAGAGGGTTAACAGAAGGCTTTAGTCTCTGGAGGACTCTCTTGCCAACATTTCTTCTACTTCCTCCTTTTCAACGTCTCTGAATTCTGCTTTCATGCCACTGCATAGAGGAAGGTATTCGGTTTTGAAGGTGTCAAAATGCATACGTCTAAGCATTGTGGTGGTGCCATCATCATAGTAATGCCAGCTTCTGATGGTTTCAACAGTGTATGTTGTAAAGAACACTCTGTCTACCAACTTCCAGTGGGTTGCCAATTGAACAAACATAAGGTTATCAGTGCATCAAGCATCCCATGTATCTTGCTGTTGAGCATCCACGAACAAATTCCAACTCTTTTCCTTCTTGTCTTTGTGAATCTCTACAGACCAAGACTCCTGAAGCTTCTTCACAATCTCCCACTTGATGATGTCTGAAAACTTCTCAATGAATGACAAATATTCTATGGATGGTCATTCTCTCTGTTTCTGCTCTTCAGTTTGTTCCCAAACAGTTTGCCACCAAGATGCAAGTTTCTACTGCTTCAACAAGAAGAGGAATCTGTCCACCACATAGAGCATGCATCATGATGGTGATGTGTTTCCGCCATTGTGGGATGAACTTCTTGTGGAAAGTGGCTTTGATTATGAGAAACTCCAACTCTTCAGTGGAAGAAGGAACTCTACAAACATCCATTGAATTCTTCTCTTCTTGGCAATGCCAATTCCTTCATTTTCAGCCTCTTCTGGTGCTTGTTGATGGCAAGATTCCCCGGCTGCGCACCAAAAACATGGAGCCCCAAGAGGAACACCAAGGAAAAGGGAATTCTCTTGCAAGAAAATCTATCTTGTAATATCAACAAGCTTGTTTATTATGTTTCATATGATCACAATGAAGAAAAGAACACCATGCACAACAAATCTTCATGCAGCATCATGTAGATCTCCCACGGATTTGATAGAATCAACCATATTCTTCAATATCTTCACAAAATCCATCAATAGAATAAAGAAAGCAAAGGAATACACCATCTTTGAATGGAAATACATCACATAGTATTCATCTTCAATATCTTCATAGTCTTCTCTCTCAATCTCTCATATACAATCACTCTGTTTTAGTAGAATTGACTATCTCTGACTCTCTCTCTCTCTCTCCATCAATAATACATCATATCATCACTAAAATCTCTCAAAATCACTCACAATAATCCTTCTTAGGTCGTGGATACCCCTCCCAAGAGGTATGTCTGATATGAAGAGTCACCAGAGCCACTACAGTGTCCTTTCATAGCTCACTATTGTCACTTCACTTCAGTCTTCACTTGAGTCTTCAGTAGCTACTTCTTCCTCTTCTTTCAGCTCTTTTGCACTTGTATTCACCTCTTTCCAAGGCTAGAAAAATTTCCCAAACTACACTCTCATCCATCAGAACACATACAGAAGCATACAGAACAGTCTACAGAACAATACCAAAACAGCTACAGTACAGAACAGAACAGAGACAGAAGCTCTATAGAAGACCTACAGAAGGTTACAGAAGGTCATCAAAACCACATAACTCATACTCAAACCATTCCAAACTCTCAAAAAATATTCAATAATCT
This sequence comes from Lygodium microphyllum, assembly GCF_053477565.2. Taxonomy (NCBI): domain Eukaryota; kingdom Viridiplantae; phylum Streptophyta; class Polypodiopsida; order Schizaeales; family Lygodiaceae; genus Lygodium; species Lygodium microphyllum. The sequence continues at coordinate 122,551,788 of NC_141158.1, forward strand.
TTCAAAATATCTCAATCTTCACCAATCATCAATCCATCCCTCCTTACAGAAGACAATCAGAACAAAACAGAACAAAACAGAACAAAACAGAAGCTATACAAAAGGTATACAGAACCAATCAGAACCTATCAGAACATCACAGAACCACTGATAAACATCATGAACTTCCAAAACACAATCAATATAATCAAAATCACTCTCACACCACTCCCAAACCAATCAACCATTCATCTCTCAAAAACAACAAAAATCAGCCAAAAAACAAGTCATTTCAACACTCAACAATGATGAAGGGATTTGTGTGACCTTAGCCAAAAACTTTGAGCTAAATTTCTCCATCATCAATGATATCCTCAATACAAAGCTATCTGTGTGGACAACCTACACAAAGAGCATGATAGGACCAAAAAAAAAGAGGGATCCCATCTAGAAAGCCACATAGGATGAAAACAAATAGAGAATAAAGAGACATTGGAATTAATAGCCAGTGTTAGAAAATAATATCAAGATTTTCTTAAGGTGGAAAAATCCCTAAAAATCTCAAAATTGTATCACCAAAATATACACTGCATGCACTATGGTAGAGACCATCTCCCCTCGAAATACTCTAAATCACCAAGAATGTGCACAAATTGCAAATGTTTTGGACAAAAAGCCACATATTAAAAAGCTCCATGAAGACTCTTGGATCCTAATTTTTCCTATTAGCATTATAATTACTGTGCTACTTACCCTAGGCAACCTCTGCCTAGCAATTTCACAGTCCACTTCATTGAAAAACTGAGGGAAAAGGACAAGTATACAAATCCTTTTTTATGTTATGAAAATGAAGGGCATCCCATGCTCACATCACCTAGGGGTGCATCCCCTAGTCCATGCCACCACATCAAAACTCTAGGGCACATCAAGGGTAGGATAGCTCAAGCATGCTTAATAGAGGTGTCACTCTACGCATAGCACCAGACCCAATCCTACAATAATTGGGTCTCCAACTGTGAGACAACATTCTGAGTATACCCAGACCTTGACCCATCTCCTAGTTGCACAACATATGCACTCCACATGTGGTACTAAATAGGTAGAAACACCCCTTAGGCAACACACAATAATATGACAAGTACACGGAATGCTTGAAGACCCATCAACAATTGGTGGCCCACAATTTCTTCTTCCTACAAACTCTTCCACCTACAACAAACACTACCCTCCTTGTCTTTGCCCTAACCAACTCTCATCATCACCATTCAAGCATCTCCTTCACAAGGACCATTGCATTAACCATTCTAGCATAATCTATCACTGCTCTGAATAGAGTGAGAACCATGGGATTAGCACTTGACTAGGAGAGAGACAAATGTTAACCAGTTGAAGAGACAAATACTTAAAGAGAAATAAGAATATTAAATCCATTAAAAAATGTTTAAAATAGGTCTTGGAAAAGAAAACAACTATTGTAAATGAGGTTCAAGCTCCTTCCCATGCAAATTGTAATTAATTCTAGTGGTATTTATCATCATAAGAATATGGAATTGAGTGTATGCATAGAGGACTAGCCTTTGGCCCAAAAAGTAGGCTGGATGCCTAAGGGGGATGGGAAACCCTAACCCTAAATATTTGTATAAAAAGGATGAAAAATAATGGAAAAGGCTATTCATGTGTGTGCTTTTTTCTTACTCTCAATTCTTATTTTCCACAAAGAGAGAGAGAGAGAGAGAGAGAGAGAGAGAGAGAGAGAGAGAGTGTGTGTGTGTGCAGGACTAAGGGTGAAGGTCACATCTCTTTTCTCGAGTTCTCTCTCATTCCTATCCTCATGCTCCCACCTTGCATGTGAAGGCCATAGAGGGTGAGAAGGAAGAGTGGGTGCATATGTGGGTTATGAAGCCTTCCAAAAGCTACCTTCATTCTTGAAGGAGGACAAGGGACCTCAATATAATGGTTTTCGACTTATTGCAATGTGTAAATGGGTAGATTAGAGCTAGCGTAAGGATTTTGTCCATCAAAAATCCTAAAATAATAGGAGTGTGTCCAATGGTCCCAAGACATTGAGTGCATATTTCCCAACATTGAAAGATCAAGTTATGCTTGATTAAACTTTTGAGATGATCGAAAAAAAGGTCATAGAAAAAGTAATACTTTCCATTCTTCCTAGAACCAATTCCTTTCTCTTCTTTTTGCATCATTGATATCGAAATATCTAGTACTAATATCCCCGAAAACCTTAATAAACACCTATCTACTATCCATTGAGATCTAATCTACACTGAATGTCAAGTTGGCTATGCCACTGTCATGAAGGAAAAATACAACATTAATATTTGCACCTTGGATTAATTCCAGCCTTTGTAAATTTAGCCCTAGCCTATGTGTACATGTGTGAACAACCCTTAAGTTTGGAAGAGGGTTAGAATAAAAGGGACTAGAGGCCAAAGGCAAGACATCTTTTGATCATTCAATAATCTTGGCTTTACCATTTTCTTGGAGTTAGCTTCTTCTTAGCTTTGAAGCACTCAGCCATGGCCGTCATGTATTCTTGAATCCCCAACCATTAATACATGATGAGGATGTCTTGGTGCAATAGATTTGTTAATTCTTTGTTGTAGCTTAGTTAATTTTTCAATTTCAGTTAGATTTCATTCCATGGTTGATTGCTTTCATTACATTGGTATCAGAGCTGTAGCTTAGATCCTTGCAGAAGTCATTTTCAAGTACTAGATTCAGTTTCCTAGGCTAGAGAGAGCAAACCATAGTTAGAAATTTGAGTGACACAACTTGACAGGACATGAAGGCTTCAAACCGGAGTTACATGTGAAAGTCTGCTACAAACAGGGATGAAGATGGTGATTCTTGGCATTACCAATGGAAGAAATGGAAGGCTCCAGCCAAAATAGCAGGACGTGACCAAGTTTTGAGCAAAAAATTGGGGTAAGTGGACAAACTAATGGTTATAGGACTTAGAGGAAGGAAAAGTTAGAGTTACTTTTCATGAAACAAGGGTTTCTTCTCTTTTCCTTCAAGCTGTCCACAAGAATCCATGGCCAAGACAACATCAGATCTTCTCCTTCTCACTTCTATCATGAGAATGTATTGGATGACCTTTGTCCTTGCTTCAAGAGCTTCAAGTGGAGTAGCTAATATAGCTACTTAGCTTCATCGTGGATTTCTAGTACATGAGTATGTACTCACGTTGTTTGCGCCGCCTGCACATACTCCCTTACTGTGTGGAAAATTTCAGAGATATGATGTCTCTTAAGCATTGCTAATGATCTTCAAACCCTGGGCAAGAGATCTCTCACAAGTTTCTTCAAGATTCTTACTAGTTGGGAGTTTTCCCTCTTCTTCAAAACCCTAGCTATGGCAGTCTGGAACAACATCAAAGATTCCTGAAATTTTTAAAGCAAATCATGGGGCTTTTGTGGGCAAAGCATCTCTGAAGCTTCCTCAACCATTTTCCCTCAAGAATCCATCAACATTGGACGGACATTGAAGGAGATTGAAGCCAATGGAGGTCTAGGTGTTCAATGGACAGCATGAAGCTTTTATGCCATTAAATTTTGGCATTCCCTCTCAAATTTTGGGATCTCTTGGACACATTGAAGCCCTCTCTATTACCTATTGCAACCTACTTCAAGTAGAGAAGGCAATCTGTCTTCATCAACCCTCATGTGGAGCATTCATGGAGTCATGGAGCTTTCATGGGATTAATGAAGCTGAAGCTTACCAAGGAAGGGATTATTCTTGAAGATTGAAGATCTCTTGGTCTGATTTTAGAAGGATTATCAAGCTCAACTCACCTATGTCAAGCATTATGGATTGAAGGTCATTCCATCAACAATGCTCTTCTCCAATCAATTAAATGAGGTACTCTAATCACTCTTAATTTCTCTTTACATCCAATTTGCTGATCTCATTTCCAATTGTTGAAGAGAAGTAAGAGGATTAATGAAGCTTTCATTCATAGCCTAATGCATTACTTGAAGCCTATAGGTTATATCAGTCATTGTCTTTACTAAACCTCTTCAATTTACTGAAATGGCCATCTCTAAATGTCTCAAACTCTTCCATAATGAATGAGCATTACCCATCTACTTTCATTCACTGAAATCAGAAATTTCTTGAGCTTCATTACTCAATCTTTATTGCCTAACCCTGACATGAAATTGATTGCCTATTTTGTCTCTTGATCATAAGAAAATCATTACCCAATTGGCAAGTGAGAAAAGCTTTGTAAGCAGTGAGTCACTGCTGAGGTAAATACCTCTCCATTTCTCATTTACATTTCAGCCTTTTCAATTCCAATCTTGCATATCATGAAAAGGGCAAATGAAAGGCAATTGTATTTCCTTCCTATTCCATGCATATCATACTGATTTTTAGAGCTAGAATTCACTTGCCATGTACTTGCCCACGAGGAAAAGTGGATGCTGGGCGAGTCGGTAGGACAAAAGAGAGGTGACCCTCCCCTATCGACGAGGACCCTGAAGGGGAGCGCAACCCGGCCCGAGAGGGAACTTTGCAAACCCCTCGGGTCTCGGATCCCACGTATTTTCAAGTTTAGATGCAGGTACAAATCTCAAAGGCACTTGAAATCAGCCGACAACATGAGTTATGGGCAGTGAGTTCTTGAGATATTGGCAAATGTATGGTACTCATGAATGTATGGCAAATGTATGAAGACATATGGCTACAGTAAAATGTATGCATCCTATGGTAAAGACACTATGGTTCAGCATTAAAGTTTGGAACAGAGTATGTATACATACCCTCATCAAAGATTGCAGTCTACATTGAGTTAGACAGCCATTTTACTGGTTACAGAGGTAATTTTCAATATGGGCAGACGTATGAGACTCTCCTACAGGGTTATGAAGTTGGTACATGCTTGGTATTGATGGTACAAGCCATTAATTGACTAGAACAGGGTATTTACTGCCTGCAGGAATTTTCAGACAACAACAGAAAATCCCTTACAGAAATTTCTGTACTCATCCATTTTCTGCACTTGATAGATCGTTGGATAGAGGGCTCTTCAAGCTTTGAACAGAGCCAAAGACCTTGTAATTTGGAGCTCTAGAAGTGAAGATAATCAAGTTTTTTTTACTGCAGGAAATTCAGGACAGAAATCAACCCATGGCTAGGAATAAGAAGAGAGACCCTGTTTTGGATACTATCAACGAAGAATTGAAGGAATATCAACAGGAAAGGGATGAACATCAACAGGAAAGGGGTGAACATGACACTTCTCAAGATGCCATTTACCGAATGCATTATGAGAACGATGAGGTCGATGCAAGTTCCACCCACTCCCCTACCAATCAACCCATAGAGACGTCTCATATCTCAATGAATTCAAACAGTTTTCAACAATTGTCAAATGAAATAAAGGATATGAAATCAGGTTTCAAGGGTATGAGGTTGGGTATTGACAAGCTTGTAGCACTTCTTGGTGAGAAAATGTTGCCTACAGCTGGTCTTAATATCCCACATCGTCATAGGGTTGAAGAACCACCTACTCCTAAGGTGGTAGGTCAATTTGAAGTTGGAGAGTCATCTAAAGCTAAGGATTTTGTTCATCCCACTTTACTTCAGCCACAATTCCATCAACAAAAGGGTCATTTTCAGCCACATGTGCAGGAACTTCAAGAAAGAGTGCAAACAAAGTCAAAGCATGATGAAGACATTAATGGGTGCAACTCTTTCTACAAGCAATTTTACCCTCAAGCAAATGTTGGTGGCTATGAGCAAGGGCATGTTAATTCAGCCCCAAACTCTTATGGGCAGCCACATGGACATGTGAATTCAGCCCCAAATTCTTTTGGATAGCCACAACATAATTTCTCTACTCAAGTGCAGCCCAATAGGCCAAGTCCCATGTTAAATCATGATTGGAATCAGCAAAATAATGGGCAGCGACCACCTTTCAACTCACCGATGCATGGACAACCTCCCAATGTGAGCAACACATACTTTCAGCCTCAAGGACATTGTTTCCAGCCACAAAGTCATGGTATGCATTATGGACAGCAAACTCCTTATGCACAAGCGCATGGAAATAATGAATATCCTAAGCAATGACCTTTTGGCAATTCTTTTGGGCCATAACACCATAGTGGGCAGCAGCACCCTAATGGACAACCTCCTCAATACGAGAGAGAGTACAAGGAGAAAATAATTATCTCAAACTTTAAGGGAGAGAACCCTTCACCCACGGAGTTGGAGGAGTGGTTTGACAAGTTAGAGATGTATTTTTCCCTTTACCCAAGGCCCGAGAATGCCAAAGTAAAATTTGCAGCCCTTCATCTAAGAGGCTATACTCACACTTGGTGGAGATATATGGCGAGGATGGGACATGACTTCTTGTCTTGGGATGCATTGAAAAATGCTATGATTGAAGTCTTTGTTTCCCCTATTGAAAAAGAGCGGTTAGAGAAAAAGTGGTATGCACTTGAGCAACATGGTCTCTCGGTTAGAGAGTACTCAAATCAGTTTTTGAACCTCTCAATGTATGTTCATGGGGTCTCCGATAGTGCCAAGTTGAATAAATACATATTTGGTTTGGACCCTATTCTTTCTTCTGAAGTTGGAGCCATGAATCCTACATCCCTACAAGCTGCCATTCAATTGGCTGAACGTTATGGGCAGAAATACAAGGGTTTTCAGCCAAAAACAGGGCATTCTTTTCAGCCTACGCAGTTCCCAAGGACATCAGGCCATTATGGGCATGCTAAAACTGATTTTCAGCATATTGGGAAGCCATCAAATACTTTCAGCAATACCTACAGCAAGATACCCACTTTTCCTACTGTTTTTGGGTCAAAACAAAGCAGTAATTTCAGACCTAATGCTAAAAATAGATTTGATGGAAAGAGGACTGATATAAGTGCCAAAACTTTAGCCCCTACTCAAGGCAAACATGTATCGAATGACAAGCTCAAAGATATGTATGCTAAAGGTCTATGCTACAAATGTGGAGAGAAATGGTCACCCGATCATAAGTCCAAATGCAAGGCCAAAAATATGAAGATTAGCATGATCATCGAGGATGATTCCGATGTTGAATCTATTGAAGGAAGCTTGGCTCAACTTGATGTCACAACAACTCAAGAAGAGGCGCATGAAAATGAAGAGAATGTCCATGATGAGTTCTATGATCCGATGGATGGGTTTCCTTTCGACCCGGGCGGTCATTATTTGGATGATTCATGGATTGATTTACATCCATCGCTATGTGCCATATCAAGTGATGCATGGAGTGGTTCAAGAGGGGATAATACCCTATGCCTTAAAGGTCAAATCAAGGGAAGGACCGCTCATATACTCATAGATACGGGAAGTACACATAGCTTCATTAATGCTAAGTCACTCAATGGGTTGAAATTGAATACGCATGAAATGCCTACATCACTCAAAATCCAAGTGGCAAATGGAAATTTTGAGATGAGCAATCAATGCTGTCCAAATGTACCTATCACCCTTTCCCCATTGTGCACTACATCAGTGAGCCTAATTGCAATAGAAATGGGTCCCATTGATATAATACTTGGTTGCAACTGGCTGAAATCTTTGGGCAGATTTACCATGGATCTCAACAACATGGAAATGGAGTTTAAATGGTGTGGACAACAAGTAACACTACATGGAGCTGAAAAGAAAAGAATGGAGATGATCAGCCCCAAGAAGGTTAAGAAAGAGATAAATGCAAAGGCATGTATGTTCACCATTCTTCTTTCCAAGATGGAAGAGGATCAGCCCTCTTCTCCTACCAACAATATGGACCCATGTCTTTGTAAATTGCTGAAAGAATATGATGATATTTTTCAGCCACCTACCTCTCTTCCTCCCAAAAGAGAAGTGGATCATCCCATTGACTTGCTGCCCAATACAAAGCCCATCAACAAACCACCATATCGCCTCTCCAAAGTGGAAAGAGAAGAGGTAGAACGCCAAGTCAAAGAGCTTTTGGAAATGGGTCTCATTAAGGCAAGCCAATCACCTTTTGCTTCTCTAGTCCTTCTTGTGAAGAAGAAAGATGACTCCTTTCGAATGTGCATTGATTACCGTGATCTCAACAAGGTCACTATCAAGAATAGGTATCCAATACCTAGAATAGATGATCTCTTAGATGAATTGAAGGATGCCAAGGTGTTCTCCAAAATTGACTTGAGATCGGGATATCATCAAATACGCATGAAGGAAGGGGATGAATTCAAAACAGCCTTCAGGACGGAGAGGGGTCTTTATCAGTTTATGGTTATGCCTTTTGGGTTATCAAATGTTCCAGCCACATTCCAATCTCTCATGAATAAGATACTTCAGCCATTGCTCTTTAAAACAGTTTTGGTATTCTTTGATGACATTTTGATCTATAGCAAGAATAAAGAAGACCATTTGCAGCATGTAAAAGAGGCCTTTGACATATTGAGGATACACAAACTATTTGCCAAGGCCACTAAATGCTCTTTTATGACAAAGGAAGTGGAGTACTTGGGTTATATAGTGGGAGAAGATGGAATCAAAGTGGATCCTAAGAAGGTTCAGTGTGTCAAAGAATGGCCTACACCAACCAATGCCACTTCATTAAGAGGTTTCCTTGGTTTTTCATCCTTTTACCGACGGTTTATGAAGAACTATGCTCATGTTGCAGCTCCTCTTACCGATCGGCTAAAAAAGGAGGCCTTCTTTTGGGATGAGATCGTTGACAAGAGCTTTAATGAGCTGAAAGAATTGCTTGTTTCAGCACCCATACTAGTTTGCCCTGACTTCTCCAAGACTTTTACCATTTATGCAGATGCCAGTGGTAGAGGTTTGGGAGCAGTTTTGGTACAGGAGCATGGTGTCATTGCATTTGAGAGCAGAAAATTTGATGACAAAGAGAGAGAGATGCATGTTTATGAGCAGGAAATGCTTGCTATTTTACATGCAATCAAGAAATGGCACCACTACCTCTATGGGACACACTTCAAAGTCAAAAGCGATCATAGGGTCTTGAGATATTTTCTCTCGCAGCCCAATCTTTCTCCCAAGCAAAAGAGATGGTTGGCCACTTTGCAATCATATGATTTTGAAATATCATACATGGTTAGCAAGGATAATGTGGTGGCTGATGCATTATCAAGAATGTGGGCATGCAGTCTATCTACTGTGTCTACCATCTATAAGGATTGGATTGAAGACATTCAAGAGGAATATGTGCTTGATGAGCATGCTGCCCATATTTTACAGAAATTACAGCAAGGGTGTGATGCTGAATTTCCTAATTTTAAAGTGCATAATGGCCTCTTATGGTTTAAGGGTAAAGTGTACTTGATTCCCAGTAGTAAATTCAAGCTGAAGGTGCTTCAAGAGATGCATTCATCGCCAATGGCTGGTCACTTGGGCCTTTTCAAGATGTTTGATAGAGTTCATCAAAGCTTCTATTGGAAAGGTCTATGGAAAGATGTTAAAGAGTATGTATCTCAGTGCTTGGAGTGTTAGCAAAATAAGGATTCCACTCTATTACCAGTTGGCTTACTTCAGCCTTTACCCATACCTACGGGCAAATGGACAGATATTTCCATGGATGTCATAACGGGATTGCCTACTACCAGTCATGGATGGAACAGTATCTATGTGGTAGTTGATAGATTGACCAAATCAGCCCACTTTATCCCAACTAAAGTCCAATATTCAGCAAGGCAAGTCGCCGAGCAATTTATGGAAGGTGTGTTCAAACTACATGGTATGCCTATGAGAATAGTATCAGACCGTGATTCGAAGTTTATGGGCAACTTCTGGAAAAGTCTATTCTCCTCTATGGGTACTTTCCTCACTCCTAGCACGGCCTATCACCCTCAAACTGATGGGCAAACGGAGAGAGTTAATCATTGGGTGGAAGTATACCTTAGGCATTATTGTCATGACACACAAGCTTCATGGGATCGTTGGATCCACCTTGCTGAATTTTGCTATAATAACACGCATCACATGAGCATTGGGATGTCTCCGTTTGAAGCTCTTTATGGGTATAAAGTCCAACTTCCATCAGTTTTATTCCATGAAGACATCAACCCACAAGCAAAGGAAGAGTTAGAAAGAATGGAGTTGCTCATGAGGCAATGCAAGAACAGCATAAGGAAAGCACAAGACATAATGAAGGTCTATGCTGATGAGAAAAGAAGACATTTAGACTTCAAGGTTGGAGATTGGGTATTTCTCAAAGTGCCCAAGACGCATTATGCTTCATTAAAGGGTGGGAACAACAAGCTTGCTCATAGGTTTTATGGGCCATACTTGATTTTGGACAAAATTGGAGAGCTTGCTTATAAACTTTAGCTACCATCTTCCACTAGAATACATGATGTATTCCATATTTCACAGCTGAAGAAGTATATTGGGCCTGATGTACAAGTATTGGAAGAGTTACCACCATTGGATGAGGCAGGACTACTGATCATATATGAACCTGAAAACATTATTAGAAAGAGAGAGAAAGTTCTCAGAAATCGTACTCTCATTGAGTATCTTATTAAGTGGAAGAATTTGCCCATTGAAGAGTCTTCTTGGCAACCAACCACTTATGTCAGTAACTTTCCTTGGTTATTACAGGATGATATATGATGCAGTATGCAGTGACTGTGCAGAGACAGCTTGCTGTATGAAATTTCTGCAGACAATAAAACTGTCCTGACTTCATCAAAATTTGATTCTGATGTTATGGGGTGATGCTTGGGAGTGTATACTTCGTTTCTACACCCCATACGCCTTATTTGGACCAATATATCAAAAGTTATGGCAGTTTTAGTGAATCAGCCCTGTTTGGACAGCATCCAGTTTTCTCACAGTTTGGCATGCAAAAAGGTCTTCTTTTCATGGACAGTGCTTCTTATCATTGGGAAGATGAATGGGCATGATTACTATCATCCTTGACTTTGGATTTAGTCCATTACTTCTTGATTTTGAGGACAAAACCATCTTCAGGATGGGATGGTTTGTCATGAAGGAAAATACAACATTAATATTTGCACCTTGGATTAATTCCAGCCTTTGTAAATTTAGCCCTAGCCTATGTGTACATGTGTGAACAGCCCTTAAGTTTGGAAGAGGGTTAGAATAAAAGGGACTAGAGGCCAAAGGCAAGACATCTTTTGATCATTCAATAATCTTGGCTTTACCATTTTCTTGGAGTTAGCTTCTTCTTAGCTTTGAAGCACTCAGCCATGGCCGTCATGTATTCTTGAATCCCCAACCATTAATACATGATGAGGATGTCTTGGTGCAATAGATTTGTTAATTCTTTGTTGTAGCTTAGTTAATTTTTCAATTTCAGTTAGATTTCATTCCATGGTTGATTGCTTTCATTACAGCCACAACAAGAACAGTCTCCAAATAAGCATGTCTTTGCATGGTACTCATTGTCAAGAGGCTTTGGGTACAATATGGATTCCCACAAATAGTGATGTGCTAATATATTACTTGGCTTATAAAATGCTACTCTACATCATATTTCTATTAAAAATAGAGCATGCGTAGATATGAGCTTTCCCATGATGCCTGAACTTATTTTGTTGTATCTATTTCAAATCTTCTTTGAAATATAACATTTGGATATGATACAAATAGCAACAAATATAATGTTCTTTAAAATTCCAAATAAAGTATAAATTTTATGCCTCAAAGCATCTATGAGACAACTATACTCTAGGATGAATCTACTTGAATCTCTAGTACAATTTGACCTACAACACGAAAACATTCAAGGTTAGAAGCTTCCAATTCTATACATGAGATAATCTTATATTTCATAACCTATTACATAAGCTTGGGTATTCTACATAGTACTTTTGGTACTCTATAAATCGATGCTATGCCATGTAGTACCAAAGTAGGTGAATTACTCTAAGATATGTTACTGCATAGGATATCGAGGGGAATTTTGATATTATACATACCTTTTGATACTATATAGTGGCAATGATATTGTGTTTGCATTTTGATACTATTCATAAAGAACTAAATTTGACACTTTAGGTACTATGCATGCGAGCAAACTTAGTACTTGTATAGTACCCACTGGTCCACAATACCTATGACTAAGCTTCTTGTACTTTCCTAAGGACAATGAGATATTTTTGGCTCTTGCACTTAGGAAAAATTTTCCACCTTCCTTGAGCGCTCTTATGGACCTTTCAAGATTAGCTTAGGACTCTTGCAAGTTTTAGGTAGATTTAATGTCGTGTCAAATAACTTGCATTTGGGAGCCCATCTCTTCAAGCATGACCTTGGATGCTTCCAACTTAAGTGTGGAATCCAAGAAATTTAGACATATATGGTATTCATGACCATATTCTCAAAGTTTGTGTACTTCAAAACAAAAGATATAATAGGTACATATGGTGTGTGAAAAAAAACTTGGCGACTCCTGTGAGAAAGAAAGTGTAGCCTTATGATTAATTGGCCAAAAAAAAAAACTTTGCATATGGAGAATGAAAATTCTATGTCTATTCATCTTAATAAACTTAAACTATTTTTAGCCAATTGACATATCAAAAGATTATTTTTATGTTTTAGTAAATTCCATGTTCTAGTTAGTCACTTGTTTAAGAGTTGGGATGCTTTCAAGTCTCCCATTTGTAACTCCACACACGCAAGTAGTCTTATGGGAGCTAATATGTAGAGAAGTTTGCTTACTAAGGGGGTGAATAAAATGAATAATATAATGTCAAAGACCTCTAGTGCACTCATGGTGAGAGGAAGGTTAAATGCCAAGGGAGATTCTGGAGAGACAAGTCAAGAAGCAAGTTACGTACAAAAAAGAATGTGGAATGCTTCTTTTGAGACAAAAAGGAGCACATAAGAGAGGATTTCATCAAGTGGAAAATTTAGGCAAAAGGTAAAAAGACAAATAAGGATGATGGTAAAAAGAAATAGAAAAGCAAGGCAAATATAGAGAAATCTTCACCTATCAATAGGGACCTAAGGCTGATGGACAAAAAAACGGGCCGGCACTGGCTCATGCACTAGCCGGACCTCGTCACTATGCGCAAGACAACCCCTCGGCCTCGCGGCCAGGAGCGTCTATCAAAATCTCTGCCTTCCTAAACATTGAGTTTGTAATACGTTGTAGTCCAACTGATCCTAACCCAATATTGCTCCTCAGAGGGAGTCCCTTCCACATAGCCAAAAGGCTCGAATCACACACACATGGGGTTCCTCCTACGGCTGAATGCCGTCAACCCTCTGCGACTCTCCTACACCTTGGGGATTGGCCCCTCGATGCGCCGCTCAACATTTAGACATTTCGCACAAACGTCACTCAAGGTACCAAATAAACATATCCAGGAATGTACCATTGTCCTTACTTGACTTCCCCTTTATGATCCCACGACTAGCCTACAACATAGGAACCTCACGCTCTCAACGGTGGGTCAAAGGCCTACTGAAAACAATTGCTATGCATGTCCAGGAACTAACTCTGATACTTTTAATTTCCTCTAAATGATCATGCAAAGAGGTGGATGCCTAGTGCTCAAACATTTTAAAAACCAGCAGCGTGCAAGTGCAAAACATCTCTTTCATGCTTTTCTTTCTAACCGCTTTGTGCTTCGCTGCAACACCTAGCACCGAAGTGATCTTCGTGCTACTAGGTTTTAATTTTTATCATTATTATTCCGTCCTAGATGCAATGCATATAAAATCAGCAAATTATTCCTCATGCTCAGCGGCATTTAACCATTTTTTCCACAACTCTACCCTTCCCCGTTGATAGTGCATCATTACATTCATTTCTTTTAGGGTTTCCTTGTCATTTTATGTGGAGAAAAGAAGGAAACACGCACTAAAACATATAAACAAGGCTGAACTGAAGCATTAACTTCATGCCCCAGCCTTGCTATACATCAACAAACATAAATCCTATTTTTCTATATTTTTCGTAGCCCCAAATGTATTTTTCCCCTATTTTTCATGGTTTTTTTATCATTTTCCCGTCATTTTCTTCATTTTCTTGTATTTTTTAAAATTGCTGAAAATGAAAACCAGTTTGTGGGTTGTGGCCCTTAGTTCATTTGCAACAAAATTGAAAGATTAGTTGATGTGTATCGACGGTTTTCCCCATTTATATGCCCAAAACCCTTGTTTTTCCCCATTTTTCATGCGTTTTCGGGTTTCTTGACATTATTTCGAGCCATGAAATGCATGTTTTTTCATAATTTCTGGTTATAAACAGTAAGAACTCAGAAGAATCAGCAGCATAATCAAATCTTAGTCCATATGAACGGCATTCCATCAATCAAAAGCATAAAACACTAAATTTTCTTTGTAATTTTTTTATTTACCGCTTAAACGCGTGTTTCGGGTTTTTTTTCCATGGCTGTAGATTTGGAAAACAGCAACACTTCATGTCCAGCAACATCACAAATCACCATTCTCAGCCCGTGTAGCAATCCGGTCCATGCCGGACAAGTCTCCATCATTCTTTCTTCTTCCTTCTTCTCCCCACAGGATCTTGCCTTTAGAAGAGAGAGAGGGAGGAGAGAGAAAGACTAGAATCAGAAATTTCAAACCAGGACATCATTCGACGGGCGAAGGGCGGCGATATGATCAGCATACGGAGTGTAGGCAAGGGCCATTGTCAGATGGGGGGGTTGTGTGCAGGCTGAAGATTGCCTCCTCCTCCCTCTAGCGCATTTTTCGGCGCAGTCTGATGGCGCCTTCTTCTCCCTCATCCCACATTTTTTTTCATGCATCTCTTATCAATTGGCATAAAATGTTGGGCTCCCAAGAGTCACTTACTCATTTGGGCCAAATTTTGTCCACCTCTTCGTATCTTGACCGGTTTCTTGGCCATTTCCCCGTCCGGACTCGGAATCGAGCTCTGAAAAATCCTGGGCGTCCGGCTTAGCATCCCGCATTGGCCAGTAGCTTGTGTCAACCTGCACGACTGTCTGAAAAATTATGAAAAATCAACAAGTGTCGCTCGGGCGCCTTTAAAGCACTTTGGCGCTTAAAATCGTCCTAGATCGAGCCGCCGCCTTTGACGGTGAATATTTTTCCCTTGATATTCATAATTTTTAGCTATTTTTAAGCACTTCCCGTCACCTAAATTCCGCTCTCAAAGGCCTAGTCACATTTTTGACCTAGAAAACATGCATGTGCAGTACCTTGCTAATCACATCATTGACCTAATTATTTTAAGACCATGAGGACCATTGTAAGCACTATGGATAACCAAGCAACGCTCAATACCTTGCAGCAAGCTACAAGCTTTGATGTTTGAAGCATGACTCTTGAAGTGTTACAATGAAAGCTCATAGAACTAAAGGAACAAGATATGCTTGCCCTCAACTACTTGGTTGATCTCAATAATGATTGTGTTATGTCTCGCCACTATGTAAGTATAAATAGATAGCATACATAGGATTTTATTCAACCCAAGAACAACTAGCTCATCACAAGACTCTCTTTGATTTTGTAATATTTCCACGCAATAAAAGTTAATTAGTTAGTTCGAAAGTTAGTTAGTCAATTAATAAGTTAGTAAGATTACTAACTAAAGACTAACTAAGGTAAAAACTGACTAGCATTAATAGCTAATAATTTTCATTCAATTAAAAATATATTTAAAAAAAGAAAGAGTCATAAATCTGACTTTTTTTTGGATTGATAAGGACCATAGCCATCCTTCACGAAAAGTACAATGTGAATGGGACTTATGAGCCATATTAATCACTAGTATTAATGTGTATGGTTTGAATGGTCTAAAAATATTAGATTCTTGGGGGGGGGGGGGACTATTATATTTTAGATATTATCCTAAAAAGATAGAAATAAAGGTCATTTAAAAAAAAAGATAAGTGATGTTTTAGTTGGTTTTGGAGATTTTATAAAAAGAGAAATAAAGAAAAGTGACTGGCAAAATCGTGCGCCCCACGATTGCAGTCTACATGTAGTAGACAGCACTTCGAACAGAGAAAAGAAGAAGGAGTGAACTAAGAGCTTTCTAAGCAAGTGTCTTGAAGTTTTACCCCCCTTTTGGAGCCAATACAACCATCAGATTTATGATCTAAGCATCAGATCACTGAGTCTTCTAAGAGCACCTCCACTATTGTTCTCATACTTATCCCCTCCTCTCTAATTCATTATAAATATGAGGCATGGGGAGGCACAAGGGAGCATAAGAAGACCCCGAAAGGCTGCAAGAGAGAGGGGGAGAGAGAGTATACCCCTCCAAGAGATTGTGAGAGAGAGCTTGAGAGAGAGAGAGAGAGAGAGAGAGAGAGAGAGAGAGAGAGAGAGAGAGAGAGAGAGAGAAGAGTTACCCCGAGAGGCTGCACAATTTCCCTCTATCTCGATCCTTGATTTAACCATCTTCTCTTTTGCTCTCCCATCTCGAATCTATTCCACCTTCTTAATATCTTGAGTCTATTTGCGAACGATGGTGTTTAAAGTTCACAAATGCATATACATGGTACATACATGGGAGAGATTATGTAAACTTTACATCGATGACATGCGACTCCTTGCCTTAGGAGAAAGGAAGATAAAGCTAAGAAAAAATGTTGCATAGTAGGGAAATGCTAAAAGATAATTGTCACTTAGAGAAGAGGCATAAATGCTCTTGCTAGATTGATTAATTTGCATTGGAATGATAGGACTTACGTCATGTATAGTTTTGGAACCTTTAGCATATGCCTTAGTCTAAAGGAGGGAATATTAAGTAAAATCTACTCTTTGGCCCCAAGGGAGAGAGCGAATATGCGATGGAATTATTGTCGCGTCTATTATTGTATTGTTTGGGAAAAATACAATTAGTTTTGTTGGTTGATTGAACAACACTCTAAATGTTTTTCTTTCAATCAAGGGATTGCTGCATTGTGATTTGGATAAATATTCCAAGGCTTGTGTTGATGGCAAATGCATGGCAAGGGTCTGTAATGACAAGTTGCCATGGAAATAAAGGAATGTCTGTTGGACGGAAGGGATACGTAATTCTCCTGTATGGGCAGGAGACAAAGATTAACTTAAAGATAAGTTAAGGAACTTGTTTGATAAAAGGACTGCTTGTTTTGTTTTTGTGTATGTGTTGTAAATTACGTGAACGAACTCTGTGCCCTAAAAAAGGCTTAATTAATGAAGCTGATTTTAAATGTCGCACATAAATGTGGTAGGACCTAATTAGACAACTAAAGCTATCGAGGAAAGTGTGGTGGACGTGACTTGGGTCCGTCCTATGGAAGGGTGGTCCCGGTTAGCTTGGAACTTTTCTCAAAAGACGTAATAACAAAACTATGAAGACCTAGAGTCAGTAGACTTAGAATCTCGATTTATGCTGTTTTAGGGGAGCGGAATGGGACTATGCCTTATGGGCAGAGAGGTTGAGCTTCACATCCCTCTCGTTTTCCATTCTCCATGAACCACTTGCAGCATAAATCCGCTTCGACTCTGTTGTTCCTATGCAAAGTGGTTCATCTGGAGCTCGAAGCTAGCTACTTCCTAGAGATTTGGCTGATAGGAAAGAAACCCTGACTTCAGGTCTGTCCTAAGTGGGAACGACCAGATACTTCCGCTTCAGGGCAGACTCGGGAAGACCTAGATCGCAAACCCTGTGACATTCCTTGCGAGTGCCAGGTGGCGCTTTCTAGACTCCCCTCCCAATGGGCTGCTAAGACGTGTCCCACAAGTGGACAAGTGGACATGTTACAGATTTGGTGCAATGAAGACTATTTGACTTGTCAAAAATGCTCCAAGTTAAAACACATATTGCACAAACCATCTTGATTATGATAGAAAACATACTCACCTATAGAGACCAAGATAAATTTCCTTTAGTGGCTAAAAAATTAGACAAATTTTGAGCTAGTAATGACCCTTACAGTTTCATAGAACAATTTGATCGAGTGTTGAGGGCTGAATTGACTTGTTTTTATGGGCTAAATTTTGTTATTTTTGTGAGCTAAATTGTTTATTTTATGGATTTATTGATTGATTTTGGATGTATTGGAAGTGTTTTGAAGAGTGTGGGGTGGGTTGAGTATGTTTGAGAATCTCATGATGATTTTTGGCTGAAATATGATGTTCTTATAGGTTTTGTAATGTGTCTATTTGGTTCAGATAAGGTGTTTGTTTTACCTCTCTTTTGATCTATTTTCTTTTTTTTTGTGAGGTTGAGATTATGAATGAGTGTTGTGAGGAATGATTGGGAGTGTGTTGGAAGGTTTTAGATGA
This sequence comes from Lygodium microphyllum, assembly GCF_053477565.2. Lineage (NCBI taxonomy): Eukaryota > Viridiplantae > Streptophyta > Polypodiopsida > Schizaeales > Lygodiaceae > Lygodium > Lygodium microphyllum. The sequence goes on from NC_141158.1 coordinate 122,569,986, forward strand.
ATTAAAGAGTTCTAGTTTGAGCATTATGGTTGTTATGCCTTCTGTAGATCTTCTGTAGTGTTTTATAGAGCTTCTATATCTGATCTGTAAGCCTCTGCTTGCTTCTATATGTATTCTAATGGATGGATGCTTAGCTTAGGAAATTTTTTGCAATCTTGGAAGAGGAAGAATACAAGTTTGAGATAGCTTGAAGAAGTAGTTGAATAAGACTTGAATTGAAGATTGTAGTGACAATTAGAGTAGTGAGCTTCCAAGGGACACTATAGTGGCTTTGGTGACTCTTCACATCAGGCATACCTCTTGGGAGATGTATCCACAACCAATAGTGGATTATTTACAATGATTATTGATCGTTCCAATGTACTATTGAGAGAGAGAATATGTGAGAGAGATAGAGTATGAGAGATGACTAATTTTTATGAAGAAATATTATATCTACATGAGAGAAAGACTATGAAGATAATGAAAAATGAATACTATGTGATGAATTCCATTCAAAGTTGATCTTTCTTTTGTGTCATTGTGGTTCTTTGATGGTTTCTATGAAGAATAGAAGAATATATTAAAGATTTGTTGCGATAAATCCGTGGGAGATTTAGTATGTGATGCTGCATGAAGATTTGTGAAGATTGGTATTCTCTCTTTTCTTGTGGTTGATTAAAGTATAAAGAATATGCTTGTTGATGTGACAAGATAAATTTTCTTGTAGTTAATTCTCCATTTTCTTAGTGTTCCTCTTGGGACTCCATGTTTTTGATGCGCAACTAGGGAATATTGCCATCAACACAAACACTAATAAAGGTTGAGAAGTGATATTGTTGAAGAGGAAGAAAAACAATGGAAGATTATAGAATTCCTACTACTGTTGAAGAATTCGAGATCTTCATACCAAAGCCACTTTCTACAAGAAGTACATTCCTCAATGGTGGAAGCATGTTACTATCTTAATGCAAGCTCGATGTGACAAACTAATTCCACTGTCTTCTGAAGCTATAAAAAGTTGTAATACTATAGCTAATTATTTCCCACAAAATTAAAGAGCAAAGCAAAAACAGAGAGAATGGCCATCCATGGGAGATTTGGCCTTCATTCAAGAATTTCTTGACATCATCAAGTGGAAGATTGTGAAGAAGCTTCAGGAGTCGTGGTTAGTGGAGATTCACAAGAATAAGAAGAAAAAGAGCTTGAATTTATTCATGGATGCCCAACAACAAGATACGTGGGATGCTTGATGCACTGATAACCTTCCATTTGTCCAATTAACAACTCACTAGAAGCTACTAGATAGTGTGTTCTTCACAATCTATGCCATTGAAACCATTCCAAGTTGGTATTATCGAGACAATAGTACTATGGTGATCCTCAGAAGAATGAATTTTGATATCTTCTATAGTGGAATGAAAGCCAAATTTGGAGACTATGAGAAGAAAGAAGTAGAAGAAATGTTGGCAAGAGATTCCTCCAAGGACTAAAGCCCTTCTGATTTCCTTATATTGTGTATAGAAAAATTGGGTGAAGCTAACTCCTTGATGAATGACGCAACCAAGAGGCAAGTACTAGAATGAATCCAGAGGTATGTGAGAAGAGAAAATGACAAAATCAAAGCTTAGAACAAGCTAGCAGCAAAAGCCTCCTTTGATGCCCTTGTGGACTCTTTATAGAAGTCCTAATGGCAAATCAAGATTCCCTTCCTAGATAGATCCGTCCTAGAAATATTGATGAGATAGACTAGCGAATATAGTTCCGTTGCCAATTTTTAAGGGAGAGTACAATGAAAACCCCAATCTTCATGTAGCCGAGTTCATGGTAGTGTGTATAGCCAACAATGCCAAAGCCCTAGAGTATTGGTTAGCGATATTCCTTGCCACTTTCAAAGCCATGGCATTTCAATGGTATGAGAGACAAGCTACAGGAACTGTTGGTATATGTGATGACTTGAAGGTGGCCTTTCTGACCAAATTCAAGCATGAAGGTTTAAAAGAGAGGACGTTGAGGAGTTTATGGACTTAAGTTAGCCCTCTGGTGAAAGAGTGAAAGCATATGTCTCTAGAATGGAATCAATATTAAAGAGATAGACCAACAATTACTTGGATGAAGGCATCCAGAAGGGAGTTTTTCTTAGAGGCCTAGAACCAAAAGTTTGCAAGTTTGTGGAGCTAAGAAGATATTTCAGCTTGTAAGCTGCAATGGAAGGTGCAAGACTATATGATGAAGTTGAAGCAAGGCTATCGAGATGACCTCAGGAAGAGGATCTTATCTCCTCCCATGCCAAGAATGGTATACCCCACCAAATGCAGTCCCAAGGATTGTTCTCTATCCCTACCCTCAGATGCAAACAATGCTACAATAGAGTGCATTGAATCCACAGTGGCTACACACAACAATATCTCAAATGATGGTTCAACCACAACAATAGTGGCCTCAAACAGTTTTCACAATGGCAACTCAACAACAATAGTGAAACCCTACCAACTAGAATAAAAAATCACTAGTCTCAACAAGAGCTCTCAATCAGAATAAAAAAGAGGACCCTCTAGACCCCAACCCAATGAGTCTATGTGGTGATTATAGAGACTTCTCAAAACCCTACTCCAAGTACTCTAGGAGGAGAAATTTTGAAGGAGTATTTGTCCAATTCAGTTGCAAGCATCAAGAAAGAGTTAATGGATGTGATTATAGAACAATTACAAACACATTGAAGATGAATTCCACCAAGATATCTAGTATTGCAGGAGTGGAAGAGACTATCTCTAAAAATTCAAAAAAAAAGCTTAAAATTTACTTAAAATTTTGATAAAAATCTAAAAGAGTTGATTCACATATTCTCCACCTTTTGATTTTTTTGTATACAAATAAAATTTAAACAATAATAAAATTAAATAAAAATTAGAAAAATATCTAACATATTTAAAAATATAAATAAAAATTACATGTAGTATTTTTGATATATTTTTTCTAATAATGTAAATTTTTAACTTGGTGGGATTGTCTTTTGGATTGGTTTAAGATTGTGGTTTTCTCTTCACCAGTCAATTTTTGTGTGCTTATTTAGATTAGGGTGCAATCATATACCCTATATGTATTAAATTTTTATTTTATTTTTGGTACACCACAAACCACATTTAATTGTTAAAAGGAGCCAATTGATCACCTTTTTCATGCACATCTATGCTCAATACACATTACTTTAAATAAAATAAAATAAATCCATCATTCACATTGCATGGGCTTCATGTGCTAAATATGCACATTTTCAATTTGTAATAAAATAAACCAACTGCTCTGACATAAGTTAGCAAAAAATTGCTCCACACATAATAATTGGTAAAACATGAATATGCATTTAGAGATCTATGGAGTCATGATCAAAGTTTGGGGTTTGTTTGATGCACTATAAACACTTTATAATTTTTTTTAAAGGATAAAATGAATTGCGATTTTCTTTAAAAGGTTGACCACTTAGTAAAAAATTCATAAATTGTTAATAATTGCTAAACTTCACTTACCATTAAATCTAAATCCATCTTTATTGCACATCTATCATTTAATCAATGAGCACAATACATGGGTATGAATGTGATGCAATCTATTAATCAGTCCATGTTGTTAAGTATAGTCTAGACTTTTTCTCAAGTAAGTTACTCATGAATATATGTGTGCATCGCATCGGTTCAAAATAAGGTATTTTTAAAATACCATTTTTATACATTTTTTACACAGAAGGGTGTAATATAAAGGGGTTATTTACAGATTGAATAAAAAAGGGTTATATTTTATTCAAGAAAAATTCATAGATAAGGATATTTATAAATAGGCCTTGAACATACATAATGTAGAGAATATATATATAGTACCTTCCCCGAGGGCTTTTTATTTCCTTGCTTAAAATACATTAATCAAGGTGCTTGTTTGTTTGCATTTCATGAAGCTATCATTTGCATATGTGGGTAGGTCATGGCAAATTTTTTCTAGGATGTGGTTTACTTGGGATTCTGTGCTATGGATGAAATGATCCTCTATCAAGATCTTATTTATTCTTTTTTTAAATGTTTTGCATGCCTCCTTTATGCTTGTTTGTGTGGTGTGTGTTTTGTTTTTATTTGAATGGTATCTCAAACTCCTCCCCTAGTCCAATATGTCCCATTGGTCACTCAAGATTATTCTCAATTTTTGTTAGAATCGGACCTTAGTAAACTACACAGGCCAGTCTATCCCATTTTGTGGCTCTCTCGTTGCCACTCATTCCTGGTGATCCTACCCTATGCTAAGACCACGCCGGTCACATCTGAGGAGAACCATGACACAACTACCATAAAGCCTCAGGAGAAACATGAAAACCTCAAAGGCATAAGCAATCCTAGCATTGATCAATCTTGCTCATCTAGGCCTGAGCCCCCAACTATGCTAAAGCCTAAGGAAACCCTTAGAACTTTGCATGGCATAGCAACCGAGCAAGCCCTCATAGAACATAGAGATGTTGCAGAGTGCTTGACCGAGTGGGACACTAAACTGAAATTATTTGCACGTGTCTATGTTCATGCAGACATGGGCACATTCCCTAGGGAGCAGCTTGAGGAATATTTGCCTTATCCGCTATCGTGGGAAGAGCAAGAATATCTTGACAAACATTATGACAAGCTCTTACATGAACGCATGCAACTCATCTCTGACAAGGAGGCTGATAAACTACCCTTAACCATGACATTTAATGAAATGCTTTGCCAACCAAATCTCTTAGAGATAGAGCAACTAAAGCAATAATCAGAGGGTAGAAGCCAATTTGAAAAACATTGGTTTGAAAACCGTGCTACAATGGCTGAACTTGGAGCCCAAATCATGACAGTCTCAGAGGAGCGACTAGCCAAATGGCGGTCCCAAAGAGACCCGACCTATGTGGCACCAACTTCATTTCGAGTTCTAGCTACAGTTTGAGGTATGGACCTAGCTGGAACTAGCCTAGAGAGCCCTTTGATTGATAAAGTTCTCATTGAGGAGGAGCTACATGTTTCCAGTAGACTCGGACAAGGCACCATGCTACTCGATGTTGCCAAATATTTATTATTGCTAAGTAGGCTACCAAAGAAGCTAGATATGTGTGCCACACTCGAGTACAATCATGAGTTCTACAATTGGTTTTTATCCTCATGGAGTGACATGGTTTCATGAACATGTACATAAATAAACAACGTGTTTTGTGACTGTTCGAGGTACGGACCTAGCTAGAACTAGCCTAGAGAGCCCTTTTGATTGATAAAGTTCTCACTGAGGAGGAGCTACATGTTTCCAATAGACTTGGACAAGGCACCATGCTACTTGATGTTGCCAAATATTTATTATTGCTAAGTAGGCTACCACAAAAGCTAGATATGTGTGCCACACTCGAGTACAATCATGAGTTCTACAATTGGTTTTTATCCTCACGGAGTGACATGGTTTCATGAACATGTACATAAATAAACAACGTGTTTTGTGTCTGTGTAAATAATACCAAAAGAAGCAAAGGCCAACACACCCCATGAGCAATGATGACCAAGTGTAGGTGATACGCATCAAGTCAAATCTAAGGGATTCAGGTTGGCGATGTCTCATTTAGCTGGACATTTTCATTATGGTTGAAGCATGTGACTTGCATGTACTCTCATGACTTTCCAAGTGAATGGAGAATGACACAGGTCAATGCCTAGAAGCGTTTAAATATCCAAGTCACCACAAGACCACCAACCCCACAAAGAACCATTATGGAGGAAGTGACAAGAATACCAAGAAACAAAAGCCATGACGGAAACGCCACTGGATGAGAACCCAAGGACACCTCTGCAGAAAGCACATATTGCAACTGAGCATGGCCAAAGCATAATCATCGATTACCTCCTCCTTCTTGGCCAAACTCTATGTTCGGGTAGGAGCCACGCTCTCAACAAGGGCGGAACGTCTCTTCATCATCGAGGATTCAATTCGCAAGATGCTCTGCCCTTGTCCATGCACAGCTCACTCCAAGTGCTACCTTAATTTTTCGATGTCTCACATGTTACAAAGAGGTTTGCAAAATCTCAAGTGTATCTCTTCATCTCAACAACAGTTCCTCCAGCATCAAGGTTGGTGACACAATCATCTCTGTAATATCCATGCTTCATAACCTTTGGATCCCAACATTTCTCAATCCAAATGAAAGGCTAACAGCCTCAATGTATGGCATTGATTGTATTCATTTTTCCACCAAAAAAAAGGAGAAAGAAAGAAAAAAAAGAAAAGAAAAGAAAAGGAAAAAAATAAAAAAAGAAAAATCACACACGATCACAGCACCGCACATAGGGGTCCTCAAATTAGGTACGTCCAGTGACCTTGGTCAGCTGGCTCGGTCCCTAATCCCCTAGCCCGTTGTCCATCCCCCACAATTGTTCAGGGCACATTAAGGGCAGGACATACCTAGGGAGCTCGCCTCGCCTATGGTTAGACCTTTCACCCTGAACCACTTGCACAATTCTTTTGCACTCCATCTCAATGCCATTACAATCAATAGTGGTAAGCAAGGCATGAAAGACAATGGAAAAGTACACCATACTTTTCAAGCACTACAATTAGCCACTAGCTACCAAAATCTAAGACATCAAGGAACTCAATTATGCTACATTGCCTTGACAAGACCATAATGATGTCTCAAGCAATCTTCAAGTGTACTCCCCCTCTTCATCGACAAATTTTTCCCTCAACTTAGCCCCTTGCTTCATTGACCCATTGCTATACAAGGAACCAGGCCGACAATCTTTTAACTAAGTAATACCTAAATACGCACGTATACTCACTTAATATTCACACTGTAACCTATACACTATTTGAGTCCTCAAGTGTAGGACAATACTCCAGGCTTGCTTAGAGTTAGAGTTCGACCTATCTCTCAAACTAATCAAAATATGTCTTGTGCATGATAAGAAGACTAGCACTACCCCTTAGGGAGAGACCACATGAGAGGTTTTCCAATTGCAGGTATTAAAGACTCCAACGAAAGCGCCGTCAGCTCTACATCAACACTCAACTCTGAACTCTTGTCCTTTACTTCATCATGAAAGACCACCAAAGAATCATCATGAGCAGAATCCACCATGAGCATCCCAAGAACACCAACACCCGTGCCAACTATGAGTGACCATTCCCAACAAAGAGTAGCCCTATCGCCACCTACAACAATCATATCACCAGCCAATCAGAATAGCAAAGTGCCACCAACTACCTTCATCCGCACTAACATCAGAACTCCTCCAAGGCAAACCACAACAGTCCCTTCCACCCACGTCTTCGGTGCAAGCTCTGCATGCTCCCTTCGACGAAGAGTGCCAAGGGACTGGCACTCGTCTAGGAGGGGGTAATGTTAACTGTTAGATGAACAAGGTGGAAAACCTGGAAAAGCTAAAGCAGAAGACAAAGGCCAAGGCAAAAGTGAAACGGAAGACGAAGGCGCGTCAAGAAAAATATGGAAGCACAAGAAATGCAGAAAAGTCCTAAATGAAGGAAAAAGGCACACAAGAAAAAGCGTGAATCAATACTTTTGTAAAAGAGCGCAAGCGCATCATGGTTTAATTTAAAGAGCGTTGTGCAATTTGTAAATGTAGACGGGCGATGGAAAGGAAGCTAGGAAGATAGAAGGACAATGGGAAAAAGGGCCTAGGCCGGCCATGTAAAAAATGGAAAAAGGGGATGACCTCCCAAAAGGGATTTAGGGTTTTGTATATAAAGTTGAAAAGTGAATGAGAAGCTCATTCTTGTGTGTGGCAAAAAGTGGCTCTCTTCTTCTTCCCCTTCTTCTTCTTCTTGCTTGCTTGAGCTTGTGCTTGAGAGAGGGAGTGTGAGAGTGTGAGGGAGTGAGTGTGTGAGGGTGAGGGACCGGGGAGGAGAAGCTCTCCATCTTCTCCTCTCTTCTTCTCTTCTCTTCTCTTCTCTTGCCTTGCTCGCGGCTATGGAGCTTGGAGCGTGGAGCTTGAGGATGGAGCTTGCTTGAAGCTTGCACTTGGATCGTGAAGCAACTGGAGTGCGTAGGAGAGGAGGTAACTTGAACGGCATAGAGGTAAGCTCACTACACCCGTAGATGTGGATGGCGCGTCGACTATGTGAGAGGTAGTCATTACTACTCAGCTTAGAACGCTTGAAACAATAAGCGGTCCGTGGGTCTTGGCGGTTGAGCAAAAGCTCCCACAAACATTAATTGCTTTTCACCTTTCACTTCGCGGATGAATGTCCCACGGATGGCTTCTAGGTAGAGATCTGACTCCTTCAAGGGAGTGATATCCTTTTTGATGATCCACTGGAACCATCTTCCTCTTTCAGTGGAGACTAAGCTCACTCTTTGGGAAGATGAAAGGGTATTAGAGTGGTTTCAGGTTTGGGATGAGTTACTTCTTGGCTCGAAGACTTGTCTTCCAAGATACATCCAAAAACCTCACATGATATGAATCTTCATAGTTATATTTAAGCTGCATAACTGGGGGTTGATGGCACAGTGCATCATCATCATCTTCTCTTGAGAGGAGTGGATTAAGGTGATAAGAACCACTGCTGAAGGAAGGCTTATTCTGCTTAATCCATTTCTTATAGAGGTTTTGTATATGAAGTGACTCATTAATCAATCCATAGGGTACTAGGGTCATTTTGTCAAACAACAAAGGATATTCTACTTCTAAGGCTTCAGGATCTTCTTCCTTATCTCTACTTTCTACGAGGAGGATAGACTGTTGTAGCTCTCTTTTCTAGTTTTCCTCTATATTTTTATTTTCATCCTCTTCAGACTTTGTTTTTGCCTCTGTGGGAGCTCTGTAAAAGAGAAGAACAGACTCTCTATTATTTTGTCAAACAATAAAGGATATTCTACTTCTAAGGCTTCAGGAACTTCTTCCTCATCTCTACCTTCTACGAGGAGGATAGACTCTTCTAGCTCTCTTTCTAGTTTTCTTCTATATTTTTATTTTCATCCTCTTCAGACTCTGTTTTTGCCTCTATGGGGGCTCTGTAAGAGAAGAACAGACTCTCTATTATTTCCTCTGCTTCTGCTTCTATGTCTATTGCTGTCTCTGTCTCTCTTCCTGAGGTCATTAACAACCTTGCTTCAACTTCATCATATAGTCTTGCACGTTCCACTACATCTTGTAGGTTTCCTAGTCTTCTCAATTCCACAAACTTGCAAACTTCTGGTTGTAGGACTCTAATGAAAAATCCCTTCTGGATGCCTTCATCCAAGATCCATCTCTTCAGTATGGATTCCGTTCGTAAGACATAGGCTTCTACTTGTTCACTAGGGGACATGTATTTTTTTGCATATTTTGACACATTAATACATTATTGCCGTTCTCCTCATTACCTTGCTCTCAACTTCAATGGATTATTACTTCTTTCTCTCTCCTCGTCACTCTCCTCGTCAATGAGAGAGATGGGTGAACTGACTTAGGTTCATGAACTCCCACATCCACTCTTCAAAACCTTCACGCTTGAATTTAGTGAGGAAGACCAACTTCAAGTCTCGTCCCATGTGCCAAAAGTTCATGTTGCTTGTCTCTCATACCATTGAAACGCCGCGCCTTTGAAAGTGGCAGGGAATATTGCCAACCAATGCTCAAGGGTTTTGGCATTGTTAGCCACACACGCTACCATAAACTCTACTACATGAAGATTGTTGAGATATTTGCAATCACACCTACTTTAGTCCCTTTGTAAGGAGCAGTGAGGGCTCAGGACCAGAATCCCTTATGCATAGTAGGAGAAAGTGCCACCACTCAATTCCTATAAAGCATTGTACTTGCACTCTTTTTCTAATGTAATGATAGTGCTCTTTTTTTTCCAGTAAAGTGTCTATGTCACTATCCACACACAAGATTGTGTTTATGAGTCCAAGTCTCAATCTTGGAACCTAATTCACTTGTTTAACAAATTGTCATTGTTAGGGTCAATGTCTTCATGCGTCTCTTCTTTCTCTTTCAACCTCCATAGCTTCCGCATATGCAATGCTCTAGATCCTACATATTTTAACATGGTATCAGAGCTCAACTGAGCATGGTCTAGATCTCCTTTCACTCCTCTCATCTTCTCTTCATCTCAGCCCAGCTCAGGTTGAATGCATGACCCCTATTCCTCACTTGAATCTCACTGTCACCTCATGGCAACCATAGCCAGACAGGACCTTGCCTCCTTGGAGCTTCCCTATCTCTCTTTATAGGCCATATCAGTAGGAACTCTCTTCTAGAAGATTGTTCATGTGCTAAAGGCGCTTCTCTATATCACCTCAGAACTTGACATTGCCCTGTCCACTACTTAGCATTGTCGTTTTTCTCATGATCTATCCTGTGGCCTCCATAGCTAGTCAGTACCTAGTCATCTTGGAGCCTATGGATCTCACACTATAGGCCACTATTCATCATGATGTCTTCTAGGGAAATCTTCCTTAGCTCAATGCATCTTTATAGCACATCACGATGCAACGTTGGCCATCATATACTTTAGTATTGTTGAAGATTCGTCACTCTGTCAAAATCTATGCCAGTGCTGATCAAGTGCTTTGATCTATCCCTGGCACAGCGTAATTTTAGTCACCATCATAGGGCATTGATAGCCCATGAAGTAAGCTTCATCATCATATAATTTTTTTTCAAAATGATCAAGTGTAGCTCCTATAATGTCAGAAAAACCAGGCTGCCCCCAGAAACCCTAAATATGACTCCATAGCCATTTTCACTTGAAGCTCAAAAATCTCTTCATTTTCTCTCTCTTGCCACCTGGAACAACCCACTGCCACTCCGATCTACTGTCCCAACATCAAATCAAGGAGGAGAAGGTCCTGGATTCATTGACAGAAGATCAATGACCCCGAAGTAAGAAGATTTGAGTTTGACATAAACCCGGACATAATCTTTACATAGTTTGTTTTCACACTGTCATTACTTGTGTCTCTTGACACACTGTAATATGCTCTTTCACTGATTAAATCTGAGAGTTATAGATTTTTTTTCTAATGCTCCAGCCATCTAACATGGGCAAAGACTCTCCAACTACTCGCTTCAAAGGAGTCAGGTTTCATACCTAGCAAACTCGCATCAAACTCATCTTGATGAAGATGGGCCTTTGGGTCAATACCACTGGAAAAGAAAATAAGCCTTGTGATGCGAACCTTGCAGTCACTTGGCAAAAGAAAGATGATAAGGCTCAGGCCATTATCAAATTGGAGCTAGACGACAGCTATATCCACCATGTGGATAATTGTGACACTTCATAGGATACATGGAAGAGACTTGATATTTTGTTTGGTGCACAATCTAAATCATCAAAGTATGGTCTCTTGATTGAGTTTTTTAGGCTTGAAATGAAGTCTAGCACATCACTTGCCACACATCTAAATTACATGGAAGGACTTCTAACCCCCAACTCGTAGGAACATTAGGAAAAAAATGAACTCACAAATGGGCATTTTAGCCCCCCTCTCTCCTCCTTAAAATAAGGAAAAGAGGAGAGAAGAATAGTAAAATAATCCTCCTCTCTCTCCACTTTTGCAATCTCGTTTTACCTTTTTTATATTATCTACAAAGATATACTCAGATTCCTTCTCTCTCCTCATTGAAAAAGTCTTTTTCAACCAAATTTTATATTAAAAAAGAAGTTAGTTACGGGAGTGTGGTGCTTCCTTTTCAATGCAAAATTATTAGTAGATACGAGGTAATTGATTTTTTAATCGAGAACAAGGAAAATGAAATTTCAAAAGTTCCTTTTAAGATATTTTGGGGATTTTTTATATCCTAGCTTTTGGTCAAAAAACAAATCAACTGGTCAAATTTTGTGTTTTTTGTTGGAGGCAAAATAGAAATATCTAAAATACAAAAAGTCTTGGACATCCCTACCCTCTCAGCTATTTCCCCCCATATCTATACTCTCTTTTGGCTCTATTGTGACCTCTTCTCTATGTTTATGAAACCTTCATTAACAGAGTGAATTACTTACACCCTCCTTTCCCTCGACACCTTTGTGTGCCTCTTTGTGCATCTCCACTCTACCTCTTGTGACAACCAAGTAGGCTCCCCGTGAAGGAGCTGCATATTGAGATAGAGATTGAATATGCCCCATTATTCAAAAGAACCAAGCGTACCAGTGTCAACCCTCAGGTTTTGCAGAGTTACAAGCAAATGGGATTGAAACATGTGGATTTGTGGGTTGATGGGGGGAATCTACCCAATTGACCCCTTAAACAATAGACCTCCAACTTTCTCAAGAATCACAAATTTTCTGAAGTATGTGTGTGTGTAGTGTGTCCACCTGTTCATTCGTAGGACACGTCTTAGCAGCCCATCGGGAAGAGAGTCCAAAAATTGCCGCTCGGCACTCCCATGGAATGTCACGGGGTTTGCGATCTAGGTCTTCCCGAGTTTGCTACGAAGCGGAAGCATTCCGGCTGTTCCCACTTAGGACTGACCTGAATCAGGGTTTTCCTAGTGGTCAAATTCCTAGAACAGTAGCTAGCATCGAACCCCAGGCGAACTACTTTACGCAAAAATGTCAGGGTCGAAGCAGATTCATGCTGCATTTGGTTCAAGAAGAATGGGAAATGAGAGGGATGCAAAGCTGGACCTCTCTGCTCATAAGGCATAGTCCCATTCCATTCCCCTAAAACAACACAAATTGGGACTCTAACTTCCTAGATTCTAGGTCATTGTTACTTTGTTGTCAATTTCCTTCGAGAAAAATTCCAGGCCAACCGGGACCACCCTTCTGTAGGACGGACCCATGGTCACATCCAGTGCACTTTCCTCGGGGTTGCTTTAGTTGTCTAATTACCTACCACATTTAGTTTGACATGCAAAAATAGCTTCCTTAATTAGCCAATTATTCACCGATTCCTTCACGTAACTTAAGCATTGACATAGAAAAACAATGTCAAATAAGTTCATTTTCAACAATTGATCTTATTTATCAGTTTTTGGAATACATCATATAATCCAACCCGTAGGCTATTCCATAATCTGCCCGAAGGCAATCCATAATCCGCCCGAAGGCAATCCAGCAATCCTCAGGGATTACTAATCCAAGTTTTCGCCCGTACACTAGTATGTTGGCCTCGAGATCCAATCCCGAGTCACGTCGGCCTCTTGTGCAGGACCCGGAGGCAAGGGATTTACGGCCAGAGCCCCCCTGGCACCCAAGCGTCCTCCTGCTCCAAGTAGTACCCGACGCGACTAACAACCCCCTTGGTTAGGGTTAGGCAGACAGTCGGGGGTAACCAATGCTGCCTCTCCCTCCAGGCCTTCAACCTGAAGCATTAATTATTTTTCCATCTTTAGTTCCTTGAGCAAAGCAATACAAACAGTGCTCCTAACTATACAAACACAATCAATCCAGTGGTTGTTTATTTGGCCAACTGCTAAAGTATAATTCCTTCTCTCCGAATGCATCCAGCATTTGATTCGGGATCAATTGCGACTTGGCAAGATCCCTAAGGGTTTGTTGTTTGTTTATCCTTTTATCCTTGGGTTAGGGCTTATACCTTGTTAACCCAAATTAACAAACACCTTAGGTTCCTTAAACTAAGGCAGTAAATCCTGGGCAACCTTGTCGCCCTAACTTGATTTGTCAATTGCCTTCTAGGCAATTCATAGTTATCCTATCTTGGCAACTCAGCCTCACAGAAGGGTGATGTAGCAGGATGACTACTCATCCTCTTGCAAATTAACTTGTACTTAGAACCTGCCAACCTTGTTCCAAGGAGTGGCAAATCTATCTTGTGATTTAAACACAAAGCCATGCGACGTTGCAACTTCTTGCATAGGAGTCGCATCTGACTTGCGGGATCATTTCTCCCATCAAACGGCATTCCTTGGTCAAGAAATGCGTTTGGTCAAGATGTAGGATTTGGGATTCGTCTTGTCCCAACCCAACTCTAACCTTGCTAGGCCAATAACGTTTGGCCCTGGGGTTTCTAAACTCAATCAGAAGTCTAGTATTAGGCTGATTTACCCTAGGGTAAAAACCCTTGATCGTTGTTGTATGGGCGTCTGACTAACCCTAACATTCCGTGAATGTGGGTAGGACCTTTGAGGTTGGAATTATCAAGTCGGTTTTTTTGAGTGTGATACTAAGCAGAATTTTAACACGGCTCAGCTCTACCTAACGCATTGAAGTGGTCATTATTTGAGTTACACCCTTACAATGAATTACCTAACTGATCCAATTGTCTTGTGACAAGAGGTGATATTTCCTTAGAAGAGATGCAAATCCTTTTCCTAAAAGATGTAAATACTTGCAAACATAACATTCCATGCAAATATGCAAATATGCAAATATGCAAATATGCAAATATGCTAAAATTATAATGATGCAACAGAACCAAGCTTTAATGATTCACAATTTAGGACTAACTCATATAGAAACCTACGTTGAATTACATCAAGAAAAATACCTATAAACCCTTTGTCCATTGCATTGAATTCATGATTTAATATGAAATGCATCTTTTTTTCTAAAACAACTTCGATAAAGTATTTGTTGACTTAATCCGTCCCATAGCCTTTAACCCGACTTAGAATGCAAGAATCCTCACATGCAACATGCAAGTTCATGGTTTCCTTTCCATGCAATGCAATTTTTTGGACAATATTCAATGGAGTCTAAGGTTAATCTTTATATGAATCATGTCCATGGATTTAAATCATAAGTGCAACATGCGATAAGATCTATCCTTCTTAGCATGAACCCTCTTCTAATTTATGCATTATACATTCAAGGAGATTGCAACTTGGAGGTGCAAGCATCTTTCAAAGGCATGACATGCGCTAACTTTGTAAACAAATGGATAATTTTGTTTAAAAATTCCAATTGTTTTTAACCTAACTACATATATTAAAGACATGCTTAAATGCATTCTTCCCATGAAAATTAAACGTGCCTAATTCATTCCTTTTATGCAGAATTAATCTTCTAAGAATCTGGGCATTGGGGTTTGAGGTATTTTCCACACGTGTGCTCGGGGTAGAAACTCCTGCGTGAGCGCCCCTCGCCATTTTCTTGGGAGGCATTGACAAGTCGAATTCTGGTTCAATTCTGGTTCAGCAACTCCTCTTTGGCTCTTTACGTGTTACGAATCCCTTTTTTCCCGATGTCTTCTCCTTCGCGCAGGACACGGCCTTATAATGGCGGTTCTTAAAGAAACCCGAGATGATGTAGGTGAACTAGGCTTATGGAGGCCTTGTTTTAGAAGCTTCTATGCTTCTGAGCAGAAGCTACATGGAGAGAGAAGAAGATAAATGGGAGAGGGGGAAGATGACGATGAGCAGGAGGGTGATGATGATAATGATTGTGATGATGGTAGTGCAGGTGGAGGCAAGGCGGCCCGACGCAACAGCACGGTAGCAGGCGACAGCGTGGCGATTCCCACATAGTATGCAGTGATGGTGGACAGCCGACAGGGCAACAGTTCTCTTTCTCTTCTCTCCCCTCCCTCAAGCTTGGGGAGGGGGTGGTTTTTATAGTGTGTAAGGGGGGCGGGGGGGGGGGGGGGGGGGGGAATAGCCACCCCCGTGGCATAATTGCATGCCTTCTCCCTCCCCCATGCACTCCACCACTTCTCTCACACTCCCTCTCCCCCTACCATGCATCGCCTGAGGGGAGGGGTTAATAAAAAATTTTCAAAAATTTAAACCATTATCCTCTTGCCTTTCCCATAAAGGGTGTTCTCGTGCGGCCTTGTGGTCTTCAAGCCGCAGCCTCTTATGCACCATATGGGTAGGGTTTATTAACGCGTGAGGGTGGAGCTTTTAGCCCAGGGTTCTTCTAGTCACGGGGAGATTATTTTAAGTTGATCTTGTGTGGGGTATGTAGTGGTCAAAATTCATTAATATTTCATGTGGAAATATTACATTCTCTCTCCCTTAGAGGAATCAAGATGTCCTCATCTCGAGAAGAGCTGGGGGTATTGTTGGTTGAGAGTACTTTCATCCATCCAAGTGGCATCCTCTTCGGGATAATCTTTCCACTGGACGAGGTATTCTCTCAAGGTTTTAGATCTTCAAACGCCTCTCCCTAACATCTAAGATCCTGTCAGGCCGTAGCTCAAGGACTCCTTGGCTAGGCATTACAACTTGTTGATCATCAAGTACGTGACTAGGGTTAGGCACATACTTTTTCAATAGACTGATATGGAATACATTATGAACTTTTAGGTTTTCAGGGAGTTGAAGTCTGTAAGAATTAGGCCCAAGACACTTGAGAATCTTATAGGGTCCACAATACCTTGGACTTAGGGAACTCTTCTTTGGATGTACGCGAATGAAGACCATGTCACCTTCAACGAAGGATCTATCTTGATATTTCAAATCCGTGTATGCCTTCTGTCTGTCCTTGGCGGCTTGTATGTCCTGCCTTATTGACTTGATTTGGTCATCCATATCTTCCAGCATCTGCTTTGATCAAGGCTTCAACCCTCAAGGTTGGATCCGAGAAGTTTAAAGGACTTCGACAATTGTTCCCATACAATGTTTGAAAAGGGGTCATCTGAATACTTTGTTGGTAAGAAGCATTGTAGGCAAACTCCACCAGTGGAAAATATTGAATCCACTTTTTGGGTTCATGGCAACAGTGTGCCCTTAGCATATGCTCAATGACTTGGTTGACTCACTCCGTTTGGCCATTAGTTTGGGGATGGTAAGTTGTACTGAAACAGAGTTGAGTCCCAATGGCTTCGAAGATAGCCCTCCAGAAATGTGATGTGAAGAGAGAGTCACGATCACTGATGATTCTTCTGGGTAACCCATGCAGTTTGAATATCTCCTTGATGAATAACCTTGCAATGTCTGAGGCTTTATAGATTGTCTTAATAGGAATAAGATGTGCAACCTTGGTAAGCATATCAACCACAACCATAATGGAGTTGTATCTAGTCTATTAAATCACAGGTTTCTTCATGTAATTTATTTCATGGACACACATACAATTCAAACAACCCTTGAATAAAAGACAAATTCCTTTATTATATTGGAATTCTATTTATAATTTTTATCTTTTCCATCTTGCCGAAGATATACAAAATTCCACTAGGGTATTCTGTATACCACCAAGATTTCCTCCCTTGTTATAACTAGTATTAGGGTTCTAGGATCCCATCTTGGGTCGTGAAGGGGTTCATTAGACTCTAAGAGTAATGTGGAATTTATGGCCAGAGCCCCCCTAGCATCCACATTTCCTACTGCTCGAGACTATCCCTATGGACAAATCTTTCTGCCTATGGAGCCATTCTAGGCCTCTCAAAGTGATAATCATGACCCCCTTGGAGTAGGGTCTCGCAGCTAGCTTGGGGGTAGCCTAGCGTGAACTTTCGTTTTATCCTGTTTGTTAATGTTTTTAATCAGATATCTAGATTCTAGAAAACACAAAAACTCCTTTTAAACAATGGCAATCACACCATCGTGCAGTTCAGAGCTTCACATAGCCAAGGTAGGTCCTTAACCCAAGGTAACCTTACATTCTAACGAGGATATTTCTTCCCATAAAGAAGTGTTGAGTATAAATCTTTCAACGTTGTTAAGCAAGACACGAATTTCCCATTTAGGGATAACTTACCCAACATAAGTGAATTTCCTTTAGTTGGTACTTAGAAAAATATTGCTACAATAATTTAACGAGATGATTTACAAGATTCTTTAAATAAACTTTCACTTTTTAAGCATTAATCAACTCCTAACCATTGTCACATTTAGCAATAAATATATCGAGTTATTTTACTAATCTCAAGTGCACATAACGTCCTTTACTCATTTCGTGCAATAACCTCCTGCAACTATTTCCATCATGATTCTATGAATTATAATCTCGATTAATCTATCTACAAATCATAGATAGCAGTAACGGTTTGTGCATGTAATAATATGCTCTCTAGATGAAACTGACATCTTGTGTAAGTGTAAATGCAAAAGCTAACATTTTATGTACTTAATTTTGGAAAAAGCCTTATTATTTTATGTGGCAATATGAAAATAATAGCCTATTTCTAAGTTATGAACAACCTGGTTTTGCACGACCTCATTGTGTGTTGGGAATTTCGTCTTTGCTTGCGCTTGTGTTCGCCACTTCCAAGGTTCCGTTTGGTAGTGGCAATTCTGACAACCTCAGGCACTCTCGTATCTCTACCGATACTCGTTCCTTGACCGGTTGTGGTGGATTTCATGTTCTTTTTGCCTCCTTGCTTTGGAGCTATCATTTGTCATGAGCAGGTTCGAGAGATAGAGAAGGTGGAATAAATTTGAGATGGGAAAGTGTGAAAGTAGATTGTCGAGTTGAAGACCGAGATAGGGGGAGGTTGAGTTAATTTTTTTTCTCTCTAACCCCCTCTCTAATTCCCTCCCTTTCAACCTCTCAGGATCTTCTTCCCTCTCTCTCTCTCTCTCTCTCTCTCTCTCTCTTTCTAATTCTCCCCCTCTCTAGCTCCCTCTCATAGCTCTTTGGGGGGTATCCTTCTACCTCCCTCTCTTTTCCTCCCTCTTGCTCTATACTCCTGAGAAGGGCCTCTCCCCTCTTTCTCGAACCTCCCTCAAGTACTCCCCATGCCTCTTATTTATAACTAAATTAGAGCAGATGGGTTGTGGCCTAGAAAAAGAGCTCTTTATGGAGGGGATCTTGGCAAAATCAGCAATCTAAAGCTTCCAAGATCCAAACTGATACTCAAATTGCAAATTTGATGGTTCCATTGGTTCTGAACGGGGGATAAAACCACATGACACCTACTGAAAAATCTTCTAGATCACTCCTTCTGCCCATTCGTAGTATTGTTTGCTGCTTGTAAACTGCGATCGTGACATACACGATTTTGCCAATCCTTCTTTTTGCATTAAATCTCCAAAACTAGCTGAAAAATCCACTTGCTTTTTTTACATGACACCATATTCTAGAAGTTTTCATAGTTTTTAAGGATATTTATAATAAATAATATCCAAAATATCAAAAATATGCTAGTTTTTTAAAAAAATCAAGTATTTTTGGACAATCCATACTAAAGACATTGACACTAATGATTAATATGGGTCATAACTCTCGTTCACGTGGTAACTTCCATGAAGGGTTGCTGACTCATGGTCAAATCCAAGTGGCATCCTCTTTAGGGTAGTCTTTCCACTGGATGAGATATTTTCTAAGGGTTCTACTCAATTTTCTCTCCCTTTCATCAATTATTCTATCAGGTTGTAGCTCAAGGACTCATTGGTTAGGTATTACAACTTGTTGATCATCAAGGATATGGTTAGGGTTAACTACGTATGCTTTCAATAAGCTAACATGAAATACATTTTGGATTTTTATATTTTCAAGGAGTTGTATCTTATAAGTGCTTGGTCTTAAGCACTTGAGAATCTCATAGGATCCACAATATCTTAGACTTAGCTTCTTAAATTCTCCTAAAGATAAAGAACTTTTCTTTGGATGGACAAGGATGAAGACCATGTCTCCTTCTTTGAAGATTCGTTCTTGCCTTTTTAGATCAGCATATGCCTTTTATCGATCCTTGCCAACTTCAATATCTTGTTTGATAATTTTGATTTGATCGTCCATTTCTTCTAAAATTTTTCTCAAAGCTTCTACCCTTAGAGTAGGATCGGAAAAATTAAGTGGCAAATGGCAATCTTGACCATATAGTGCTTAAAATGGAGTCATATGAATACTTCGATGATAGGAGGCATTATGAGAAAATTCTACTAAGGGTAGATAGTGAATCCAACTTTTAGGTTCCTTGCTACAATATGCATGCAGAATATCCTCAATCACTTGATTAACTTGTTTTGTCACCCATCAGTTTGTGGATGATAAGCAGTGTTGAAACAAAGTTGGGTCCCAATGGCTTCAAACAAACTTTTCTAGAAATGTGATGTGAAAAAAGAATCACGATCACTGATGATAATTTTAGGTAACCCATGTAACCTAAAAATTGATTTTACAAAAATTCTTGCAATATCTGAAGCTTTGTAATAGGTTTTTGTTGGAATAAGATAAGTGACCTTTGTTAGCATATCTACTATTACCATTATTGAGCTATATCCTCCTTGCACATAAGGTAACCAAACTACAAAGTCCATGCTAATAAACTCCCATTTCATCTGGGGAATATCAAGTGGTTGGAGTTTTCCTCGTAACTTGACAAGTTCAAAGTTTACCATTTGGCAATTTAGATATTCAGTGGCATACTTAAGTACATCACCCTTGAGTCTTTGCTAGTAATAGCTTTTTCTAATAGCATGAAGAGTTTTTGTATATCCTAGGTGTCCTGAAAAAGGAGAGTCATGTGCTTCCCAAAGTATTCTTCTCTTGAGAGTTTGACTTAAAGGAATGCATAGTCTCATTCTAAAATAAACAAGTCTTTCATCTTCATCTGTAGAGAATTCTTGATACTTAGTCTTGAATTTGGGATCTTGTTTCTTATTTTGAACTTCCCAAAACAATTGTTGATAGTCTGGGCTTTTATTTGCTTCATCCTTAGTCAACTGGATGATAGGATTAGTGAGCATTGATACCATTGTAGCCAGAGTTTCTGCCCTAGATGGTTCTTCAATCGATAAGAGCATTAAGGAAGGATTTACGACTAAGGGCATTTGCTACTACATTTTCTTTACCATTTCTAAACTTAATTTCAAAGTCATACTCCTGCAGAATTTTGATCCATCGTCATTGCCTCATATTAAGATCAAGTTAAGTAAAAATCCACTTAAGAATTTTATGATCTGTGACTAAGGAAAACTTATTTCCAAGCAAGTAATGTCTCCATAATTTGAGAGCGTGAATCACAGCTAACAACTCTAAGTCGTGAGTAGCATATCACTTTTCATGGGCTTTCAATTTTCTTGAAGAATAAGCTACAAGATGACCTTCCTACATTAGTATGCATCCAATGTAAGAGAGGTGGCATCTGACAACTTCAAATTCCTTGCTTAAGTTAGGTAGCCTTAAGATAGGAGTAGTTGTCAAACTATGCTTTAGTTTTTCAAAGCTAGATTGTTCAATTGGTGTTCAGATAATGGCAACTTGCTTTTTGAGTAGGTCTATAAGAGGTGCTGCAATTTGGGCATAATTTCTTATAAATATCCTATACCATACTATTAGTCCTAGAAAACTTCTCACTTCCTTGATAGTGGTTGTGGGTGGCCAATCTTGAACATCTTTGACGTTGGCAGGATCTACTAATATACCTTCAATAGACACTATGAATCCCAAGTACTCAATCTTCCTTTTGAAGAAGGCACGCTTCCTCTTCTTGGCATACAATTTGTGTACTCTCATCATCTCCAAGACAATGTGAAGATGTGGTTCATGTTTTTCTTCATCCTTAAAATAAGTTAGGATGTCATCAAAGAATGCAAGAACAAAATCATCGAGATGAGGCCTGAAAATGTCCTGCATTAACTTATTGAGGGTGGCTAGAGCATTTGTAAACTCAAATGACATCACAATGAATTCAAAATGATTGTATCTTGTGTTAAAGGTGTTTTTAGGATCCAAAATGAGATTCAAAATGACCGTATCCTTTCTCCTTGTAGACGATTTAGAAGCTCGTCTATCCTTAGGATCGGGTACTTATTCTTCATTGTTACCTGGTTTAGCCCTCAGTAGTCGATACAAAGACAGAGAATTTCATCTTTCTTCTTTTGGAATAATAATGGGGCTCCCTATGGTGAACTACTTGGCCGAATATACCATTGTTCTAGTGGTTGTTTGAGTTGCTCTTTTAGTTCAATGGCTTTAGGAATAAACATTTTGTAAGGTTTTTTTGCCACTAGAGTGGCTCCTTGAACAAGTTTAATCTCATGATCGACTTCTCTTTCCGGAGGTAACTCAACTAGCTCTTCACGAAATGCGTCAGTGTATTCTTTTAACCAGGATGGTTTTTCTTTTATCTGACCATCTTGATTTGCCTTGTTAAGCTTGATCAAGTAAACTGGAAATCATTTCTTCATCCCTTTTGCAATTCAAGAAGCTTTTGCTAATTGAACTTTAGGTTTCCCTGTTTCACCTTGTGTAGTTACTGTTACATCGTTCAAATCTTGAAAAGTGACTTGACCTTTTCCACAATGGATATGACCATCATTGGAAATCAGCCAATCCGTTCCTAGTAAACATTCATAAGCTCCTAAGTTCATTACTTTGAATCTCATACTTGAAAGGTTTCCTCCGATGTTAAACTCTACATTGGTAGTTTGCTGTGTAGAGAGTACTTCCTTTCCATTTACTAATTTTACAAGCAGTTTTGATGCATTTACTATATCTATTCCTAACTTCTTAGCACTCTTGGGAGAAATAAATGAGTGTGTACTTCCATACTTAATCAAAACTTTAAATGATTTGCCTCGGTCACTAGATGGTGTCTGTATTATTGAATATTGACAAATTGGACCCTTCTTGTGGAATGTAGCATGAATAGTTACTTTTTCAATATCTTCTTCCATAGTAGGGTCTTCCTCCTTATTAATCTCTTTAAGGGTAATATTTGACATTCTTCCTCTTGCCATAACTACTTGAGCACAGCCTTGGGCAGCTTTTCCTTGTCCTTGAAATTGGCCTTGGCGATGGTTTCCACTAAGCGTTAGATAATCTCTCCTAAAATATCTTGGCTCATCATTACAGTGAAAGAACTTAAGACCATCCATGTTTCCCTGGGTAAGAACATAATTTTCAATTGCATTGGATTTTTCCTTTTTCTTTTGACCTTGGTGAAATTGGCCTTGGATTCTTTTTGCTTGACCTTTGAATCCTCCTTTATTCTGGGTATTGTAGAACTTATTATTTTTAGGCTTTGATTGTACTTCCTACACAATAGGAGCAGATCAAATCAAAGCAACTTGGAGGTCTATTGGGCGCATTGATTCCAAACGAGTGTTCAAAGGAGAATTTAGCCCATTGCAAAACTTGGATACTTGTTGAGTAGTATCGATGGAGGGTGCATATTTAAGAAGTGAAATAAACTTGGAGTAATACGCCTCCAAGGTCAAGCCCATTTTCTTTAAAGTAAAGAACTCATTCATCTCCTAGGTGTGATAAGTTGGAGGTAAATATCTTCCTCTTATAGCTTCTTTTAGAAAATCCCAAGTAATGGTATTTTAGGGACACCTTGATCTTGGCACCACTACTTCCACCAAAGTCGAGCTTCACCAATTAATTTTAGCTTAGGTGTCATGGCTTGGTTGGCTAGGACAGTTCTAGTAGCAATAAAATAATATTCCATGGATTTGATCCAAATCTTTGCATCGGATTCCACATTCTTGCATTTCTTATCAAATTGTGGAGGTTTGACTTACTTCAAAAGATTCATTTTCTCTTAGGCTTCATTGGAAATTATTGTGGGTGTAAAATTCTGGGAAATTTCCAACAATTCCCAAGTTAAATTTTACAAAATTTATATAGCGTTAATATTAGAGTTTAATACTCAAATTATTTCTCACTTAATTTATTGAAACAATTTCAAATAAAGCTCTTTTCCCATTGCTAAAGCTAAATTGTGATTTCAGAGGTTCCAAGGGAAAATAAGGTTCCATTATTTCTTTGATTGATAAAGTATCAATTAATATTTATTACAACAAATGTACAAGGTAATCAATTGGGAAGAAATACATTATTTAGATAGCTCATAGATTCATATTATTTTTCCCAGAAAAGGATTTCCTACTATAATCTAAGCATGACACTCTAATACATCCTTTATGAAGTAACTTGGATTCTGAGAGTAGATATCTAGAAACCTATATTTTTGAGTGAGTTCAGAAAAATTTGTCCTTTTTGCAGTTGCAGCAGCTAGAGTGACCTACGACTTTTATTCTCTCGACTGGAAGGATCTTTATAACTTCCTCATAGATATACACATTTAATTTGATCTTCTTTCCCCTAATATACATGGTTGAGTTTACAATAGCTTCACAAAATAGATAGATCTTGACAACTTTAAGATCTTCCATCCATTTTACCCTTTTCAAATTATTCTGAAGATAAGCTAGATATATTCTTGCATCGATATAGTAGTATCCTCTGCTAATCATCTATCGTCTTTTACGATATAGAGATGAGAGGTTGTACAACTAATCTAGTATCGACATCATTTGATTCCTCCAAGCAAGACTAGATGAATCCATAGCTAACATAAACATTACTCGAAAGATCAAGAATTGTTTTCAAGTTTCGTTATTCTGTCATAATTCAAAAACATACATTGAGAAAGAGAAAAAACCATATCCTAGGCTATATTTGCCATCCAATAATATTTTTTAAAAAAGCTTATGTCGTATTCTATTCTAACAAGCACTTTGACACCAACTATGAGGTGTCCACCAGTCTCAATCCAAGGCGCACCTTTTAATAGTCCATAAGTAGGTTTTCTAAAATGATACTGCCCGATGCTCCCTTGGAGTATCACGTGGTTTTTCACTTAGGCCTACTGAGTCTACATTGCAACATAAGATTTCTGACCGAACCCACTAGAATCAACCTGAATTTTGAGTTCTTGAAATTAGATAGGTCTCCTAACAGCCAGCTACCGTCAGTAATTTCAAGTTCCCACTTCCTACAGGATTACTCAAACTGAAGTAAACTTGCCATTGCACTTGGTTCAAAGAGAATGGGAGATGGAGGGGAGTGTGGTATGCCAACCCTCCTGCCCATAAGGAAAAATCTCATTCCGGCCCCCTAAAAAAATGCAAGTTGGTTCTACCTAGCAACTAGTTGGCCAATTTATCTTCTTCCTATTTCTATCGTTGATTTAGAAAAGCCCCTAGCTAATCGAGACCACGCTACTTTTGGACGGGTCCAACACTAGGGTCATGGCCCATCTTACCGTCGAGGGTCACAGCCCATTAGCTTTTTCCTTTGATGATGGTATCATCTTTACTTTTTTAATTACCTACAGCACATTTGTGGAAACATATACAACCAGTTTCTTTAATTAGTCTATTAAATCACATGTTCCCTCATGTAATTTATTTCACAAACATGTATACAATTCAAACAACCCTTGAATGAAAAACAAATTAATTTATTATTTTGAAATTTTATTACAATTTCTATCTTTTTTATCCTACGGAAGATATACAAAATTCCAGGAGGGTATTTTATCCACCAAGATTTTCTCTCTTGTAACTAGAATTAGGGTTCTAGGATCCCATCCTGGGTCACGAAGGGGCTCGTCAGATTTTAGGAATAATGTGGAATTTAGGCAAGAGTCCCCTATGGCATCCACATTTCCTACTACTTGAGTTTATCCCTATGGATAGAACTTTCTAGTACTGTTATAGAATCCGAGATACACGCTCGACTTTCTTATATACTTAAAATATATGTGGCGAATATTATGTTGGCACAGAGGGAGAATAGATGAGAGAAAAGAAAGATGTAGAGAGAGAGGTAGAGAAATTGGCAATACACTAGGGACTGGAAGATGGGCCAGTCCCTCCCTCCCCCCCTTGTGGAGTTATATTATTGACAAGGAGCAAGCTCATCTGTTACACATAAGCCAGTTCTTACTTGTAGATCTTGGAAACAAGATCACGGTTCCTTGCATGGTATATAACAAGCTAACACTTGCACAACTTGGAAGTTGGCACCTTTTGATCCTTCTTGAGTCTCCTTCTCTCCTACACAATATGTGTAGGGCTCTCCTCTTGGTGCTTGCTTTCAGCAGAGCTTCCGCAGCACACCTGCACCTTCTATTCTCCTCTGGGAACTTGATTTCAGCAGAGCTTCCACAACACTTGCACCTTCTCTTCTCCTCTTGGAACTTGATTTCAGCAGAGCTTCTGCAGCACTTGATTTCAGTAGGGCTTCTGCAACACTTGCACCTTCTCTTCTCCTCTTGGATACATGCAAAATGATGCTTCCTTCACCTCTGTCTTATACCCAAGGAGAGCCTCCTCTTTTATAGGCTTTCAAGAGCTTCTCTTCTTGGAGAGAGAATTGATTTGATCTTCATGCAAGATGTGGTTGTTCCACTCTGCAGCACTAATTTCAAGATATCTATTTGTGCATTATTTGGATGAAAAATTTTCCAACACGAAAGTTGTAGATCTTGTTGTTTTTAGAGATCGTTTTTCTATTGCGAGATATTATAAAATTGTATTTTTTTTAAAAATAGATTTTTAAATTGTACTCTTAACTTGTGGTCCATGCAACCACCTTGAGTCATAGATAAGGATAATTCATAAGATTGCCTTGGGCCTCAACCTTAAGATTGAATTCCACACCAAAACTTGTGTCATTTTAGATCTTAGAAATAGAAAAACACTTCTCTCCTCACTTCCAGAGGATCACATCTCTTGTCTTTCTTAGTGAGAGAATTCCCTCTCTTGTCTTTCTTAATGAAAGAAAAGACCTTAAACCTTGACTTGTAGGGGAGAGGATGACCCTAAATGAACGCAATGCTCATTACACACAAGTAAACATTCCTAGGCGTCCCTGGATACACACATAAATACATATACACAATGCTAATGTACTTTCTCTTCTTAGAACTCAATCCATCTTTATTTATATGTAACTCCTTGGGTTCTTGTGTATACGCTTACACTTGGCAAACACTTCTTTCCCCCTTCATAACTTGTACTGCCTGTACTAGATATCCCCGTCACAGTGCTCTGATTCCCCCATTAAGTGATGCACTAGGAATACTGGTCTCTAAATGGTCTCATGGCCATGCTAGATCATCATCAAACTTAAAGAAAAGTGATTCATTAATTTATTGACATTAATTTATTAAATAGAGAATGCGTAATAAACAATCAATTTAGTGACATCCTTCTAATCCCAGATACACGCTCGACTTTCTTATATACTTAACATATATATGGCCAATATTATGTTGGCACAAAGGGAGAATAGATGAGAGAAAAGAAAGATGTAGAGAGAGAGGTAGAGAAATTGGCAACACACTGGGGACTGGAAGATGGGCCAATCCCTCCCTTGTGGAGTTATATTATTGACAAGGAGCAAGCTCCTTCGTTACACATAAGCCAGTTCTTACTTGTAGATATTGGAAACAAGATCACGGTTCCTTGTATGGTATACAACCGGCTAACACTTGCACAACTTGGAAGTTGGAACCTTTTGATCCCTCTTGAGTCTCCTTCTCTCCTACACATTCTCTTGGTGCTTGAATTCAGCAGAGCTTCCATAGCACTTGCACCTTCTCTTCTCCTCTTAATTTCGGTAGAGCTTCTGCAATATTTGCACCTTCTCTTCTCCTTTTGGAACTTGATTTCAGTAGAGCTTCCACAGCACTAGCACCTTCTCTTCTCCTCTTGGAACTTGATTTCAATAGAGCTTTCGCAGCACTTGATTTCAGTGGGGCTTTTGCAGCACTTGCATATTCTATTCTCCTCTTGGATACATGCAAGGTGATGCTTCCTTCACCTCTCCCTTACACCCAAGGAGAGCCTCCTCGTTTATAGGCTTTCAAGAACTTCTCTTCTTAGAGAGAGAGTTGAGTTGATCTTCATGCAAGATGTGGTTGCTCCACTCTGTAGCACTAATTTTGAGATATCTCTTTGTGTGTTGTTTGGATGAAAAAACATCAAACACGAAAGTTGTAGATATCATTGTTTCCGATAACCCTCACGACCCATTTTTAGAGATCGTTTTTCTATTGCCAAATATTTTAAAAATGGATTTTCCAAAAAATAGCTTCTTGAACTGTACTCTTAACTTGTGGTCCATGCAACCACTTGAGCCATAGATAAGGATAATTCATTAGATTGTCTTGGGTCTCAACCTTAAGATTGAATTCCACACAAAAGCTTGTGTCATTTGAGACCTTAGAAAGAGAAAATCACTTCTCTTCTCACTTCTAGAGGATCATGTCTCTCCTCTTTCTTAATGAGAGAATTCCCTCTCTTGTCTTTCTTAATGAAAGAAAATACCTTAAACCTTAACTTATAAGGGAGAGGATGACCCCAAATGAATGCAATGCTCATTACACACAAGTAAACATTCCTAGGCGTCCCTGGATGCACACATAAATACATATACACAATACTAATGTACTTTCTTTTCTTAGAACTCAATCCATCTTCATTTATATGTAACTCCTTGGTTCTTGTGTACACTCTTACACTTGGCATACACTTCTTTCCCCCTTCATAACTTGTACTGCCTATACAAGATATCCCCGTCACAGTGCTCTGTCACCCCATTAAGTGATGCACTAGGAATATTGGTCTCTAAATGGTCTCATGGCCATGCTAGATCATCATCAACACTTAAAGAAAAGTGATTCATTAATTTATTGACATGAATTTATTAAATAGAGAATGCATAATAAGCAATCAATTTAGTGACATCCCTCTAATCTGAGATGCACACTCGACTTTCTTATATACTTAAAATATATATGGCCAATATTATGTTGGCACAAAGGGAGAATAGATGAGAGAAAAGAAAGATGTTTTGAGAGAGAGGTAGAGATATCAGCAACACACTAGGGACTGGGGAAGATGGGCCAGTCCCCCCCCTTGTGAAGTTATATTATTGACAAGGAGCAAGCTCATTCATTACACATAAGCCAATTCTTACTTGTAGATCTTGGAAACAAGATCATGGTTCCTTGCATGGTATATAACCGGCTAACACTTGCACAACTTGGAAGTTGGCACCTTTTGATCCCTCTTAAGTCACTTTCTCTCCTACACATTCTCTTGGTGCTTGAATTCAACAGAGCTTCCGTAGCACTTGCGCCTTCTCTTCTCCTCTTGGAACTTGATTTCGGCAGAGCTTCCGTAGTACTTGCACCTTCTCTTCTTCTTTTGGAACTTGATTTCAGTACAGCTTCCACAGTACTAGCACCTTCTCTTCTCCTCTTGGAACTTGATTTCAATAGAGCTTTTGCAGCACTTGATTTCAGCGGGGCTTCTACAGCACTTGCATCTTCTCTTCTCGTCTTGGATACATGCAAAGTGATGCTTCCTTCACCTCTCCCTTACACCCAAGGAGAGCCTCCTCGTTTATAGGCTTTCAAGAGCTTCTCTTCTTGGAGAGAGAGTTGAGTTGATCTTCATGCAAGATGTGGTTGCTCCACTCTGTAGCACTAATTTTGAGATATCTCTTTGTGCGTTGTTTGGATGAAAAAACGTCAAACACGAAAGTTGTAGATATCGTTGTTTCGGATAACCCTCACGGCCCATTTTTAGAGATCGTTTTTCTATTGCCAAATATTTTAAAAATGGATTTTCCAAAAAATGGCTTCTTAAACTGTACTCTTAACTTGTGGTCCATGCAACCACCTTGAGCCATAGATAAGGAGAATTCATTAGATTGTCTTGGGCCTCAACCTTAAGATTGAATTCCACACAAAAGCTTGTGTCATTTTAGACCTTAGAAAGAGAAAATCACTTCTCTTCTCACTTCCAGAGGATCACGTCTCTCGACTTTCTTAGTGAGAGAATTCCCTCTCTCGTCTTTCTTAATGAAATAAAATACCTTAAACCTTGACTTATAGGGGAGAGGATGACCCCAAATGAATGCAATGCTCATTACACACAAGTAAACATTCCTAGGCGTCCCTCAATGCACACATAAATACATATACACAATGCTACTTTCTCTTCTTAGAACTCAATCCATCTTCATTTATATGTAACTCCTTAGTTCTTGTGTACACTCTTACACGTGGCAGACACTTCTTTCCCCCTTCATAACTTGTACTTCCTGTACCAGATATCCCTGTCACAGTCCTCTGATCACCCCATTAAGTGATGCACTAGGAATATTGGTCTCTATATGGTCTCATGGCCATTCAAGATCATCATCAACACTTAAAGAAAAGTGATTCATTAATTTATTGACATGAATTTATTAAATAGAGAATGCGCAATAAGTAATTAATTTAGTGACATCCCTCTAATTTGAGATACACGCTCGACTTTCTTATATACTTAAAATATATATGGCCAATATTACGTTGGCACAGAGGGAGAATAGATGAGAGAAAAGAAAGATGTAGAGAGAGAGGTAGAGAAATCGGCAACACACTAGGGACTGGAAGATGGGCGAGTCCCCCCTTGTGGATTTATATTATTGACAAGGAGCAAGCTCCTTCATTACACATAAGCCAATTCTTACTTGTAGATCTTGGAAACAAGATCACGGTTTCTTGTACGGTATACAACCGGCTACCACTTGCACAACTTGGAAGTTGGCACCTTTTGATCCCTCTTGAGTCTCCTTCTCTCCTACACATTCTCTTGGTGCTTGAATTCAGCAGAGCTTCCGTAGCACTTGCACCTTCTCTTTTCCTCTTAATTTCCGTAGAGCTTCTACAATATTTGCACCTTCTCTTCTCCTTTTGGAACTTGATTTCAGTAGAGCTTCCACAGCACTAGCACCTTCTCTTCTCCTGTTGGAACTTGATTTCAATAGAGCTTTTGCAGCACTTGATTTTAGTGGGGCTTCTACAGCACTTGCATCTTCTATTCTCCTCTTGGATACATGCAAAGTGATGCTTCCTTCACCTCTCCCTTACACCCAAGGAGAGCCTCCTCGTTTATAGGCTTTCAAGAGCTTCTCTTCTTGGAGAGAGAGTTGAGTTGATCTTCATGCAAAATGTGGTTGCTCCACTCTGTAGCACTAATTTTGAGATATCTCTTTGTGCGTTGTTTGGATGAAAAAACGTCAAACACGAAAGTTGTAGATATCATTGTTTCCGATAACCCTCATGGCCCATTTTTAGAGATCATTTTTCTATTGCCAGATATTTTAAAAATGGATTTTCCAAAAAATAGCTTCTTAAAATGTATTCTTAACTTGTGATCCATGCAGCCACCTTGAGCCATAGATAAGGAGAATTCATTAGATTGTCTTGGGCCTCAACCTTAAGAATTAATT
The DNA here is from genome assembly GCF_053477565.2 of Lygodium microphyllum. NCBI lineage: Eukaryota > Viridiplantae > Streptophyta > Polypodiopsida > Schizaeales > Lygodiaceae > Lygodium > Lygodium microphyllum. The sequence continues at coordinate 122,600,829 of NC_141158.1, forward strand.
CCACACAAAAGCTTGTGTCATTTTAGACCTTAGAAAGAGAAAATCGCTTCTCTCCTCACTTCTAGAGGATCGTGTCTCTCGTCTTTCTTAGTGAGAGAATTCCCTCTCTCATCTTTCTTAATGAAATAAAATACCTTAAACCTTGACTTGTAGGGGAGAGGATGACCCCAAATGAATACAATGCTCATTACACACAAGTAAACATTCCTAGGCGTCCCTGGATGCACACATAAATACATATACACAATGCTAATGTACTTTCTTTTCTAAGAACTCAATCCATCTTCATTTATATGTAACTCCTTGGTTCTTGTGTACACTCTTACACTTGGCAGACACTTCTTTCCCCCTTCATAACTTGTACTGCCTATGCGAGATATCCCCGTCACAGTGCTCTGTCACCCCATTAAGTGATGCACTAGGAATATTGGTCTCTAAATGGTCTCATGGCCATGCTAGATCATCATCAACACTTAAAGAAAAGTGATTTATTAATTTATTGACATGAATTTATTAAATAGATAATGCATAATAAGCAATCAATTTAGTGAAATCCCTCTAATCCGAGATGCACACTTGACTTTCTTATATACTTAAAAAATATATGGCCAATATTATGTTGGCACAGAGGGAGAATAGATGAGAGAAAAGAAAGATGTTTTGAGAGAGAGGTAGAGATATCGGCAACACACTAGGGACCGGGGAAGATGGGCTAGTCCCCCCCTTGTGAAGTTATATTATTGACAAGGAGCAAGCTCCTTTGTTACACATAATCCAGTTCTTACTTGTAGATCTTGGAAACAAGATCATGGTTCCTTGCATGGTATACAACCGGCTAACACTTGCACAACTTGGAAGTTGGCACCTTTTGATCCCTCTTGAGTCTCCTTCTCTTCTACACATTCTCTTGGTGCTTGAATTCAGCAGAGCTTCTGTAGCACTTGCGCCTTCTCTTCTCCTCTTGGAACTTGATTTTGGTAGAGCTTCCGTAGTACTTGCACCTTCTCTTCTCCTTTTGGGACTTGATTTCAGTACAGCTTCCACAGTACTAGCACCTTCTCTTCTCCTCTTGGAACTTGATTTCAATAGAGCTTTTGCAGCACTTGATTTCAGTGGGGCTTCTACAGCACTTGCATCTTCTCTTCTCGTCTTGGATACATGCAAAGAGATGCTTCCTTCACCTCTCCCTTACACCCAAGGAGAGCCTCCTCATTTATAGGCTTTCAAGAGCTTCTCTTCTTGGAGAGAGAGTTGAGTTGATCTTCATGCAAGATGTGGTTCCTCCACTCTGTAGCACTAATTTTTAGATATCTCTTTGTGCATTGTTTGGATGAAAAAACGTCAAACACGAAAGTTGTAGATATCGTTGTTTTCGATAACCCTCGCGGCCCATTTTTAGAGATCGTTTTTCTATTGCTAGATATTTTAAAAATGGATTTTCCAAAAAATAGCTTCTTAAACTGTACTCTTAACTTGTGGTCCATGCAACCATCTTGAGCCATAGATAAGGAGAATTCATTAGATTGCCTTGGGCCTCAACCTTAAGATTGAATTCCACACAAAAGCTTGTGTCATTTTAGACCTTAGAAAGAGAAAATGACCTCTCTCCTCACTTCTAGATGATCACGTCTCTCGTCTTTCTTAGATAGAGAATTCCCTCTCTCGTCTTTCTTAATGAAAGAAAATACCTTAAACCTTGACTTGTAGGGGAGAGGATGACCCCAAATGAATGCAATGCTCCTTACACACAAGTAAACATTCCTAGGCGTCCCTCAATGCACACATAAATACATATACACAATGCTAATGTACTTTCTCTTCTTAGAACTCAATCCATCTTTATTTATATGTAACTCCTTGGGTTCTTGTATACACTCTTACACTTGGCAGACACTTCTTTCCCCCTTCATAACTTGTACTGCATGTACCAGATATCCTCGTCACAGTGCTCTGATCACCCCATTAAGTGATGCACTAGGAATATTGGTCTCTAAATGGTCTCATGGCCATGCTAGATCATCATCAACACTTAAAGAAAAGTGATTCATTAATTTATTGACATGAATTTATTAAATAGAGAATGCGTAATAAGCAATCAATTTAGTGATATCCCTCTAATTTGAGATACACGCTCGACTTTCTTATATACTTAAAATATATATGGCCAATATTACGTTGGCACAGAGGGAGAATAGATGAGAGAAAAGAAAGATGTAGAGAGAGAGGTAGAGAAATCAGCAACACACTAGGGATTGGAAGATGGGCTAGTCCCCCCCTTGTGGAGTTATATTATTGACAAGGAGCAAGCTCCTTCATTACACATAAGCCAGTTCTTACTTGTGGATCTTGGAAACAAGATCACGGTTCCTTGCATGGTATACAACTGGCTAACAATTGCACAACTTGGAAATTGGCACCTTTTGATCCTTCTTGAGTCTCCTTCTCTCCTATACATTCTCTTGGTGCTTGAATTCAACAGAGTTTCCGTAGCACTTGCACCTTCTCTTCTCTTCTTGGAACTTGATTTCGGTAGAGCTTCCGTAGTACTTGCACCTTCTCTTCTCCTTTTGGAACTTGATTTCAGTAGAGCTTCCACAGTACTAGCACCTTCTCTTCTCCTCTTGGAACTTGATTTCAATAGAGCTTCCACAGCACTTGATTATAGCAGAGCTTCCCCAGCACTTGATTTTAGCGGGGCTTCTACAGCACTTGCATATTCTCTTCTCCTCTTGGATACATGCAAAGTGATGCTTCCTTCACCTCTCCCTTACACCCAAGGAGAGCCTCCTCTTTTATAGGCTTTCAAGAGCTTCTCTTCTTGGAGAGAGAGTTGAGTTGATCTTCATGCAAGATGTGGTTGCTCCACTCTGTAGCACTAATTTTGAGATATCTCTTTGTGCATTGTTTGGATGAAAAATTGTCAAACACAAAAGTTGTAGATATCGTTGTTTCGGATAACCCACACGGACCATTTTTAGAGATCATTTTTCTATTGTGAGATATTTTACAAATGGATTTTCCAAAAAATAGCTTCTTAAACTGTACTCTTAACTTGTGGTCCATGCAACCACCTTGAGCCATAGATAAGGAGATTTTATTAGATTGCCTGGGGCCTCAACCTTAAGGTTGAATTCCACACAAAAGCTTGTGTCATTTTAGACCTTAGAAAGAGAAAATCACTTCTCTTCTCATTTCTAGAGGATCATGTCTCTCGTCTTTCTTAGTGAGAGAATTCCCTCTCGTCTTTCTTAATGAAAGAAAATACCTTAAACCTTGACTTGTAGGGGAGAGGATGACCTCAAATGAATGCAATGCTCATTACACACAAGTAAACATTCCTAGGCGTCCCTGGATGCCCACATAAATACATATACACAATGCTAATGCACTTCCTTTTCTTAGAACTCAATCCATCTTCATTTATGTGTAACTCCTTGGTTCTTGTGGACACTCTTACACTTGGCAGACACTTATTTGCCCCTTCATAACTTGTACTTCCTATACCAAATATCCCCGTCCCAATGCTCTAATCACCCCATTAAGTGATGCACTAGGAATACTGGTCTTTGAATGGTCTCATGGCCATGCTAGATCATCGTCAACAGTTCAAGAAAAGTGAGTCACTAATTTATTGACATGAATTTATTAAATAGAGAATGCGTAATAAGCAATCAATTTAGTGGCAGCTACGAAGCTAATCTAAGCCTATCGAAACAATAATGATGACCCCCTTAGAGTAGGGTCTTGCAGCTAGCTTGGGGGTAGCCTGGCAGGATCTTTCCTTTTATCTTGTTTGTCAATGTTTTTAATCAGAGATTTAGATTCTAGCAAACACAAACAATCCTTTCAAACAATGACAATCACACCATCATGCAGTTCACAGCTTCACATTAGCCAAGGTAGATCCTTAACCCAAGGTAATCTTACATTCTAACGAGGATTCTTCTTCCCATAAAGAAGTGTTGAGTACAAATCTTTCAACATTGTTAAGCAAGACACGAATTTCCCATTTAGGACTTACTTACCCAACATAAGCGTATTTCTTTTAGTTGGTACTTAGAAAAATATTGTGACAATAATTTAATGAGATGATTTACAAGATTTTTTAAATACACTTTCATTTTTAAAGCATTAATCAACTCCTAACCATTGTCGCATTTGGCAATAAATATATCAAGTTATTTTACTAATCTTGAGTGCGCATAAATCCTTTACTCATTTCGTGTAATAATCTCCTGCAACTATTTTCATCATTATTCTATGAATTATAATCTCGATTAATCTATCTACAAATCATAGGTAGGAGTTTACCGTTTGTGTGTGTAATAATACGCTCTAGATGAAACTGACATCTCATGTAAGTGTAAATGCAAAAGCTAACATTTTATGTACTTAATTTCGAAAAAAAACTTATTATTTTATGTGACGATATGAAAATAATAACCTTTTTTTGAGTTGTGAACAACTTGGTTTGGTAGCACGATGTGATTGTGTGTTGAAAATTTTGTCTTTGCTTGTGCTTACGTTCGCCACTCTCGATGTGCTATTGATAGTGGCAATTCCGACAACCTTGGGCACTCTCGTATCTCTAGCAATACCCATTCTTTGCAATTGCAGTGAATTTCATCGTCTTTGCATTTCATTGCTTTGGAGCCATCATTTGTGAGTGGGTTTGAGAGATAGAGAAGGTGGAATGAATTTGGGATGGGAGAGCATGAGAGTAGCTTGCCGAGTTGAAGACCGAGATAGGGGGAGGTTGAGTTAATTCATTTCCTCTCTAAACCCCTCTCTAATTCCCTCTCTTGTAGCCTCCCGGGACCTTCTTCCCTCTCTCTCTCTCTTTCTAATTCTCCCCCACTCTAGTTCCCTCTCGCAGCCTCTGGGGGGGGGGGGGGGGTATCCTTCTACCTCCCTCTCTTTTTCTCCCTCTTGCTCTATACTCCTAAGAAGGGCCTCTCCCCTCTTGCTTGAACCTCTCTCAATTGCTCCTCATGCCTCTTATTTATAGCTAAATTAGAGAAGAAGGATTGCGACTAAGAAGAAGAGCTCTTTATGGAGGGGATCTTGGCAAAATCAGAAATGCGAAGCTTCCAAGATGAAATTTGATGCTTAAATTGCAAATCTGATGGTCCTATTGGCTTTGAAAGGGGAATAAATTTGCAGGATACCTACTCAAAAATCTTCTAGATTACTCCTTTTTCTTCTCCCCATTCGAAGTACCGTTTGCTACTTGTAAACTGTAATCGCAACGCGTGCGATTTTGCCAATCCTTCTTTTTGCATTAAATCTCTAAAACTAGCTGAAAAGGCCACTTGCTTTTTTTTACATTACACCCTATTCTAGAAGTTTTCATAGTTTTTAAGGATATTCACAATAAATAATATCCAAAATATAAAAAATATGCTAGTTTTTGTCCAAAAATCTAGTATTTTTGGACCATCCATACTATAGACACTAACACTAATGATTAATTTGGGTCATAACTCTCGTTTACGTGGTAACTTTCAAACAGGTGGCTACAGTTCTTGTCAATCCGAAAAAAATGTTGGGTTAAGATCCTAGGTTTTTTTGCTCGAGATCTTCTCATTTAATGATTTTAGAGTTCTTCAAGTCAATTTTGTGAGAAGTTAAGAAGATTTTAAATCAAAGTCAAGATATCACAGTGTCCTTGAAGTTGAAGAAAATCGAGGTGAGCTATATTTTGAACTTGTATTCTCTTTTTCCTAGGTCGCAAGGATGCTCCCTGATTAAGTGTGGGTATATGTTGAGAGTTGAAATGACTTGATTTTTTGACTAATTGTTTTTGTGAGCTTAATGGTTGATTTTTATGGATATTGTATGATTGTTAGTTTTTTTGGAAGTGTTTGGGAGTGTTTCGGATGAGGTTGATTATGTTTTGAAAGATTATCATGGGTTATTGTGGAGATATGATGTTGTGACATGTTTTGTCAATGTCTTGTTAGTGTCTGATTGTGCCTATTTTGATCTGTTGACATTTTGTTTTGTTCTATTTTCCTTTTTGTATGAGGGGGTGGAATAATTATTGATGAAGTTGGAGGGTGTTTGAAAGCTTATTGATTGATTATTGATGGTTTTGAGTTATTTAAGTTGAGCTAAGGACTTTCTAATGCCTTATGTTAACCCTCTGTTGACCGTATGTAGAGCCTCTGTCTTTGTTATGTTATGTTCTGTATGCCTCTATAAGAGTGATATGGGATGAATGTGTAGCTTGGGAAATTTTTCCAACCTTGAGAAGAGATGAATATAAGTTCAAATTAGCTCGAAAAAGTAGCTTTCCTGAAGACTGAAAGTAAATACCGAAGTGGCAATGATAGTACTGAGCTCTCAAGGGACATTGTAGTGGTCTTGGTGACCTTTCATACTAGACATACCTCTTGGGAGAGGTATCCATGACCAAAGAGGGGTTGTGAAGGATTTTTTATTATTATCTAATTGTACTATTGAGAGAGAGCATGTATATGAGAGAGTGTGTGTATAAGAGATAGCAAAATCTATGCAAAACAATGTATCTATGAGTGAGAGATTGTGAGAGAAAGCTATGGAACTTTTGAAGCAGAATACTATGTGATGATTTCCATTAAAAGTGGTGTATTATATTGTATATTTGTGAGCATAATCAATTTTGTTTAAGTTAAAGCCATGGGAGAATTGTTTTTATGAAGCTGCGTGGAGATTTCTAGCTCTTGGTGTTCTTTTCCTTGTTGTGGTCTTATCAAATATGAAAGAGATTTTTGTTGATGATACAAGATAGATTTTCTTGTAATATATTCCTTGTTTTCTTGCTGTTCTTCTCGGGACTCCAATGCCATCAACTAAGACTATGAATCCTAGATATTCAATTTGCTTTTTGAAGAAGGTACATTTCTTCTTTTTAGCATATAGCTTATGGGTTTTCATTGTTTCAAGAACTATTCGTAGCTTCAGTCCATGGTCTTCTTAATTCTTTGCATATTTTAAGATATCATTGAAGAAGACAAGGATAAAGTCGTCAAGATAGGGTCTAAAAATGTCTTGCATCAATCTGTTAAAGGTGGTAGGAGCATTTGTTAATCAAAATGACATCACAATAAATTCATAATGACCGTACCTTGTGTTAAAGGCGATCTTAGGGATATCTTCTTTCTTGATTCTTATTGGTAGTAGCCTGAACTGAGGTCAATCTTTGAAAAGATATTTTCTCCCTGGAGTCGGTCAAGCAACTCGTCTATCTTGGAGATTGGATATTTATTCTTCACTGTCACTTGGTTCAATCCATGGTAATCAATACAAAGGCAGAGTGTTTCATCTTTCTTTTTCTGGAATAGTATCGGGGCTCCCCATGGTGAATTACTTGGCCAAATGTATCCTTGGTCTAATAGTTATTTGAGTTGTTCTTTTAGTTCAATGGCTTCAAGAATTGACATCCGATAGGGCCACTTAGCTACGGGGGCAACACCTGGAATGAGTTGGATTTTGTGATTTACCTTTCTTGTCAGTGGAAGCTCTGTCAAGTCTTCTATAAAAATACTTGCATAATCTTTTAGCCAAGAGGGCTAGTCCTTGGCTTCACTATCTTGCTTAGCCTTGTTGAGCTTAATTAGATAGACAGGTAATCCTTTCTTCAGCCCTTTCACTATTCGGGAAGCTTTAGCCAATTGAACCTTAGGGTTCCCTACTTCTCCCTAAGTGGTTACTTGTTCTCCTTTTAAATCTTGAAATGTAATTTGACCCTTTTCGCAATGGATATAGAAATTATTTGGAATTAACCAATCCATATCTAGCAGGCATTCATAAGTCGCGAGGTTCATAATTTGGAAACTCATTTTGGAAGAATTGCCACCCAAGCTAAATTCTACCTTGCTAGTTTATTGTGTTGAAAGAACTTCTTTACCATTTGCTGACTCCACAAGCAATCTAGGTACATGAGTAGTGTGTATGCCTAGCCTTTTTGCACATCTTGGTGATATGAAAGAGTGCGTGCTTCCACAATTGATTAAAGTTTGAAAGGGTTTACCTTGATATTTTGAAGGCTTTTGGATCACTGAGAATTGGTAATTTGGACCCTTCTTACTGAGAGTGGCATGTACTCTTGCTCTTTCCATATCAGATTAGGATCTTTATCATTGCTGATCTCTTTCGGGTTTTCTCGAGCAACTTTGCACCTGGCAGCTTGGTTTTACCTACACAAAACTAACCTTGGTTATTGTTTGGTCGGGCACTGCCTCTTGAAATGTCCTGGTTCCTTGCAATAGAAACACCTTGGAGCCTCATTATCTTTTCCTGTGGGTATAAAGTTTCCCACTGCGTTTGACTTGGCTCTCTTTGTCTTGTTTGGCTGATACTATCCTTGGGCTCTTTTTTCATATCTCTGGAAGTTGCCCTTATTTTGACGGTTTTTGTTCCAAAATTTAGCATTTCTTAGCCTATGTTCCATTTCGTGAACTATTGGGGCTACTCGAATCAATGCATCCTTTAAATTTGATGGTCTCATAGACTCAAGGCATGCATTTAGGGGAGGATTTAGACCATTGCAAAATTTGAATACTTGCTGTGAAATATCCATCATAGGTGCATATTTTAGAAGCATTACAAATTTGGAGTAGCAAGCTTCTAGGCTTAGGCTTAACTGCTTTAAGTTGAAAAATTCATTCATCTTCTAGGCTTGATACATGGATGAAAGGTATCTCTCATGCACAACATCCTTGAGGTTCTCCCAGGTGATAACAATTTCAGACGTTCTTTGGCCCTTGCACCACTACTTCCACCAAAGGCAGGCATCTCTCATGAGTTTTAGTTTCATGATCATTGCTTGATTTGATGATGTAGTCCCTATAGCAATGAAATAGTCTCCCATAGATTCTATCCATGTTTTTGCCTTGATTGGAATATCCTATCATTTACCATCAAATTTCAGTGGCTTGTACTGCTTGAGAAAAAATTTCTTCTCTTGAGCTTTTGTAATATTGAGATTCAAGGTGACATCCTGGGATTTAAACAATTTTCATGATCAAATTTCCTCCGGTAATAATATTTAAAAAGATGTTAACTTGCTTAATCTATCTCATTAATTTAGGAAGGGAAGTGTATACTATTCAGTCTTTCTAATAATGATCAGGGTTTACACATTTAAAGAGAATTTTAATTTCGTTCAGGAATTATTTTGACTTAACGTGGGTCTCAGGAAGCTTAGTAGACCCTATCGACAAGATTTGCGGTGTGTATATCCATATTTTGATATTTTAGTGGGAAGGTCTAGATATCCTCCTTTGTAGAAGTTATGATGAGGGTTACTCCCTAGAATAGAAATTCTATCGATCGAGATGAACTTAGTTGATTCTCTACTTACACAATGATTTTGGCGATCTAGATTTTGGTCATTAATATGAAGAATGGGATCCTATTCAGGGTCGTCAGGGAGAGATAGCTCAACCAGCTTTTGAGTTCTCCATCTGTTGGATTCACCTGAGGTTGATCTTTGGTATAGTCAAGGCGATTAGCCTCAATGTATCAATCTATCCCATATGGCCATTCTAGATAGGAGAGATAAGAACCGTATATTCATTATAAGATAGTTACAAAATTATTTCACAGTTTCTAATGGATGCATAGAAGATATATACATGGCTTTCTTTTGACTTCGTCACCTCAAAATAATTTGCTAATAGTTAACTCTATTTCCATTAGGGTTTAACCAATCCAAACTTCATTTTTAAAAAAAATTCAACAAATGGATTATATCTTTCCACTGTTCTTGATTGCTAAGGTGATAACTAGTTTTGATTATAACGGGTGGACAAAAACAATTATTTACATCAATATGAAGGGAATACATTATTTGAGTAGCTTAGAGGCTTATATTATTCTTGGAAGATGATTCGCTACTAGTACAACCAGCTAGGCATGGCATTGTGATACATCCATTACATAGTAATTAGGGTTGTGAGAATGGATATCTAGAAATCTAATCCATCTTTTTTGTAGTTGCCGCAATTGGAGCGTCCTACAACCATCACTCGGTCAGTCGGTATAACCTTTGTGACCTCCTCATAGATGTATTAATTTAATTTGACTTGTCATCCTCGAGTGAACATGTTAGAATTTATTCTAGCCTCATAGAATAGATAAGTCTTAGCAACCTTAAGGGTTTCCATCTATCTTAGCCTCTTTAAATTGTCTTGGAGGTAAGCAAGACGATTTGTGTCTCCAACAATACCCTTTGCTTAATATCCATCATCTTTCATAATATAAGGGCAAATAATTGTATATCTGATCTAATATTCGCATCATCTAGTTTCTCCAGTTGAAACTAGAGGAGTGCATTGTTGGAATAAACATGACTTGGAAAATCAAGAATCATTCCCAATGTGTGTCCTCTATGCTAGTAATCAAGAACATATACTAACAAGAGAATAATTCACAACTTAAGGAAAATATATCTTATGTTGTAGTTGTAAATCTTTATTAGTTTTTATACTTGCATTGTATCCTATATCAACATAGGCTCTAATACCAATTGTGACATGCCCACCCAAGCCACTTTCTCGCCAACACTTTCTTCGTAGCCCATTAAGAGATATCCTAGACAATGCCATCCAGGATTCCATGGAATACCTTAGAGTTTGCTATCTAGGCTCACTTGAGTCTACCTTGCATTGGAAGTTCTAGCCATTCCCATGAGGATCATCCTGAGTTTTAGGTTCCTATTATGGGTCAAGTCACTTATTAATGGTCAGTTAGTGTCAATAATTCAAGTTCCCACGTCGACCCTTTTGCCCATACGGAAAATTTTCATTCCAGCCCCCTAAAACGATGCAAATTGGGTTTTCTAATATCTAGTGTCATTTGTTTACATGTTTATGGATGTAAATTTTTCCTTTTGAGAAAAGCTCTCGGCTTACTGAGTCCACCCAACCATAGGTCTAGAACATCCTCTCGCTTCCCTCGATAGAGTGTTTTTAATTACCTAATTATCTACCACTTTAGGTTTGACATATAAAAACAACTTCTTTAATTATCTCTTGACACAAATTCACTACATCTTTATTTCACGTCACAAAAACAGTGTAAAGAAATTCTTTCTCAATAGTTCACAAAAAATATATTTTTACAATGTGTTCTGTTCTAGCTGAATGTAATGTCAACCCGAAGGTATTATTCTTTCCAAGTTCAGTTCCTAGACCAATATTGGAACTTCCAAAATACTATCTAGATTCAAAGGGTAATTAACAGTTCATAAGAGTCTAAGGAGTTTGTGACTAGAGCCCCCCTAGTATCCTCACCTCCTCCTGCCAACTAGAGTTCCCTACAATAGGACCTTTCACATTGTGAGATAGGTATATACTTACTAATGCGAAAACAAAAAACCCCTTGGAGTAAGTTTTATTCGCGTGACCTTGGGAAGGTCTAGCACCATCAAAGAACACTATCTCACTCAGCATTCTTTGCCCATTAGAATACTACCTCAATCGGCAATCTATACCCGATTAACCATCTTTTAGCCTAATAATTTAGGAAAGATAAGTACCTAGTTTACAATCACAAGTAGCTTACTTCAAATGCATTATACACCAACTTTTCAACAAATTTATTTCCAAGAAAAACCCCTTTTCTAGAATAACAATATCAATAAACTTAGCATAAGTGGCCATATCTTCCAAGAATTTTCTTGGATTATTCTCCTCTTGGAATCTAACCCAAGATAAACTTAAACAATAAATTTTTTTCCTAGAATTCAATTTTTTTAAGAGCAACTCCCATGATATTCTTTTTCTTTTTCTTAACAGAGTAAGAGAAAGAGTTTCCAAAACATGCATACATGTGTTCTAGACAAACGAACTTTACCATTACTCTTAGGCCCCTCAAGTGTGCATGCGTACAAATACAATTAAACTTCCCAATACTCCCTGTGCACCCTCCAACAAGACCAATCAAAATGTGGTGTCCAATTTCGGACCTTGCCTAAATCATTTCTTTTGTGTGTGTGTGTGTGTGTGTAGACATACATATAATAGAGAAAGAGAGAGATTCCATATGAAGATGCAAACATGTCCAAGTATAATTTTTGAGTAGCTTGATTTGTGATGGATTCTCTGCGGGGATGCTCCTACAAATTAATGAGGGCTCCATATAACATGGGTGTGGGCTAGGTTAGAAGTCAATCAATCAATTAGGGTAGCCAAGTGGTGCGAAGCATCAACCTAAACCTAGTTCCAAGCATTGGAAGAATCTAGGCTTAAAGTGTCTAGTGTCTTTTATGCTAGTGCTACAATAAAATTAGACATAGCGATGTTAATGAGATATGAACTTGAGTGTTATTTTGCACGAATCATTGAGGCTAAGGGTAGGTTAATGATGATACAATGTGTAACCAATGGTAATCCTACAAATTTATCAGTATATAAGCTCTTAGACATTGAAAGAAAGGGTTACATTAGGTATGGAAATATTTGTGCAATTAACCCAAAGCAATACCCACCCCCCCCCCCCCCCCCCCCCCCCCCCCGCGGTTCATGTCTCCCATATAGTCCATTTTCTATGGTAGGTTGCCACCCGATTCTTGATAATGATAGCCCATAGTTGTCGTGCATCCAACCTCTTAAGAAATTGAAACATCGAGGAACATGCTCCCTCTTTTGGTGTCATTAATCCAAGTCCTCCTTTTGACCTTTCAACTTATGACCACAACTCCCATCTCCCTTGAAAGATAGTATCAACCCCTACTCAAGGTTCTCATGGGCCCACCATAATATGTTCCTTCTTTTCTTATCCAAGAATAGGCCCCCTTGTTTGTTTTGTTTAGTCACCTATGGTCTGATGATGCACAATAGAATTGTCATACAACTAGCAAGAGGTTGACAAATTGTTGAATTGTCATACCCCTAGTTTTAGTGTGTTGTTACATTTCTAGGATGAAATGGCCAACATTAGTACATCTAAGGTCTCTTGATTAATAGCACTAGATAAGAAAGTTTGGACACTACATAAGGTAATGCATCCAAGGTCTCTTGATTAATAGCACTACATAAGAAAGTTTGATCACAAAGCTTTTGAATGACAAAAAATCATGTGTATTGTGCTTGCTTCAAAACCATTTTAGTGACTTCCATTAGACCATGGATTATGAAATTTGGATGCAATGTGTAAAAACAATAAATTCATATACATTAACATAATTGGGCTAGTAATAGCACATCAACACATCAACATTCTATATGTTTTACACTCTTTGAGATTATCTTTACTTGTTGGAAAAGCTATCTTAGTATTGGCCCTCACTAGTATAACTTATTTTTGTCTTTACTAGTCCATGTGATGCCATTAACCCTTTATTTAAGATATTCATCTCTTGTTTGAACAAAGTTCCAAACAAAAATAGATGCATGAGAATCATTGGCTTGTAATTGATTAGGAGGAGAATCGCTTTCGTGTGGCTTCCTCAAAAGAGTTTCCCCCTTGTCTTGAGATACCTCCACTTCGTTGACAAGTTTGTTAATGCCATGCTCATTAGAAAGTTTTAAAGGTTTACAAAACCCTTGTTTCTAATCCAAGAGCTATTTTCAAACTATGTTCTATTACATTATGTGAATTAACTTCTCTTTGTGTGTGTGTGTGTGTGTGTGTGTGTGTGTGTGTGTGTGTGTGTGTGTGTGTGTGCACGCATGCATGCATGCACAGGCATGCATGTATGTATGGATGTACATATGTGTGTAGATGTATATATATATGTGCATATATAAAGAAAGTGCATTTATGTATATGTACATGTGTATGTATATATATGTACATGTATGAAGAAATTGCATGTCATGTTAAAGATAAAAACAAAACATAAGGTTTTTACAATAGTTATTACTAGGAATCTTAACCTGTGCCTTATGATAGTAGGGTAATATCACTTTTGAAGGCATGTGTTACAAAATCCTGTCGTTACTGACTTACATAGCTACTTATTAATTATGTGTCCTTTGCATATTAAACCAAAGTGTTCTCAAAATTACTCTTTTATACCTCCTAAAGAAAAGAAAATAATGCCATCAACTGTTCACGATCATACTCCTTTGAGCCATCCAATGTTGTTAAACTAATGTAGAGATGTTTTGTAGACATTTAGTAGATTCTTAAACCGTTATATGAATACCACATATTGTAGGTGGCATGTAATGTGACATGGCTTTTTGGAGCTCATTCTTGCAAACGTACACAAAAGAAGGGGACTCCATTTTAGATTGCAATGTGGGATGTGGTGACTTTGCATCAGTAGCACTTAATTCCAATAGGTAGATTGCATGTCTCTATCGCTTTGCCGAAGATGGAAGATATCTAAGAGTAAAGGTGATATGTTTACATAAACTTGCACAATATTTGGCTGTAATGTAGTGTTCTTTTTTGTCATACCAATACATGGGTGCTCACCCTTCCATGTGTGCATGTATAGTTACCTCCGACAACTCGAAAATCAATCGTGGCTAATATGAATGGGATGCTTCTACATAAGCAGCCAAAGAGGAAGGGATCATTAACGATGAAGCCCCTAAAAGTATGTAGATATCGGGTGATTTTGTTGCCAAGGCTCGTAAGGTTTTTGAAGGAAATATCTACATTGTTTGACATTGCCATCTAGAGCTTCATGACAGAAGACAACTTAAGTGAGCTACTCCAATTGGTTAGAAGTGAATGTATGAAGTCATCAACCTTTGTATTTCAATATATGGACAAGGCAAGTGCAGAGCAACTCCCACAACAACTTCTGCTAAAAGGAGTTACACAAAGCCCCTTTTCATGAAATGTTTTGATGACACTGATTGACTGCACTTCAACCCAACAATGACACTATTTGTGGATGATAGCATGGAGAAGATGCAGATGAACCCACCCAACATCTTTATATTCCCACCCCTTTTTGAGGGAAACCCTATGGACACTGTCCTTCTGGAGCATTTGCTTCCCTACTTGATTAAGCTAGCGTGCTTCCATGGTTTAGTCCTAGACTTTGTTAGAGATCACAAATTCCACCCCCCAGGAATGGAACTCGATTGATATTCGATGTGCATGATGAATATGTACTTTTAGAATTATTAGATTGTGTTTATTTACAAGCACAATGAAATGAGGATGAGAGGGAAGAGGAGAGAGAGAGAGGAATGTGCAAGTGAAGGACATTTCGTATAGGCATTCACTCAATTGCAATATTACAACATGTGTAAATAAAGCACGTGCAAAATATCTAGGGAAGGGTGGAGTGTAGAAACATGCATGCATGTGAATGTATATGTGCACAGTGGATTGAGTAACAATGAGGTAATATTGTTTTCCCAATATTAACTATTAGAACAAAGTGAAAACCAATAGATATCGTGCGTTATTGTAGTGAGTGTAACAAACTGTTTGTAACATATCCTCTTGTAGTAAGTCCACATAATAATGCTCAATTGAAAATAGTGAAAACATGTGCGATGTAGTTTTGCTTATGTGTGCACAATGGAAGTGATATATCATGATATAATATCAAATCATGCACATAAAAGTGAGAGGTATGTATGTATATATGCATGTGGGAGTAACAATATGATATTCTCTTTGTCCTGATATTAACAAATAAAAGTGTCTAAGATAATGGACCTCATGCAAACCCTTGACCCTTGCAAAAATAAGAGGGTTGTGAAAAATGAATGGATGACCCTTGCAAAATTAAGAAGGGGAGAAAGAGAGAAGTTTCTAATTTAGAGAGAGAGAGTGTGTGTGTGAGTGTGTGCGTGGGGGGCGGGGAGAAAGAGAGGAGTTGCTATTTGAGAGAGAGAGAGAGAGAGAGAGAGAGAGAGAGAGAGAGAGAGAGAGAGAGAGAGAGAGAGAGAGAGAGAGAGAGAGAGAGTGTGTGTGTGTGTGTGTGGGTGTGTGTGTGTGTAGAAGAGGGAGAAAGTGAAAATTGGCTAATTGAGGGAGAGAGAGAAAGAGAGAGTGTATGTGTAAGAGGGGGAGAAAGAGAGGAGTGGCTATTTTTGTGTGTGTGTGTGTGTAGAAGAGGGAGAAAGTGAAAATTGGCTAATTGAGGGAGAGAGAGAAAGAGAGAGTGTATGTGTAAGAGGGGGAGAAAGAGAGGAGTGGCTATTTGTGTGTGTGTGTGTGTGTGTGTGTGTGTGTGTGTGTGTGTGTGTGTGAATAATTGGTGGAAGATGGGGGATAGAGAGAGAGAGAGATAGGGAGAGAGAGAGAGACCTATACTTGAGGTAATTAACATGGGGGGAGAAACATGGGAGGGGACAATGGTGGTGAAAGCAGTGTAGGTGGTAGTGATAGTGGTAGTGGAGGTGGTGGCAGTGGTGATGGTGGTGGTCATGGAGATGGTGATGGCAGTAGGGGGTAGTAATGGTGCTTGATATGTGCACAAGAGAAGAGGAGGAATAAGTGGACTATGTGGAACAAGGAATGGAGGTTGCCTAAAAAATTTCGCTCAAATGCTCACTTCTCACACGCACTCATTGAGGTTGATTAAATTATGAAAAACATGCTTGTTAATGATACAAGATAGATTTTCTTGTAGTAGATGCCCCGTTTTCTTGGTGTTCCTCTTGGGGCTCCAAACTCCCAATAAGTTGCAGACTTTGAAACCCATGAGACTATGGAAAGGAAACTTCAAGAGTTAGAATTTTTCATTAAATGCTTTATGGAAGCTAGGTATGGGAAAACCCCATTGTTTGGCTCACAAGCATCAAGATGTTGGAGAATGAGAGCATGAGAGATCATGTATCTAAAGTTCAGAGTCTATATGTAAGTGGATCCCTACTACTACAAAGAGAGCTATTGCCAAGGTAGTCATTACAAAAACTTTCATTTAGGGCATCCACAATGAAAGAATTTATGTAACCTTAGCTGAAAACTCTAAACTTGATCACTCCAACATCAATAAGATTTTGGATGAGGCTATCCATGTGGACAACCTCCATTGCAAATGTTGTAGAAATAATAATTGCATGGAGCCCATCAAGATACACATGTAGGACCTACATGATAGGGTTGCACAAAGTCCAAGGAGACCCAAGACTTGATCACAGATATTAGAAAGTAGTAGTAAGAACTACTTAGGATGGCTAAGTCACCCAAAAATTCAAGACCTTATAGCCAAAATATTCAATTTATTCATTACAATAGGGACCATCTACATTTGAAATGTCCCTGACCACCTCAATCTTACACAAGCTATGGATGATTTAGCCATGATGTAGAATATTGTAGAGCCTCGCATAAGCTTCCAACCCCTACCTTTTCTTATTAATAGTTTTATAGAGGAATCAATTATGCTCGACAATCTCCATTTGCTCCAAACTTGCACTACTAGCCATGTTAGCAACAATCGCAAAATATGTTCAGATTAATTTCTTAGGAATTCCTAGACCTCCAATATCGATTGTCATGCACCTCCCTAGTAATGTAATAGTCCATTTCATCCAAGAACCAACAAAAGAAGAGGATTATACAAATTCTTTTGTTTGTTAGATGAGGAGGGGCATCCAATCCTCATGGAGTGCCATTATGATGTTGGGACAAGACCGAAGGCACAACATGCCTACAAATTGGAATCCCGTCACCAGTTAGAACATGGAGTAGCCAAGTCACATTTCCTTGAGGTGCCCTCCAAAAAAAGAGCAATCTAAGGTCGGTGATGTTGACTAATGTTACCTTGAATACAAGATTACCTACATGTACTTGGATTGTCCACAATGTAAGGAAAGCAATAGCAAAGTGATAGTGCTATCTATTTCTTTGAGTCTATTCATAGTGGAAATGATCAACAAGGAAGATAGTATTCCCATTCCAGTGCACACCATCACTCATGCAAAAGTAAAATCAGAGTTAACATTATAGGACCTGCGATGATGAATAGATTATTTATTGACAAAAAGAGTGCTAAGAAAAGAAGAAAGAAAGTTGAACTTAGGCTTAAGAGTAAAGGGCTCACATCAAACCCAAAATAGCTCCCAGCTCTAGCATAGAGAGTACTATAATGGCACCACAAATTACTAGAGAAATCATCACTAAGGATTGACCTAGTTTAGCAACTAGCTATGATTCACAAGGCCAAAGAATGGGTAAAGGTGACTCAAGATGAGTTGCAAGTAGGACCGGTTGATGAGATCCAGAACCTTCCAAGCTTGTCCTACACACCTTCACAAGAGAAGGACTGACAACTAGAAGAAACCACAACTAGACCCTACATGAATCACAACCCATAAAACAAGAGATTTCTCTTGTTCCTAATGCAAACAAGCTGCACTATGTCTATGAGACTATCAAAACAAATCATTGTCACAACTCTTGCATCAACTAGAGTTGCCATTCCACTCAGAACTCTACTTAATCTATTAATCTAGCAAGGATTTAAGTATTGTATAGAAGGTACGGACCCTACTAGATCCCACCATATTCCACATCCCAATCTTAATGCACCCCCAACCTTGGGGACTTTAGGGATTAGCACATTCTAGGAAGGAGCCGAGTGAGATGCAAAGCCCTTTAAAATACTCTTTGCCCAAAATCATAGACACTAGAGTTGGTGTAAGTATAGTTAATCAATATGTACTCCAAGCCTAGGAAAATTTGCGGACTAAATCAATATACTTTAATCAAACCATTGTCGATGGATTTAAGGTTTGCCTAATGGGCATCTTAAGAGATTGGCTAATCAAGATCAGTGAAGTATAGTTCAATGTTAACTTTGTTGTTATGAAAGGTATAGACTATGATCTGCTATTTATGAAAGATGTAGACTATGATTAGTTGCTCAATTGACTATGGATGCAAAATGCATGTCTCCTAGAAAACTTCATTGGTAAACTTGGATGGTAGTTTGGCACTCTTATGTGGAGATTCTAATGACCCTCCAATCTCCTAACCATTGGAAATATATATTTACTCTCATAAGGATGAACAAGATTGGATGCACATTCTCGCCACCTTGGAGCTACCATTCATAGAAGAGCCAGAATATCGATCATCAACTATTGATGAGTGTTTGAGTCAAAGAGATGCATGTGATACTTGAATTCTCATTATAGATCCTCATAAGGAAACAATCTCAATGCCTCTCTTTATGATGGCCCTTGACTCCTCAATTGCAACCTTCTAGGGCTATCCTACCCCAACAAATAGACTTACTTTATGTAAGTTCCTTAGCCAGTGGGGCAACCATGCTTTCATAATCAAGTAGATACTAATTTGACTATGTTTGACAAATTTTTGAACAGCCCTACCTAGCAATGGACCAACTTGCATCACATCTTGTTTGATTTATATACCAACCTCTTTGCCTCATTGGTGAAGGAGCAAGCCATGGACACAAAGGAAGTAATTGACTTCGAGGATGACCAGTCTCAGTTCAAGATGACGAAGATTTGGACTCCAATTGATCATGACATAGATGGCCATACGATTGAGTAGATTTGTATTGAGGCCAAACCCTCTCAGATGCAGAGCTTGGTCACTAACGTGGGTATCATAAGACTAAACTTAGAGTTGGAGTGGCTCCAACACCTTAGGTTCCTAGATTATGGATAAATTGGATACTAGCTCAATGATGGTTGTTTGAACCTTGAAGTGTTCACAGTTGTGACGATGAGTTAGCCAAAGTCCTAGAGAATGCCATCACAACAAGTTCTGACTCTAACAAGGATGGAAGCAGTGACTCTAGCCTAGAAATTCCTCAACCAACCTAGTTGATCACATCTAAGATTAAACTTCTAGCCCACCTGAGATGAAAATTCTTAAGACACAATCCTTCCAAGGAGGATCAGAAACTCCAAGTCAAAAAAAGTTGTAATACCTCCCACCCAAATTCATGAAGTTCAAAACGAGCAATCAGATTGTTCTCTTGCAAGATGTGAAGTGTGAAGGCATATCTAACAAACCCATTGAGGGACTAGCAAAGGTCAAAGAAGTAAACATTGCAACACCGATGACAAAATCCCATCAGCCTATTTACATTGCCAAGGACCTCAATGTAAGGGATAATGAACCATTGCTTGCTTAATTTGCTAAAGGAATACCACGACATTTTTTTCTGGAACTATTTTGACCTTAAGGGTATTCCATTGCAAGTCCTCAGCCATATGATTCCTGTAAAGGATAATGCCAAGCTTATAAAGCAACGAGCCTACCTAATAATCCTTGATATGCTCATCATATCACATATCAAGGAAGAAATTGACAAATTACTAAAAGTGAGATTCATATATGAAATCAAGCATACAAACTAGGTATCTCTAATCATTGTGGTTCTCAAGAAGAATGGGAAAATTCACATATGCATTAATTACAAAAAGTTGAATGCTGCAACTAAGAGAGATCACTACCTGCTACCATACATTGATCATATGATTGAATGAATAGTAGGAAATGAAGCTTATAGCTTTCAAAATGGGTTTCAAGTTATAATCAAGTACAAGCCCACCCAAAAGATAGACCAAAGAGTGCCTTTGACATCGAATGGAAGGTATTCACTTATATTGCCTTTTGGATTGACTAATGTGCTGACAGCCATCTAGAGGCTCATATGTGTTATCTTCAAGGACATGTTATGGAATTGGCTCAAGGTGTTCATCCATGACCTATGTGTCCACTCTAACTCGGCTAAACATCTTAACAAGCTTCACCTAGACTTTGGAAGTTGGAAGCAATATAACCTTTTTTGGAATCCCCATAAATGTTAGTTCTAGGTCAAGCATGGTATAATCTTGGGCCACATTGTGTTTGAAAATGGGATTAAAATTGGCAGTGCTAAGATCAAATTCATCGTGAATCTCTCTCCACCCACCAACTCAAAGGGGTGCAATGCTTCCTTAGCCATATTAGGTATTATCAGCACTTTGTATTGAGCTATGCTACCATTGCATGACCACTCTATAAGCTGTTGATTACCTAGGCTTGGACATAGGAATGTTAAGATCCCTATAAAGTGTTAAAAAGGCCCTTATGACTACCCCTATCTTTACGACCCCTAAATTGGACCATAGCATTTCATGTACATATCGATGTGAGAGCTAGCTTTTTAGAGTTGATTTTGAGCCGTACTTGAAGCATTTGAGGGCATTTTATGAGCAAGAAGTGCTCGAGGAAGTGCTAAAGACCAAATTTTCATGAAAAATCAAATTGTGACAGATGGTCGAGCTGGAGTTTTCCTAAACGCATTTCGACGTTAGGAATCCAACACAAGTCTTGGTTTGTTGATCGAAGTCCGTTTGACCTCCCATTTAATCTCTACATTTCACATTATGAAGCAACTATGTGATTCGGGAGTTGAAAAGTGCGCGATGAGGCCCAAATTTATAGATTTTGATGCCAACGTCCAGTCATATCACAATTTCAAGTCCGTTTGCCCCTCCAAACAGGCCAAAAACCCTGGTGGAGCAATGTGAAAGTGGTTTTTTTTTAAGTGGACATTTAATAAATGACATGAAATGAAATGTAAGTAAAAAAAATATGCATTCATGCCTGATAGGAGGAAGGGGCATTTTTTGTTTTGCACCTCATTTTTGGATGAATTTGTGCCTCTTCAATACACCCTAAGATATATATATATATATATATATATATATATATATATGGAAGTTTGATCTACATGCCAAGAGCAAGATTTTGACTATAAGCATGTTGATTTTTATGAAGGGAATCAAAATTCTGATTTTTAGTCTTTCTCTCTCCTCTCTCCTCTTGTTGCATGTTCACATGTGTAACTTTATGGGAGAAGGGGGTGGGATTTGATGGACGTTTTTGATGGAATGATGGTGCTGGAGCAAAGAGGATAGTAGATCAGGTTGTGAGAGTGGGTCATAGGCAAAGAAGATGCATCAGCAGCCTCCCTTCTACAAGATACGAGCCTCGGAATCGCAGTTTCTATGCGTAAGTGAGAGATTCTTGTATTTTATGAAAAATGATTAGGGAAAGTGCTTGATTTTGATTGTTCTTGATTTCCCATGTTGCATTCCCTCTGAAATATGAAAGGAAGCCAAAAAATATGATGATATAATAATTTCCTACAAAACACGCAAAATCCGTAAATTACGATTTTGATAAAAATAATAGAATTTGGGGTTTTTGTTGAGTGTTTTGGGGTCATATGGGATAAAAATTGATATGAAAATAATGTTGAGTGCCCTTGATCAATGAGAACTCATAATTCTAAAATATCACATTTTTATGAAGAAATAAATGAAGATAAATAGCGAAAAATGCAAAATATTAGTTTTTTATGCTAGAAAAGTAGAAAAAAAATAAGGTTTATATTTGTGAATGTATGGCATGGATGTAGCATGAGGGTTAAGCCTTAGTTCAGCTCTATCTTCATGTTAAAGTCTATTTTTATTGTTTTTTTATAAGAAAAACACATTAAGAACCTGCTCTTTACACATATCAACGATGCAAATCCTAAATGGTAGGGGGGGAAGAGGGGTTTTGATGTTGATTAGTTGCTGAGAATATATGAAATGTGGGTCTATTTGTTTGTGCATACCATATAGTACGTTTATAAATTAAGTTAAAAGGGGGTTTAAGGCGCACGAGAAGGCTCGGGCTGACCCTTAGCAATTGAAGCATGACATGTAGACTCAAATCATGGAAAGACATGTTTATTGCACCACAAAATACTGATTCATAAAAGGTTTGAGCACTATGGCATTCACAATTGCATTGCCCATATCACATGGTAACTCTTAGATGCATTGCAATTGGTTCCTGATATACATTCATGGGTGGTGATGATTGGTTGACTTCCAAAAATATGTAGGCTATAGAGTGATTTACCTAACATTTAAAAAAAAAGACTTCAAACTTTGTGCCTATTTCCGTATGACTTTCTTTCTTTTTCTTAAAGACCAAGCAAGTAAGGTAGTAGCAAAATTGAGTCAAGGTAGAATTGTCAAGAATCTAAATGCATAATCTAGCAAGGGCTACAGAATTATTTTCCAAAACAAGTCTCCCTCACTTGAGGAATGAATAAGGAGGGATGGACAATCCAACAAGCCATAAAAGATCATGAATTATTTGCAACAAAAGTTCTCTTACAACTAGTTCCAAGCAATTACCTCTCAATAAGGGTTAACAAAGTTGCTCCTTGAGTTCTAATGTCTAGGAACACATTGAAGTGGCATTATTATCCCTACCAAGAAAAGCATGATTGATGCAGAGGCAAGCACAAATTGATGCAAAGCTTGATTGACACATTGATGCAAAGAACAAGAGACAATAGTCTATTTGGAAAATTTGAGATGTATGTTGCTTAGCTTTGTAACAATGGTGCAACTAACAGAGTATCTGGATGAAATAAGAAAATATCAGCTATTCCAATTCATCTAAGAATCTACTCATAAAATGTTGTGGATTCAATCCTTACTCTCTACATAGCATGAGTTCATTTAGTTTAAGATTGAAAATGATTTAGTAGTGATATTTGATGGGATAGATTTCTATTATGGAAGAGCTCCATTACAATCAAGGCCATTTGTTTCTTCTGTGATAACACCTATTCATACAAGAGACTTGCAGTTTTAATTGATTGCTTATTGAGATGCTTACCATTTCAGATGGAGGGTTTACACTGACCCATAGACGTGGATCAAAATTGGAAACATATCACTCCCAAATTGACTCAAGAGATCACATTGACCTTGTAGCAGCCTTTCACGAGTAGATATCTGAGTAGCACCATCAATAGCATCCTCCTCTTGTCAACTCTAGCTATGTTGGTATTGGTTCTCTAATTTGTAAATCATTAAAAAGCTTTGGTCCTACGGATAAGATTAGCATTAGTAGTTACTAGCAACCAACTAACAAAGTAGCTTGAACATCAATAATAATATCTTTTCAGAAGATAGTTGCATATGCCTCCAGATTAACAACATTTGAACTACCTTTAGAAATATACAATTGACACATGAATCTTGCAAAGTTACATTCTCAAGGAATGCCATTGTAGTCCTAGTAATTCAATAGCATCCTCCTCCTGGGACCTCCATTTTTTTAATATAGTTGAATTTCAGTTGCTTGAAGCCCAATAGAGGTGACATTTGGATCCTTAGAGAAACACTAAGAATAGGTTTTTTTGGTGTATTCAAGGCTAAATGAAGGGATGTACTCAAAAGTAGGGATTTTAATACTTGACTTTGCTTAGGAGTTCCATATTTGTCCAAGTTCCCTTCTTCAATCTTTGCAAAGTCCAAAGTTGCATTTACCATATATGCTGAAAGCAATCAACAAACTGTGGAATAGTTTTAAGATGTTTCCTTTGTTATCAAACGAATTTGTATCTAGTGCTCAAGATGCCATTTTGATTATCATTTGCTAATGTGAGACACATTCTATGATGTGGCTTGGTCATCAGTAGAATAGGATGCCCATAACATCTCACTTAAGAGAGATATCATGACAACTGTAATATTCCCATGCTCCCCCCCCCCCCCCCCCCATAGGAACTCTCCCCCCCTTAATTTTTTAAAACAATTATTAACTTTTGTGCAAATTTTTTTATCCCCCTCTCTCTCCCCGACGTCGCCGACAGGACGTCGAGGAGAGAGAGAGAGGGAGTGAAGTGGGGGATAGGGGGCATGCAGTCCCCCAGGTGGGAGGGGTGGCAGCCATGCCACCCTCCTCCCCCTCGTATAAAGGGGAGGCTCCCCCTCCCTGTGTTGAATACATCGCCCCCCCTGGTCATTGAACGGTAGATCCCCCCCCCCCCCCCCCGGTGCTTCGTCAGCTTCCCCCCCCTCCGTTGTAGCAGCAAGCTTTCCCCCCTCCGTGCGACAGCAGCGCCCCCCCTGGGGCTTCCGTCAGAATGCTCCCCCCTCGTTCGCCAGGCATCTGCGCCCCCCCATGATCAGTGAGAAGATGAAGAAGGAGAGAAGAGAGGAGGAGAAGAAGAAGAGAAGAAGAAGAAGAAGAGAAAAAGAAGAAGAGGAAGAAGAGAGAGAGAGAAGAAGAGAGGGAGAGGGAGAGGGAGAGAGAGAGAGAGAGAGAGAGAGAGAGTGTGTGTGTGTGTGTGTGAGTGAGTGAGTTGGTGAGTAGAAAAGGTGTCGAGGGCTGTGTTCGAGAAGCTACCTTTCAAGGGTGCTAGGGGGGGCTCTGGCCATAAATCCCTTGCCTCCGGGTCCTGCACAAGAGGACGACGTGACTTGAGATTGGATCTCGAGGCCCACATACTAGTCAACGTGCAAAAACTTGGAATAGCGATCCCTGAGGATTGCTGGAATTGCCTTCGGGCGGATTATGGATTAGCCTTCGGGCTGGATTATATCATGTATTCCAAAGACTAATAAATAAAGATCAAATGTTGAAAAGGAACTTGTTTAACATTGTTTTTCTATGTCAGTGCCTAAGTTACGTGAAGGAATCAGTGATTAATTGGCTAATTAAGGAAGCTATTTTTGCTTGTCAAACTAAATGTGGTAGGTAATTAGACAACTAAAGAAAACTGAGGAAAGTGCGGTGGATGTGACCATGGGTCCGTCCTACGGAAGAGTGGTCCTGATTGGCCGAGAACTTTTCTCAAAGGAATTGACAACAAGGTAAACAATGACCTAGAATCTTTAGAGCTAGAGTTCCGATTTATACTGTTTTAGGGGAACGGAATGGGACTATGCCTTATTGGTAGAGAGGTCGAGCTTCGCATCCCTCTCGTTTCCCATTCTCTAGTGCAGTATAAATCCGCTTCGACCCTATTGTTTCTGCGTAAAGTAGTTTGTCTGGGGCTCGATGCTAGCTACCTTCTTGAACTTGACCATTAGGGAAACCCTGATTCAGGTTAGTCCTAAGTGGGAATGGCCGGAATGCTTCCGCTTCGTGGCAGACTCGGGAAGACCTAGGTCGCGAACCCCGTGGCATTCCATGGGAGTGCCAAGCGGCGCTTTCTAGACTCTCTTCCCGATGGACTACTAAGACGTGTCCTACAAGTAGAAAGGGGGACACGTTACAGTTGGTATCAGAGTGAACCAACGAAGGAGATAATATTTACAAGGAAACTTAATGAGGAGAAGTAGAGCAAATGTTGATGTTAAGAACATTTCCTTACTTACTTATCGATGTTGGCCTGCAGAGTCGCGAAGCATGGAACAAATTCTTGGTGTTTCAAGTTATGTTTATGACTGCAATGCGTGCCTCAGATTATCGACGGAGGCTAGGTATGATGAATATCCTAGACTGCATCTACAATCCTTACCCTTGTGCGTGGAACGGAGATGGACATGTTATTTAGAAATTTATTACATAGCTATCCACTGACTTGCATTCCTTCAGACCAACTTGAAGAGAATCAAGTGGATGGAGGACTTAAAGATCGTGAAGCTATTCATCTTTGTGGAAGCTCACGCAAACCCAACCCTACATGTCGGCAGTCGAAAGGTTAAGAAAAATGAGTATGTGTACGAGGAAGCGACTCAAATAATCCCTACCAATAGAATCAAGGTGTTGGGACGTTATGAGAAGAACAGGTATCAAAGGAAGGGATATCCTAAGCTTCCTATGACCTATCGATTCCTGAAAATCCATGACCCCAATCCATATTACTATTCAGATCCCCTAACCGAATGTAACACGATCTTATTCTCCCCAAATTGATGTGCCAATCAGCTTGTTCTACCTTCCCAAATAAATGTACTCGAAAGGGCTATGCCCATATGAATAAATACTACTTAGTTCCCGTATAGTTGAACGTAAAATGATCTTATTCTCCCCAAATTGATGTGCCAATCAGCTTGTTCTACCTTCCCAAATAAATGTACTCGAAAGGGCTATGCCCATATGAATGATAACACTTTTTATCACTATCTATCTTGACTGTAAGTATTGGTAAAAGAGTTAAGTGATTAGGTCACTTGGCTAAAAGCTGAACTGTGCATGTTAATGTAATGTGAGAAACGCTTAGCAAGTTATTAACGTAAAGAATTTTATTGCCCAGGCACAACTGCAAGTGCAGACTCCTAGTCCGACCCCTACACCCAGTACGGCAATAATTCAGGAGAAGAAGTTTCTTCTCAAGCAAATCAAACCACTTGAATTTGATGGTAAGGGAAGGACCGTCCAAACTGATGCCGAAGTCTGGATCAAATCCATGGAGGACTATTTCGAAGGAGCAGGTACTGCACTTGCTAACCAAGTGATACTCGCCAAGCTGAAGCTTACTGGCGAAGCAAGACTTTGGTGGAAGCAATGGTGCAGAGAACAAGGGATCTCAGAAGGATCAGTTACTTGGGAAAATCTTAAAAGAGTTGTGCGAGGGAGATATCTACCACCTGCCTATTGCACGCAGAAGATGAACAAGTTCTATGAACTGAAGCAGCTTGGTCTATCCCTTGATGCTTACTATTCAAAATTCATCTCTCTTAAAAAGTATGCACCACAAATGGATATGACACAATAGGTGTCAAAGTTTTGTGTCGGATTAAACCCACCCATAAACACCTACCTAGAGTCAATGCGTCCAATAGACCTTCAGGATACGCTCATTTGAGCACACCGATAATACATGAGGTGCAGACCAAGCCCAAAAATAACAAGACTTGGTCTTACAAGGATCAAAACAAGGGAGTGTATAGGTCTCAGGCTAAGAGAGCGCAAGGCCAAAATCAAGGACAAAGGAAGAAATCCAGGACCAATACTGTCAATAATTTCATTCTTACCCAAGGTAATGGCCGCAATCTCCGTTGCTTCCATTGCAATGAGCCTGGTCACTTTAGAAGGCAATGCCCCAAGCTTAGCAGAGGACAACGTCAAGGGCCATCCCAAGGAGCCATCCATGGCCAAGGAGCCACCATCAAGGCCAAAGGGAGAACCTCCAGTATTGCCAACAAGGACCTATGTGACGAAGAAGGCCCATCCATGGAAGCAGATATTGAGAGGGCAATGGTTCATGCCGCTCTTCACAAGAAAGGCCCGAATCGCCAATTCTTGGTGATTCAAACCCCTTCGGATTACCAAGGTAAAAGCTTCAAAACCTTGATTGATTGTGGTAGTACACATTCCTTCATTTCACTAGTCTGTGCAAGAAGATTAGGAATAGCCACAATAGATGCACCTACCTTACTTGTGGAATTAGCAAATGGTCGCGAGGTCACTTGCACCAGGCAAACTGCTAAGGTGAGATTCCTACTAGGTGGAAAGTTGACTTCGGTCAGATTCAAGGCCATGAACTTAGGTGTCCACGAGTGTTTGCTCGGAATGGATTGGCTAATACCCAATGACGCCCGCATTCACCATGGAAAGGGCCAAGTCTCCTTTCGGAATTTTGAAGGGGAACTAGTTACAACTCAAGGAGAGGCTGGTATGCCAAAAATTCAACTGGCCAAAGAATCTCAGATAATAAAAGGAGTTAGAAAGGGGCTACCTGCCTATTTGATTAAGCTAGATAAGCTAGATCATAATCAGGAGTCTAGGGAAGAACCTTCATGGTTAAAAGAATACGCCGACGTATTTCCTGAAGAGCTGACAGAATTTCCTCCTCAAAGGGAAGTCGATCACGAAATCAAGCTAGCGCCAGGAGTTGCACCAATCGCAAAGAGACCATATAGGATGTCCATCCCAGAAGCGATTGAGTTGAAGGAGCAACTCAAGCAGACCAAGGCTGCATCCCCGTCCTAGCAGTTCACCATGGCAAGCTCAAGTGTTGTTCCAGAAGAAGAAAGATGGAACGTTTCGGCTATGCATTGACTAAAGAGGGTTGAATCAATCAACCATTAAGAACAAATACCCCATTCCAATAATATATGAACTTCTTGACCGTCTTCAAGGTGCGAAGATCTTCTCTAAGATTGATCTTCGGTCTGGATATTATCAGATAAGGATCAAGGAAGAAGATATCCCAAGGAAAGCATTTAGCACAAGATATGGACACTTTGAATTCCTAGTCATGTCATTCGGGCTGACAAATGCTCCTACTACCTTCAACAGGCTAATGCATGATATCTTTAGACCCTATCTTGATGTGACTTCGTACTCATCTTCTTTGACGATATCCATCTACTCCAAACAGGAAGAAGATCATGAACCCTAGCTTTGCATTGTCCTTGAAACAATGAGGGCACACAAGCTTTATGCCAAGAAGAAAGAGTGTGCATTTTTCAAGCAACAGATTGAATATCTGGGATTCATTGTATCAGTAGAAGGAATTTTAGTAGATCCAGCTAAGGTCAGAGACATTCTGGAGTGGCCAACACTAACTTCTATAAAAGAAATACGTAGTTTTCTTGGATTGACAGGATGGTACAGGGTCCTTATAAAAAACTATGCCTTGATTGCAGCACCTCTGAGACTGATCTACTAAAGAAGCAAGTATCAATTGTATGGTCACCTGCTGAACAGACCAACTTTGACAAATTAAAGCAAAGCTTAGTATCAGCACCCATCCTGAAACTTTCAGACCTTAGTAAGGAGTTTGAAGTGATAGCTTATGCTAGCACACTTGCCTTAGGATGTGTGCTTATGCAAGAGGGTCATCCCGTAGCAGACTCTTCAAGGAAACTGAAGAGCCATGAAAGGAACTATGCTACCCACGATTTGGAGCTGTTAGATATCATCCATGCTCGCAAACTTTGGAGGCACTACTTGCTAGGTAACAAATTTACCTTAGTGACGGACCACAAGAGTCTTAAATGGATTTTTACCCAGAATGAGCTCAATATGAGGCAACGTCAATGGATTGAAGTGCTGGAGGAATATGATTTTGAAATCAAATACCGGCGTGGGAAGGAGAATGTAGTTGTCGATGCACTCAGTTGCAAGGCATTTCTAAATTCTCTAATTTTGCAAGATCTATCAATAGCAAGATCTCTAGCCACAAAGGTATCCATGTCAAGTGACCCAATTCTTGAGCTAGCTAAAGAAGAGGCATGCCATGACCCAACCTATCTGAAGATGCTAAGGGAGATCCCCATCAAAAATCAAGACTCGAAGCTACAGGCAAAGTATCAAGAATTCTCTATCAATAATGGACTTGTCAACTATAGGACAAGGTTATGTATATCGGCAAGCCAATCACTCAAGAAGAAGATACTTTGGCAAGCCCATGACTCCCCTTTCTCAGGACATCCTGGCTATGCCAAGACCCTTAATGCAGTCAAGAAGAGCTATTATTGGGAGAGGCTCAAAGGTGACGTTCTCAAATATGTCACGGAATGTTTGTCCTATCAACGCATTAAGGCAGAACATGTCAAAATGCCAGGGAAATTGCAACGACTTGACATTCCCCAAATGAAATTCATTAGTATGGACTTTGTCATTGGCCTGCCCCAAGTTCAGGGAGGATACAACTCCATTATGGTCGTAGTGGATATGCTCACCAAGGTTGCACATCTTATACCTGTTAAGACAAACTATAAAGCCTTAGACATCGCGAGGTTATTCATCAAGGAAATTTTCAAACTATATGGGTTACCCAGAAGAATCATTAGTGATCGTGACTCTCTCTTCACATCACACTTCTGGAGGCCCATCTTCGAGGCCATTGGGACTCAGATCTGTTTCAGTATAGCTTACCATCCCCAAACCGATGGTCAAACAGAACGAGTCAACCAAGTCATTGAGGATATTCTAAGGGCACACTGCTATTGTGAACCCAAAAAGTGGATTCAATATTTGCCATTGGTTGAGTTTTCCTATAATGCTTCTTACCAACAAAGCATTCAGATGACCCCTTTTCAAGTATTGTATGGGCACAATTGTCATAGTCCTTTAAACTTTTAGGATCCAACCTTGAGGGTTGAAGCTTCAAGGCAGATGCTGGAAGACATGGATTATCAAATCAAGTCAATAAGACAGGACATCCAAGCTGCCAAGGACAAACAAAAGGCTTACGCGGACTTGAAACGGCAAGATAGATCCTTCGTTGAAGGTGATATGGTCTTCATTCACGTACGTCCAAAGAAGAGTTCCCTATCTTTGGGTGAATGCAAAAAGCTAAGTCCAAGGTATTGTGGACCCTACAAGATTCTATGGTGCCTAGGGCCTAATGCTTACAGATTGCAACTCCCTGAAAACCTAAAAGTTCATAATGTATTCCATATCAACCTACTAAAAAAGTATGTGCCTAACCCTAGTCAGGTGCTTGATGATCAACAAGTTGTAATGCCTAGCCAAGGAGTCCTTGAGCTACAACTGACAGGATCTTAGATGTTAGGGAGAGGCATTTGAGATCTAGAACCTTGAGAGAATACCTCATCCAGTGGAAAGATTACCCCGAAGAGGATGCCACTTGGATGGAAGAAAGTACTCTCAACCCACAATACCCCCAGATCTCCTCGAGATGCGGACATCTCGATTCCTCTAAGGGGGAGAGAATGTAATATTTCCGCAATGAAATATTAATCGACCCTAAACCCCGCACACCCCATGCAAAATGCAACCCAAAGTAATCTCCCACAACGTTAAATGTTGGTGGCTAAGTTCTCCCTACGCGTGCACTAGCAAACTCCAGCCCGCATTATGCATAAGAGGCTAAGGCTCAAAACCCATAGCCCACATGGGAACACCTCTTCAAGGGGGAGAATGGGGATAATGGTTAAAATTGCGGAATTTTTTTTAAAATTATTAACCCTCTCCCCTGCAGCCATTGCATGGCGGGGAGAGGAAGTATGAGTTTGTGTGAGTGGTGGTGGACATGGGGATGAGGCATGCAGCCAACCACTTGGGTGGCTACCCCCCCACCTTAGTGCCTATAAGAACCTCCCCCTTAAGCTTGAGGGGAGGAAAAGGGAAAAAAGACGACGTGTTTCCTCGCCTATGGAACCAGTCCGCCACCATCCGCCTTCACACCGCCTGGCCCGATGCCGCCTCACCACCATCATCATCATAATCATCATCGTCATTGTCTTCCCCTCCATCCTCATCATTTCCCAATCATCATCTTCTCTCTCCACAACTTCTATCAGGAAACATAAGCTTGGAAGCTTCTATTAAAGCTTCCCATAGCCCCTATTCACCTGTGCCTCCCCCAAGGTCTTAAAACCGTATTTGCAAGGGCCGTGTCCTGCGCGGAGGAGAAGATCTCGGACTGGGAGACTTCGGAACATGTGAGTAATCCAAGGGGGAGTTGCTACGATGAAATTCACTACATAAATGGCTCCTAAGCAGAAGTCACGAGGCGCACACGTGGGAGCTTCCACCTCGAGTTCGCGTGTGGACAATGCTCCGAATCTTAATGCCCAGGTTCCGATTGTATTCTCGCATGAAAGGGATGCATGAAGCATGTTGGTTTTTAGGAAAATTTAAATGAATTTATTCATTTGATTTACAAATTTTAGTGCATGTAAAATATTTGAAATTGCTCGCACTCCCGCGGACAAGGGTAGTTGCAATCATCTTAAACGTATAATGCATAACTTAGAAGATGATATCATGCTAAGAAGGATAGAGCTTATGTCACATGATGCACTCAAGAATTAAATTCATGGTCATGGTTCATATAGAGGATAATCTTAGAAGCCCATTGAATGATGTCCAAATCGTCGCAAAACATGGAAAGGAATTACAAACTTTGCAAATTGCATGCGAGGATGGTTGCATTTTAGGTCGGGTTAAGTAATAAAAGCAAAGATTAAATCAATAATGGTCTCATGGCATTCTCTCATGCATGAATTCTTTTATCAAAGTTTGAATGCCCCTTTATTAAAAATATTAAAGTTTTGATTTTGCTGCATCATTATAGTTTAGGCAAGGAAAAGTAACGACCATTGTAGATCTTATAAATGCATAAAAGGAAAAAGTCTATGGTCTTGAAATCGCATATTGCATGGAATGTTATATCTTGCAGTTATTTGCATCTTCTAAGGAAAGGTATTTGCTAATTTAGAAGGAAGTAATTGCATCTTTAAAAAGGATGATCATCTCTAATCGTGGGTTAATTAAATCAACTAAGTAATTCACATATAGTTGAGTAGCTCACGTGGAAATCATAAAGGTACGATTAGATTGCTTATGACGATCACCTCAAAATGCTAGGTAGGGTTAAGTTACGTTAATGTTCTGCCTAGTATCGCACTTGGGATGCCGATTTAGGACTTTCAATCCCAAAGATCCTACCCACATTCACGGAATGTTAGGGTTAGCTAATCACCGTGCAAGAATGATCTAGGGTTCACACCCTAGGGATAAATTGACCAAATACTAGACTTCTGTATGAGCTAGGAACCCTAAGGGCCAAAGTGTTATCAGCCTAGTAGGGTTAGGGTTGGGTTGGGTCAAGAAGTTAGGCGCGAAACCTATGCAACAAGTCGCATGTCGCATGGTTTTGTGTCTAAATCACAAAATAGGTACTGCTACTCCTTAGAACAAGTTTGGCAAGTTCTAAGTGCAAGTCTAATTTGCAAGAGGATGAGTAGTCATCCTGCTACATCACCCTTCCTTGAGGCTGATTTGCCAAGTTAGGGTAATTATGAATTGCCTAGCAAGCAATTGACCAATCAAGTGAGGGCAACGGGGTTGTCCAGGATGTATTGACCTTAATGTAAGGAAAATTAAGGTTTTGACAATTTGAGTTAACAAGGTATAAACCCTAACCCAAGGACAAAAGGGTAAAATGAGCAGCTTAGCTTACGAAACCCTTGGGATCTTGCCAAGTGGTGATTGATCCCAGATCGAATGCTAGATGTATTCCGAGAGAAGGATTCACACCTTAGCAGTTGGTCGTATAAACGACCACTGGAGTGTTTGTGTTTGTACACTTAGGAGCACTATTTGTTGTTCTTTGCTCAAGGAACTAATGCTGGAAAATAATTAATGCTTCAGGTTGAAATCCTGGAGGGAGAGGCAGCATCAGTTACCCCTGACTGTCTGCCTGATCCTATCCAAGGGGGTTGTTAGCCGTGTCGGGTACATGGACCAAACCCACTGCGAGAGGTCTCTCCGTGGGTGCTACTTGGAGTAGGAGGATGCTTGGGTGCCAGGAGGGGCTATGGCCATTAATCCCTTGCCTCTTGCTCCTGCACAAGAGGCCGACGTGACTCGAGATTGGATCTCGAGGCCCACATACTAGTTAACGAGCAGAAACCTGGAATAGCGATCCTTGAGGATTGCTAGAATTAACTTGAGGCAGATTATGGAATTGCCTTCGGGTGGATTATGGATTAGCCTTCAGGTTGGATTATATGATGTATTCCAAAGACTGATAAATAAAGATCAAATGTTGAAAATGAACTTATTTGACATTGTTTTTCTATGTCAATGCCTAAGTTACATGAAGAAACCAATGATTAATTGGCTAATTAAGGAAGCTGTTTTTGCTTGTCAAACTAAATGTGGTAGGTAATTAGACAACTAAAGAAAACTGAGGAAAGTGTGGTGGATGTGACCATGGGTTCCTACGGAAGGGTGGTCTCGGTTGGCTGGGAACTTTTCTAAAAGGAATTGACAGCAAGGTAAATGATGACTTAGAATCTTTAGAGCTAGAGTTTCAATTTATATTGTTTTAGGGAACGGAATGGGACTATGCCTTATGGGCAAAGAGGTCGAGCTTTGCATCCCTCTCATTTCCCATTCTCCTTGAACCAAGTGCAGTATAAATCCGCTTCGACCCAGATGTTTCTGCATAAAGTAGTTCGTCTGGGGCTTGACGCTAGCTACCTTCTAGGAACTTGACCATTAGGAAAACCCTGATTCAGGTCGATCCTAAGTGGGAACGACCGGAATGCTTCCACTTCATGGTAGACTCGGGAAGACCTAGATCGCAAACCCCGTGACGTTCCATGGGAGTGCCGGGCGGCACTTTTTGGACTCTCTTCCTGATGGACTGCTAAGATGTGTCCTACAAGTAGAAAGGGGGACACGTCACAGATAAGTTTTTCGAATTATTTCACATAAAATAATAGCTTTTAAACTAGTTCAGTGCATGAATAGTCATTTAGAATTCATGCTTCGCAATCATGATTAAAAGAAACACATGAAATGTTAGTTTCCATTCGTAAGATGCAACTGCACCGATGGATAGAATTCTAGACTTTCATATACGGAAGTCACATGTGATCCGGTGCATTAGGAATAAGTATTCGTTGCCAGGTATGAAGAGTGTTAAAGGTCGTTCAGGATGTACAAATATACTAAATGCACCATGTGCATGATGGGTAAGCAGGATTGGAAAACTCTACATATTACCACACTAAGAGAGATGGAAGGGATGCGTGCATCTAGATTGTATCCTGAAGGCCTAGATGAAGAATCTTGCATTGCCAAGTGTATTAACTAAGCTTGGTTAGAATTGGAAGAATAAAAGACCCTTGGTTGGGTTGCAAATAAGGCATGTTCATTGCCTTGGTTGACTAGTTAATGCTTGAATTAGGATTAAGATACCATAAGGTAAAACCCAAGGGAAAGAGCAAGTCAAAATAATTTAACTTACCAAGAACATTTGCTTGCATGATCTTGTTTAAGATTATTGGGATCTTGCCAAGTCGTGAATGATCTAGGATCGGATGCTGGGAGCATCCGGGAAAAAAGGATCCACGATTGGATGCTGGGAGCATCTGGGAAAAAAGGAATCACACCTTAGCAGTCGGTCATACAACGGCCTCCGAAATGTTTGTGATTGTACACTTAGGTACATTATTTGATCTCCTTTACTCAAGGAACTAATTCAAGGAAAAACATTTAATGCTTCAGGTTAAAGGCCTGGAGGGAGAGGCAATAATAGTTACCTCCGATTGTCTGCCTAGCCCTATCCAAGGGGGTTGTTAGCCGCGCCGGGTATATGGACCTAACTCGTCGCGAGAGGTCTCTCCGTGGGTGCTGCTTGGAGTAGGAGGACGCTTGGGTGCCATGAGAGGCTCTAGCTGTAAATTCCTTGCCTCTTGATCCTGCACAAGAGGCTGACATGACTCGAGATGGGATCTCAAGGCCCGTGTACTAGTCTACGGGGGCGAAACTTGGAGCAGCAATCCTGTAGATTGCTGGGATAGCCTTCGGCATGATATTGGATGTACTTCGGGATTATGATAAATAAAGAACAGATATTTGGGAAAAAGAAACTTGCTTGACATTGTTTTTGTGTCAGTGCCTAAGTTACGTGAAGGAACCCATGATTAAATTGATTAATTAAGGAAGCTACTTTTGCATGTCAAACGTAATGTGGTAGGTAATTAGATAACTAAGCAAACTGAGGAAAGTGCGGTGGACATGATTTAGGTCCATCCTACGGAAGGGTGGTCCCGGTTAGCTAGGAACTTTTCTCAAAAGACGAGATAACGAGACTATGAAGACCTAGCATCAGTAGAGTTAGAATCCTGATTTATGCTATTTTAGGGGAAAGGAATGGGACTATGCCTTATGGTAGAGAGGTTGAGCTTTGCATCCCTCTCGTTTCCCATTATCCATGAACCAAGTGCAGCATGAATCCACTTCAACTCTATTCTTCCTACGCAAAGTGGTTCATCTGGAGCTTGATGCTAGCTACTTCCTAGAGACCTTGCTGATAGGAAAGGAACCCTAACTTCAGGTCAATCCTAAGTGGGAACGGCCGAACACTTCCGTTCGGGGTAGACTTGGGAAGTCCTAGATCGCAAACCCTGTGACATTCCTTGCGAGTGCGAGGCGGAGCTTTCTAAACCCTCTTCCCGATGGGTTGCTAAGATGTGTCCCACAAGCGGACGAGCGGACACGTTATAACAACTCTAGCATCTAATCAGTCAACACTTTCTTCTCATGTTGGTGTGAGTGTTCAATTTCCATGGGTTTAGATTCCACAGAAGATGACTATCCATTTGGGGAATTACTTTCGGAGTACTCTAGTTGATCATTTTTGAGGTCAAGAAACTAACTATAGCAATGCTATAATTTTGTCTATAGATGTGGTAGGGATAAGAGCCACATCAAGAATACTGACTATTGCTGCCAGCAATAGTCTTTGCAATAGATCTTCCTCAACAAATTCATCTAGAGCAAGAGCAACAATACCATTCTTCTAAAAATTTGCTACGTCAGGAGGTTCTTGGACAATCTGAGCAACAATAATCGGTAATAACCGCACTAATGTTTCTATTTTCCATAGGAGGCCTTCATGGTATTGGAAGCATCTAAGATGAGCAACTACATGTAGTGAGATCACAATTTGGAAGAAATTCTTAAATCCAGCCAATGT
Source organism: Lygodium microphyllum (assembly GCF_053477565.2). Classification (NCBI taxonomy): domain Eukaryota; kingdom Viridiplantae; phylum Streptophyta; class Polypodiopsida; order Schizaeales; family Lygodiaceae; genus Lygodium; species Lygodium microphyllum. The sequence goes on from NC_141158.1 coordinate 122,637,919, forward strand.
TTTAGTAGCAATTCAGCTATGAAGTAGGTAGTTCTTTGTTTGGGAATCTTGGATCTTAGAAGCAACAAAAGATTTGGAGCACATGAACACCACTTGAGCAATATGGGCATTCTAAGGGCTCTTGGAAAAGCCATACATCATTGAGTCAATATCTAGCTAGAATAGATATTGTGGGTCACAACATTTATAATCATGATTTTTAGAGATGCAATCTTAAATTTGAAGTGTCTAATAGGAGTCCAATGATATCCAATAGCACTATTATGAGCATCATAAGAAACCTAGATTTCAGCTAGTCAATTGCTCACATAGTTGATATGATTGACGTATTGGCATATGCACTTATGATTTTTTATGATACTATGATGGTAGTAGAAGTACTAGATGTGGTTCAGATAGAATGAGTACTTGCCCAACACTTGACATCTCGTATGGATCACTTGGTACAATCATGCATCTTGGAAGATCTCATAAATCTTTATGGTAATGTTGTTTTGCAATAGGGTTTAGCACACGTACAAGACAAGCATATGTGGTTGCATTGATTGCTATGGCTAATGTTATAGCTCAACAAGACTTATTGCAACCATTGCTAAATTTGTACAACAGTGAGTATAGACACTCTCTTATGGTGGGAAACATTATCTATATGAGTAGCATGCATTTATTTCTCAATCACATGCTTAGCATGAGTACCATGGATAACAATATGACTATTCTATTGTTGATCTACATGGTGATGATGTGGGCAAAATTTTGGAGCTCAACATTTAACTCTAGTAACTAGATCAGAGAAGTGCATGCTCAAGGCTTATATTATAGTTGTACTGATCTTATGTACTCCAATCACAAAGATATATGCAAAGCAAAGAATGCAAGGATATTCTTGGTAATTGAATATTTAGATGAAGAGGATGAAGATAGTCATGTTGAGGAAAATTTTGATGCATGTCAAGATGAAGATAAAGGGTTTAAAGTTGTAGCCTATGAAGTTTTTGATGAGGAAGACCATGACCATGGGTTTCTATTTGATTTAGTTGCTTATGCTTTTGTGGATTCACAAGTACATGCATATCATTTCATGGATGATGATACCTATGCCTTGGTGGTCATGAATTTAATGCATGGTTGGGATGCCACTTTTCCTTTTGACTCGAGAGGCTAAGGACTAGCCTTAACTCTTTGCCATAACAGCGTTACTTTGGAAATAATGTCCTTAATTCAAGAATTCTGTGATAATATCATGCCAACTAGTGGATCTTGTTTCATTGTAGAACAACTCTCTGTTTTGGGCTAGATTTAATACTAAATTGATGTTAGGTATGTGTGAATCATATGGGTTGGTGATAGTACTTAAAAGAGAACTTCTTCTAGAGCCATAGCATGTCCAATTCAGATCAACCAATCCTAAGTTATTACAAATTTACTACGGTAAGGTCTACAATGGATAGCATAGTGTCTACACCCAGGAGGAGCTCTTAATTAAAAAATCGTGATCCAAGCTTCATTTTTATATTTCCAAATGGATGTAAATACTTTTATTTGATTCTCAAGTCTCTAATTGTACTTCTTTAGCAAGTCTTTGAATATTAGACCCTTTTTTAAAGACCATGCAAAGTACTCTGCCCTTTCTACCACTTGGATAATTGTAATAAGTCCCATATTTGTTTGAGGACAAAAACATCCAAGTAGGAATGGAATGTAAAGAGCTAAATTAGGGCCATATAAAAGGCCTAAAGGAAATATGTACAAGATTATATATTTTTTACAATAATACAACTTTACCTTCACCTTTCAAGCTTCTTCTTGCCCTTTCATGGCTAGTAGCCATATCTCTCTTTCTTTCCTATCTTTCTCTTTCATTGTCTAAACTTTCTCTTACCTTTACACTCTTCTTCTCTTGTACTTGTAGCCTTTTCTCTTTTCTCTCTCCTCTCAAGTCTCTTCATGATATAATTCTTTTCTCCAAAGTGAATTATTTTTAAATAAAGATAAGATCTAAAATATCAATCCTAATCTAATCAAGATACACATCAATACAATAATATTTCCATCTTTTTTTCTAAATTAGCTTGCAAATAATCACTTGCATCTGTGCACATACAACCATCATGTAAAGGAGCATGCATCTTAGCCCCCAATAAATATGCCTTGCACATCAGAAGTGATCCTTGACAAAATAATATATTTATTTAATAATATGTTACACCCAGCAAAATTTGCATTAGTCCTTTCTATTTAACCACCAAGCATAAGAAACCAATGTTATATGCAGGCCTACACATGACAAGTTATAATCACTACAAGATATAGGCCACATACGACATTTAAAGTGATGTAAATATTTATGAAAATTTTTGCCCCCATCGCATTGCTAAAAGCATCAATATCGACATTTCTATAGATTCTTCACAATCTGCATTGATATTAGTATCACAAAAGTGATGCTAATAACGATGTAAATAGCGATGCTAATAATGGCATTTTTCAACGTATATACCAACTCAGATAGCGACACATGTAATAAATTAGTGACACAAATAATAACAACTACAGAGAAACAAAATTGGTGGCAGGGAAGCAATCTGCCTTACCACCCCCCAGCACAATGTACTGAATAATATTCTATAAAACAATTACATATTGAATACACAATCGTCATCAAGATAGGTGCATCATGAGATACTAGAAAAAAAGTGTTGTGGATTCAATATTCAAATAAGACTAATGATGACAACTTATATAACTACATGGAACAATAGATAGGAGAGTCCAAAACAAACATGGAAATGTATCTATAAATATCATAAAATGCATCTTATACAAAGGATAATAAATATATATGAGGAATGCTACATGGATCATAGGGCCAAAAAAATGAAATGATGTGTGCTCCATGAATCCAAGCATATGCTATAGCTCCTCGCTATCCGAAAGCTCATATTGATGCAATAGAGCATTGAATGGACTTTGCAATATAAACAACTAGACATTAATCCACAATATATAATGCATCACAAAAAAACTAATGACTGCAAACAAGAAAGAGGATTGACTTACTAGGCTGCCATGCACATATAACCTATCAATGAGTGCAGTGAGACCATGTCTCTTTGCATATTGAGTCTCCAAACCTAGGATCACGATTTGTGATAGAGTGCTACAAAGAAAACAGAGTAGCATTGTTAGAAATAAGGTTGTTAGTACAAGTAATATTCCGAATAAGAAAGTGAGAAGAACCAAAAGAAAACTTACAAAATCCTTCAAATAAGTCCTATGGCCACCACTCTTGAGATGATGCATGACCCTTGCCTCCAATCATGCACTCCCTACGTCTTGCTGTTGCTGCCATCGCCTTGGAGAGTGTGTGGACTCCTCCCTGATTCTTTGCCAATCCTTTACATCCAACCACTTGGGCTTTGAGGTGCCACTCTTGATTGTGTTGCATGTATTTGATCGTCTATCTGGCATGTATGCATGCATACAAACCATCATCCACCCAGTGAAAAACCTTTTTGTCATCATAGGTACTGGAAATTCCTCATGCACGGATGCCACTATATAGTCATTGCTCCCCTCTGGTATATTCTTTCAATGGTCTAAAACATTTTGCTAAATACTTGTTGACACAAATCTCTTATGCGAGCCATCACCCTCATTCCCTCATCATTCATAATTACAGCACCTATTTTCTCATCTATAAGGTATTCATACCCTATTGGGTTATGTCTAAGGTATGGCCTCTCCCACCTGTGACCACGCTCCTAGGCATAACTAGGAGACCCCTATACAGTTGGCATACATATGGGAGTGTTATCTCTTGGAATAACATCCATAGGGATGCCACCTGTGGGGATGACTGAGTGAAATGTGGAGTCACAAGAGTAGAAGTCCCTATAGGTGTGAAAAACCCTGGAGGTGACAACATTCCCTCATCATTCATAATCACATCACCTATTTTCTCATCTACCTCACAACACCTATTTTCTCATCTACAAGGTATTCATACCCTATTGGGTTATGTCTAAGGTATGGTCTCTCCCACCTATGACCATGCTCCTAGGCATAACTTGGAGACCCCTATACATTTGGCATACATATGAGAGTGTTATCTCTTGGAATAGCGTCCATAGGGATGCCACCTATGGGGATTACTAAGTGAAACGTGTAGTAATGAGAGTAGATGTCCCTATAGGTGTGACAAACCCTAGAGGTAACAACAAGTGTCCATCAAACTGACAAGATGGGACACTGCATTGGTACCTCCACAACACCCACCTGAGCCACCCTCTTTGGAATTGGTATGAGAGCAAGAAGTAGCACCACTCCCTCCATCTAGGGCTAGTCTAGAGTGTCAACTCTACCTACTAGAGATTGAAGCATCAGAGCATATTGAGGTAGACCTCGCAGAATGGTGAGATGATAACTGTGATAACTCTTGGTCTACCATATCTCTAGGTATCGTGCTCCTACAACTCTTGTTTTGTCATTCGTTGACTCATCATACTCTTTGTGTATTGTCAAAGATAACTTGCATAGTCATAAAATGATGTTAGCAACATAATCAATATAAGGATTTAGGTAAAGCACAACAACATAACTCTGCAAAAAAGGATGTTAACCAAAGTACCTTTAAAAGTAAACTATCAACGAATTGAGCAAGTGGATGCAAACACGACTAGACCTAGGGCTACATGTCAAGCTCTTGGCATAGCTTGGCGTACACACTGGAAGGTCTATATATAGTTGGTCTCTATAGAGAGAGGAGTCCACTTCATTCTTGAAAAATTCATGGCTTCATGACTCTTCGTCTATGTTACCCATGCATGTCTTCTCCACACGCTCCAAGTCCTCTTTGCCCTCCACCCCTCACAACATCAATCCCTCTACCTGAATACTCTCCTTGTCCACAATGGGGACATTACTTTCATTATACACTCTCATGCTTCGAGGTGTTGACAACACAACATACCACCATTGAGGTTGCCGGGGATTTGGATAGAAGATTACCTATTCATCAACACATATAAGTGTGTCGCAAAGGGTGAAACAATATTTGTGATTGTTTTGTATCGTGAAAAAATTAACAAATAAGGTCATGCACTTGTTCACAATGACTTAGCAAGACAAACACGTTGTGCAAATAATTCCATCTATTCTTGAAATCCACCTCTAGAAATCTAATGGACCACACACAACAGTTGCCCCAGCTCCTTCCAATACCACTTTAAACCATTGTACATCCAATATGATCATGGAGAAGCTATGGTAGTCCACTAAGATAACACTTTGCAAGTTGCCAAAATACTCTAGATTCTCATCTACCACAATATTCGGATATCCGTGATCCACTGTTGCCTCTCTTGCTCAAACTTTGCCACCCATGACACCACAATATATTGTGGAGTGCATTTTGTCGATGTGCTCAACTCGAAAATGTCATTTGTGTGAACACACCACGTTGTAAATTTTGTATTGTATACCGAAACGGTTAGGTTAGTTATTTCCTATAAAATCTAGATATGATAACAAAGGAAGCATGAGGTCACCTTTGAACTACATTCCCTCGAGAATTTCCACTCCTTCCTAGAGACCTCTACCCCTTCGTGCAAAGCTGTAGTTAAAGCTTCATGCAACCATCGTGCATAGGCATAAACCATGACATCTCCTCCATGCCCTCAAGATATCAAACCTATCGATGATGTCTACTGCATCAAAATTTTGATTGCACTCCCTCCTGCTCTCTTTTGGCCTGCTTGTACCTACCGAGCCACTTCTCCATGGATGCATGATGCAACATACAAAAATGATTCACTTTCTTCTCCATGGCACCATCCATACTCTTTTCTATCCCATTTCCAACCACCACATCTCTGATCAATCTATCATCGTCCTTCAATGTCCACATCATATTGTTGTCTGAATCCACTATTGTAGCCACTCCAAAATATGCATTAATACCTTTGACACTAGCCAATATTTAGCCATGCTACTTTTTGGCCAAGCTCATTGTCGCACAAAGCCCTTCATGGTTTTCATGAAGCGCTTTAAGAATAACATCCATCATGTATGGATGTGTCCTGCAACCTCCACTTCATCCATGAGATGTAGTAGAAGGTGAGTTTATATCCTGAGCATGCTCATGGGAAAGTACTTCTGAAAGAGACAATTTGTCTCCACTACTCGCCACTTTGTGGATTCAATAGAGGATGTCTTAATCTCCTTTTATGAGATCCATTGCACTAAATTTGACAACTCATAAATCATCGGATGCATTTTTTAAACTAACACACCGCAATTGCGATTGATAGTATGAACGGCTAGAAATTTAAAGCATTATGAACATCAAATCGATACAAAATAGTGACATATTGAGATTACTTACTATTAAGGCTAAGACAAACCTGGCATATCTTGTGCCAATTATGGGATTTTAGTCATGTTAGTTGGTCATCTTTAGAAAAATTAGACTTGAGGGAATCCATTATATCCATCGGGGTGCAGATAGACCTAATAATTTGCTTCACCATGTGCTCTTCTTTAATGGAAAGGACCCAAGGAGCATGAGGTAGTTGCAAGCGATCAACATCACAGCTCTTGACTGTGGCCAAAGTGCCTTCATCTTGCCTATCTCCTTCAAATCCATTCGTGCCCCTATAATGTCTCTCTTTCTAGTAATATGGTTCCACAATAAGCTGCTCAAATTCTTAAATGTGCAAGGGATCCAACAAATGTTTAATATGTAAGTGGGTCCAATATGACAATTCATAGAAAACTAAGAGCCGTCACATTCCACTTGGATGTGACTTCTCATGGACCATTTTCAACTCATACAAGCTTTGGGCATTCATTCATGCTAGAGGTCATCGAAGAAAACCTTCCCTCAGTTCATGACCCTCCGGCAAGAAAGCAACATATCCCTGATATACCATCTTCTTTATGGTCTGTAACCTTCGGGAGTCTAACTATGACCAACAATGGACAATGCATGTTAACCTTGAGGTAACTAGACCTGTCACAATATCCATATCTAGTTAAGACAAACTTGAATGAGCCAAATAACCCTATCAATGAGAATGGAATTTCACTTACCTAAGCACTCCCTGAATCCCGAAAAGTCATGCATGGTCCACATAAGAATGGCTCATATATTAGTGGACCGCCAACCATCATGCTTGCTCATATCTTCCACAATAATCCCTCTCCTCCCACAAAATCTTAAGCTCATCAACTAATGGATGGAGGTAGACGTTCATGTTCTTGACTTTGTAGTGCCTAGGAATGAGTAAGCTAAGGATTAGATGTCATTTCTTCATAGGAAGTCATGGCAGGATGTTGGAGTTTACAAGGACTATAGGCCATGAGAGTAGAGATCAAATGGATTCATGCCATCCATAACAAGACCAAGTCAAAGATTCATTGGCTCTCATGCAAAGCTTGGAAAGGTGGAGTCAATGCGGTTCCATGTGCATGAATCTATTGATATTTATTGGATTCCATCTGTGGATCTATTTTGCACATGCCATATTGTCAAGCTCGCCATGTGTGACATACGAAACATGTGATGTATACATGGCGGTATAAGTGAAAAGTGTTTGAGAACCTTTTGAGGGATGGTTTATCCTTGTAAGTCTTTAAGTGAGATACTCGACACCCATCATACAATAGTACGGATGCCTTGTCTCTCAGTGGATCATATGATTCGGCATCCATGGGCAGTAATGCATCGATCATTGCCACCATCTCATGCTCCAAGATTGAAGGAAGGTCCGAAAGATCCACCATCTCTTCTAGTATCGAGGGTGTAGAAAGCAGTGTGCCTTCCAATGGGTTTATCGGCTCAAGCACTCCATCAATCGCACGCCCACAAACTCTTCTTACGAGATGCAATAGGTGCATTCCTTGGGACAGAAGGCCACCTCTCTATAGACATTATCAAGAAACATCTAATATTATTGTATGTGATATTCAATTACAATGCAAATGTAAAGCATGATTGATATACACTTTTCTTACCATTAGCTCAAAGTCCGAGATTGCTTGGTCAATGATCTCTAATTGAAACTTGATGAAGCGTCACATGTGGTCTATAAACATGTAATGCTTTTGTTGAATTGCTAGCTTGCAGTCAGTGTAAGGACATGGGATACACTGATTGAGATATGCCTCATGATCTTGGATATCACAACCATCATCGTTGTTCATTTCATTTATGTTATGGCAGACAATATGCTTTGGTTTCCCTCATTGTTTCTCTTCCCCCATTTTAGTCTCTACTCACCTTTCTCGCTCTTTATTCTTATATTTTCTTCCATTCATTTTCTCTCCCTACCCCTCTTTCTCTCTCTTTCCCTTTCTTTGTTTGTCTCCCTTAATCTCTCTTTTTTCTCTTTCCCCCTCTCTCTCTCATTATTTCTATCCCTCCCCCCATCTCTCTATTTTTCTCTTAGCATCCCTCTCTATTTCTCTCTCCATATTTCTATTTTTTGTGAAGCCCCTCTCTCTCTCCTTTTTTATTTATCTCCTTTTTCTCTTCCTCCCCCTCCTTTCTTCTCTCTATTTTTCTCTCTTCCTCTCTCCCCACTCTCACTCAATGCATCTCTTCACAAACAAAATTAAAGAGATAAAATAAGTGACTTAAAAAACAAAGAAATGGAAAGCAACATCTCACCCCTCTCTTTATCTCTCTCTACCCCCTCTCCCTCCACTTTTCTCTCTTTCCTCTCTCTCATTCTCTCATTGATTTCCTATTTCTCTCTCCCTCTCTCACTCTCCTTTTTTTCCCCTCCATCTCTCTTTTTCTCCTCTCTTTATTTTTATCTCTCCTCTCTCTACTTCCTCTCTCCATCTCTCTACTTCTCTCTATTCCTTTTCTCTCCTACTCTCTATTTCTCTCTCCATCCCTTGTCCTCTCTCTCTTTCCCTTTCTTTGTTTGCCTACCTTTATCTCTCATTGTTTCTCTCTCCCCCTCTCTCTCATTGTTTCTCTCCCTCCCTCCATCTCTCTATTTCTCTCTTCCCATTCCTCTCTCTCTCTCTCTCTCTCTCTCTCTCTCTCTCTCTCTCTCTATTCTTTATGAAGCCCCCTCTCTCCCCTTTTTTATTTCTCTCCTTCTCTCTCTTCATCTCCCTCCTCTCTCTCTCTCTCTCTCTCTCTCTCTCTCTCTCTCTCTCTCTCTTGTTCCCTCCCCACTCTCACATGCACCTCATTACAAACAAAATTAAAGAGAGAAAATAAGAAGCTTAAAAAACAAAGGTATGGAAAGCAATGTCTCTTTTCCTCTCTCCTGTTCTCTCATTGTTTCCCTATTTCTTTCTCCTTCTCAGTTGCTCTTATTTTTTTCCCTCTATCTCTCTTTCCATCTCTCTGTCTCTCTATATCTCTCTTTCTCTCTCTCTCTCTCTCCTCTTTTCACTCTCCTTTCTCTCTTCACATCACCCTTATTCTCTCTCTCTCTCTCTCTCTCTCTCTATTTTATCTCTCCATCTCTCTCTACCCCTCTTTCTCTCTCTCTTTCCCTTTCTTTGTTTCCTCTCTCTTTGTTTCTCCCTCTCCCCTCTCTTCATCATTCTTTCTCTCACTTATCCTCCTCTCTTCCTCCCTTCATCTCTCATTTCTCTCTTCCCCTTCCTCTTTGTTTCCTTTCTCCCCTTTCTCTCCCTTTCCTTTCCTTCTTCTTCCTTCCTCCCTCTCTTTCAATGCATCTCTCCGTAAAAAAAACAAAGAAATAAAAGAAGAAAATACAAAAACAAAGCAAGAAGAGACAATGTACCTATCTCAAAGGCTCGAAGATGAAACCTTTTGTCCCTCCTCTTCGGAGCTTTCTTTCCTTCTCCATTGCACCCTTCTCCTTCTTCTTTGCATACATTCTTTTCATACAGTGGCCGCGGCGATGAGCTCCCCTCCCCCCCTTCTTCTCCCTCTTCTGCTCAAAGCTTTGAGCTCTCTTGTTCTCTCTTTCGTTTTTAACTCATCTAACAAGTCATCAATCCATGGGATGGGATACTAGTTCTTAATTGTGATTTTGTTCAAGTCCCTATAGTCAATGCACATGCAGAAAGAGCCATCTTTCTTCTTGACTAATAGGACTAGAGATACATAAGGGGAAGAACTCACTTTAATAAAACCCATCTCAAGCAACTCCTTGACTTTCTTTGCAACTTCTTCACATTCACACTTGGAGAGTCTATAAGGTGACTTGTTCATTAGCTTGGAATAGGGCTCTAAATCAAGTGGGTAGTCCACTTGCCTCTTAGGGGGGAAGGAATGTAGGCATCTAAAGTAAATCACTATACTCTTCAAGTAAAACGTGCAAGTCTGAATCATGAGATACTTTGGAGGGCTAATCTAAATTTTCATTATTCAAGTGCAAAAAAAAGATTTGTGAGCATTTCTTAAACTCCTTTTTGAGTTGCTTTGCTATAATTAGCCAAAAATCAACATTGTTATGAACTCCCTTTTAGGAGATGAGTTGTCCATACCTGGGTCAAAGGGAAATCCATGCTCTGAGTCATAGAACTACTACACTTGGTCCAAATCCAGACAATACTTTCCATTTTAAATAGGGAATTCCTCCTCGTCCTTGCTACAATCTTTCATTACATATATGCTATGAACGTTGACCTTGGATGGCTAGTAAGGGCATTTTGAGGCATGATCGGATGTGTACTTATCACTACATTTGAAGTAGAGGCCTTTGTCTTACCATTCCTTCACAATATATGGGAAAATGAACTTTTGACCACTTGAATCATTTGAGGTTCCAGGGTCTAGTTCTAGCATATTTTCTTTCACCATTAGATCTAAGTGTTATCCCAAAAGTGCCTTGTTTTCTTTCAACATGGAAGGGGGGGATAAGTGGGTATTTTGGGGCTATTATTAGACATGGGGTTTCCTCTTTAAAAACCCCTTGAGTTGAATTCTATGGGATGCCGGATTGTCCATAACCTTGTTGAACTTTTTCATTTTTACGATACTTGCTTGTATATTTTTCAATCAATTCAATTGCATCAAATAGGGTAGTAGGCTTTTGAGCCATGACATTTGTGTAGATAGACTTGGTTCCAACCCATATATGTAATTGTGAAATTTTTCATAATCACTAATGCTCTCCACATACATGGTCAAGTTCATAAACTGATTCATATACTCTCATACAATGAGATTGCATTGGTCAAGAGTGTACTATTGTTATGCCAACCACTCTTTTTCCATGCGAGATACAAATACTTGAACCATGTGCATTTTAAAGTATTGTCAATCAATAAACTAGTGATTCTCTTGATTGATATAGTGCCACTATGTGTGGGAAAATCCTTCCAAATGAAAAGATACAAATATAGTTTTCTGATCATCCGTGGATAAATTAGAGCCTCAACTTCAAATAGGACTCTAATTAGAAGTGTAAGAGCATGGTCCTATTCTGAGGCATGGTTGAAAGTCCATAGGACTCTAACTTATCTAATTTGGAAGTCCATTCTTCTAAATTCGATGGGGATGGGGATTGTCTATTGTACTTGGTGAGAAGGATCTTTTCATAGAGATCATTGGGGCATTGCTGCCCATAAAATCCTTGTTGTCCATACATACCATGATGTTTGTACATAACATGATGTCTATACATACCATGTTGTCCATACATACCATGTTGTGCATTTATCCCATACTATCAATTATAGCCATGTTGCCCATTATTGTCATGCTACCCATTATTGCCATGTTGGCCATTAATACCATATTGTCCATGATTAGGCTAAGCCATATAAGTACCAATAGGGCTCTTAAGAAGAGTGGGAGAGCTTCTACCAACAATGGTGGATGAGAGTCTCAATGGAGGCTTGTGTGCATGGATGATGGGGGAGCTCAAGAGAGACTCATCATTAACATGAGAGTGCTCACTGATCTCATAGCTAGAAGAGCGAATACTTTTGGATCCAAGAATCCTCTGTGGACCATGTGGCTCCAATGGTGGAGGCCATTGAGACTCACGCTTGGACTCGATTGCCTTTTCTTGTGCCAAAGAGTGGTGGCTAATTGGGCTACAAGAGCGGTGAGCTGCTCTAGGGTTTGTTGAGTCCAAGAATTCAAGAAGTCATATTCTCAATTGTTACATCAATTTTAGACATCATCTGGTGATGATTAGCAACCCTGTCATTATGCCTCTGTCCATGTGATGAAGCTCATGTTGACATTGAGCTTGCTGTAGGGGTCCATTCCAAGCTAGGTTCATCATAAATTGAGATCCCAGAGTCCCTAATCTCCCTCTAGATCTCCTCATGGGCCTTACTTTTGCCTTTTTGACTAGCCATTTAGGTGCATTCCACAGGACCTACTGTCAATAAATGGGACATAACTTCTGGTAGGAAACTCTAATTGATGAAATTTTTTATCAAATCAAAGAGGATAAGCCTCTTTAAGACAAGCTATCAAACTTTGTGGTAGAAAATGATCAGAGAATTTTGTAATTGGATTTTGTGCCTACCTTAGAGTGGTCTACACCCTATCCATAATGACCTTAGTGTACAAAAAGGGTTGTAACATTTAGGTTGTAGCTCTCCGATTGAGAATATTTTTGATTCAAATCTAAGGGGAGAAAGCCATCTTCAAGATATGCATTCATTCCTAGATGCAACACAAAATTTTCTACAACAAGCTTTTTGTAACTATTCATAAGTGCTTGTGACTAAAAAACTGTCTATCCTAATTTCTACATGCATTATATGAATGGGTCATGGGCCGAGGGGACTAAGCATCATAAGAAACACCCTAAGCATACTAAGCATAATCCTAAGTACTTTTACATATCCATTTGCTCTTCCATCACTGTATAAGAAAGTTTTAATGACATATGTCTCCTTTGATTGCATACATGTCAAATGTCATACATGGGTGCCTTGATCATTGAGAGTGTGTCCAAAATGGGGTGACCATGGAGTGTATCTACACTTGCATACAAGTATCAGGCTCTAGATCACCAGGATGTAGGCAAAGCTCCCCCTGGCCAGGTTGTGCACCTCTTCATGGTCTTAAGTGGTAAGGGAGGGTCACCTCTCTTTTGGCTTACCACCTCGCCTGGCATTTTCCATTTTCCTCAGCTAGAGTATACATGGTAGACATTTTTAATTAAGTAACTAGTATGAGGTCCATTGGAAAATAAGCATTGGGTCTTTTCATGAGATGCAAGGATTGAACAAGAGCTTAGGTAGGTCTCACCTTGGCAGTCCAGTGACTCACTGACTACTACTTACCCTTTTTCAATGGCTTATTATTCTCTTGGGATTAATCCAAGACATACATGATTAGATAAGAGTTAATGTTAGTAATAAAAATTTATGGAGAGTTAATCATGATACATTGGAAGGCAAATGGAAGCAAGTAGGTTACTAATTTCATGGGGGTAGCATGCATATGAGGGACTCAACTAAGATGTCATATGCAACTGCAATCCATCCAATAGAGGGAATTAAGCTTAGCAAGTGGATTAAAATGAGAGATTAAGATTGAATTGGCATACCTCTTTAATGTTTGAAATAGATGGAATAAACATGATCCCACCATGATGTCAAGTTCCCCATCAAGTCAGTTCAGTTGATTAGAGCACTCTAATGGATGAATCCTTAAAGGATTTGATGCTTCCTTTGATGGTGGGGTCTCCAGTGCTTGTTCTTGAGCTTTATCTTCAAGAATGAAAAGCTTCAAATGGAGCTTTCATGGCTGCCCAAGAGAAATCCCTACATGATAAGCTCCATGTCTTCAATTTGGGTGAGTGAAGTCAAGAATGATTGAAAGAGCTCCTGAGGCTGAGATTTCGGAGGTGGGGGAGCTTGAGCTGAGCTTTAATGTCTAAGATAGTTCCAAATGAAGAATCATGGCTACCCAAACTACCCATGTTTACCTTCCAAGGTTTGTTTTAGGGGCAGGAGTGTCAAAAGCTTTTCATTCTTGAAGATAAAGCTCAAGAACAAGCACCTTCTTCAAATGGAACTTTCATGGCTGCCCTGGAGAAATCCCTACATGCTAAGCTCCATGTCTTCAATTTGGGTGAGTGAAGTCAAGAATGATTGAAAGAGCTCATGAGGGCTGAGATTTCAGAGGCAAGGGAGCTTGAGCCGAGCTTTAATGACTGATATAGTTCCAAATGAAGAATCATGGCTGCCCAAACTACCCATGTTCACCTTCCAAGGTTTGTTTTAGGGGCAGGAGTGTCAAAAGTGAGAAGGGGGGGGGGGGGGGGGGTGATAAATGAGTACCCAAGGTTGGAGAGCTTGGGTGAGTTGTAGGATTGTTGATGGAGTTGGATGAGTAGGAGCAGCCAATGCAAATTGATTGCAATTTGTGGGGGCTATCTTGGAGATCACAAGGGGCAGCTATTAGTTAAGACACTGTTCAATCTCTAGCTCAAGGTGCAAGGAATAAAGTCTTGGTGATGGCTGATGTCTTGGAGAAGTTTGGAGCAAGATCTTGAGGTTTCTTGGGATTGCCAACCATGATAGCTTGTAGGAAGAGAGAGAGAGAGAGAGAGAGAGGGGGGGGGCTAGAACAAAAAGTAATTGGGATTTTCACCCTCTTCTAACTCTTGAGCCTCCAACTTTGGTCCCGGAATCTCTAAAAGTTGCATGAAAATGAGTGATGACTTGCCAAGTTAACCATTTTACCTTGAGATATGTCGGAAGTTCTAGCCATTGCTCTTGCTTGCTCCAAGAAAGATGTAGCTAACTACTATAGTCATGCATGCTATTATACATGCACGTGGCTTGAGTAACTAGGGTTTTAGATTTAAAAAGGGAACTAGATAGGGAAAGAGGAAAGGAGAAAATGACCAAATCTTGATGATTTGATACCACTTACAATTAATGAAGCTAAGAGAAGAGAGGAGAATGAGATGAATAAAGAGAAAGAGAGAAAGAAGAAGAAGAAGAAAGACTAAAAGAGGTGACAGAAAGATAGAAAAGAGGGGAGAAAGAAGGAGAAAGCCATGGAAGCTTGAGAGGAAGGTGAAGAGTCAGTTCTTGATAATATATCTAGATGCCCTAAAGTGGTTATCTTGCACCTTATATACCCCGAGGTCAGTGTGCTTGGGTGTCTAACCCCTAGTTCACATGTATATTTCTCGTTATGCAATATTACATCTTATGCGAGGGTAAGATCCAAGATACAATATCTAAGCTTTCATTTTAGGTACAGTGACACAAAGCAACACAATTGGCATTAATTTTTTCTATCTTTTGCCTTTGAAGTACTCCATTGATTTCTTCAAGACCTCCATTGATTGCAACTTTCAATGGCCATCTACTTCTTGTAGAGGAGTTGCAAATTGCTTCACCAACAATGAGCACATAATTCTTCCTCAATAATTCGTTCCTTCTTCAACCATCACTTCATTGACAATAAGGAAATGGGCTTTCCATGTCCAAGAGCTTCTTGGATTGGACTACACCTTTTTTCCATCTCCTCAACAATGCCTCTCCCATATCTTCATCAACAACTTCCTTTTCTGTCAACCATGGTACTTCTTTTCATCTTCAAGAGTGCAAGATTCCTTGCTTCATTAGCCATCCTAACTTTTGCACCCTCCTTGTCCCCCTGACCATTCAAGCTTTATCCCAAAGAACATATCACCGGTCAAGTGCATTCTCAAGTAATAGCATCAACTTCTAAAGCTAAGTCCCTAATAAGATTGTCATCATTGCCATCTAACACTATACCTATAAGATCATCATTATCCTTAGCCAAAACATCATCTTCATCAATACCGATTCTTCATCAATAACAATTATTTTTCTATATCAAGACTACTTCATCAAGACTGTTCCCAGCATTCTGCATCTCCCTTTAACATGAGTGCCATGGGACTGGCACTTGTCTTGGAGGGGGATAAAATCTTAACAGTGGTTCTACATCACCCTTCCTTGAGGCCGATTTGCCAAGTTAGGGTAATTATGAATTGCCTAGCAAGCAATTGATCAATCAAGTGAGGACAATGGGGTTGTCCAGGATGTATTGACCTTAATCTAAGGAAAACTTAAGGTTTTGAAAATTTGGGTTAACAGGGTATAAACCCTAACCCAAGGATAAAAGGGTAAAACGAGCAACTTAGCTTACGAAACCCTTGGGATCTTGCCAAGTCGCGATTGATCCCGGATGGAATGCTAGATGTATTCTGAGAGAAGGATTCACACCTTAGCAATTGGCCGTATAAACGACCACTGGAGTGTTTGTGCTTGTACACTTAGGAGCACTATTTTTGTTTTTTGCTCAAGGAACTAATGCTGGAAAATAACTAATGCTTCAGGTTGAAAGCCTGGAGGGAGAGGCAGCATCAATTACCCCTGACTGTCTGCCTGACCCTATCAAAGGGGGTTGTTTTAGCTTAAAAGTTAATCACTTTGCTAAGCAAGAGGATTAGAACATAGACTAATGGGAGAGGGAGTGCTATATACATTTTATCCACTTCCCTTTCAACCTTTGGCCCACAAGATGTGGTTTTCTTCAAAAGACAATGGTTTTAAAATGTAAAAAATTCAAGAACGCCAATTGTTGGCTACCAATTCTTGGGAAATTTTCAAAATTTGAATTCAACTGGGTCATTTTTTATTTGAAAAATGTGGGTGCTACTAGTAGAAATCCATGTGTAGGTGCCATGTGCATGGGGACCCCACCTTGGGGAATGAAATACACATTTTTCAAGGACAAGATATTGCAAATCACATGGGATTCACAAAAAAAAAGTTTTTTTTTAATGATTTTTTGCAGCATCATTCATGTGGGGCTTGAAGCCTTGGCCTAATAATCATACGGCTACGAGCCTACCACTAGGCTACAAGCTAATCTTATGATGACACATAAGAAAAATAACTAAAGAGAAAATGTTTCATGCTTTTTCATTTCATTTCTTTCAACCAAACAACCATGGTTTTTCCCAAAACTGCTTTCCTTCTCATCATGACACTTGGGCCTCTCCAAATTTTGACATTACAAAAAGTAAACTTTTCCTAATCCATTTCTTACGAGGCCCTTTTATAGCTCTTTTGGTTCCACTTAGCATACCAAAGGCTTTTGTTGGATGGTTGGCAAGGTGTTGGAATCATTAGCATCATTTACAAGTATTTTCAAATATGTTTTGTGTGTAGTCAAATTTGTAATGAAATTATATAGATACCTAGCAAAGTAGAGAGAGAGAGAGAGATGACAATGAGTGATGCCAATTTGGATTGAGATATACAAATTAATTGAGTGTGAGGAAATATGCAAACTTGATCTGAGGGGAAATCACCTGAAGATGCAACTATCAAGACTTGGAAAATTTAGGTTATATGATACTACATTTTCCTTGTATTTTTTAACATGAAGATAAGTGTTGCCCAAAAAGATTAGTATGGCAAAGGACAAGCCAAAATCTCACCATTGGCTAGATGATGAGCCCTTCTAAGTACTCATCCCCAAAAAAGAAAAAAACTTTAATGAGTAGATACTATACTAGTCTATCAAATATGCTATATGTGGCTATTAAATTGCAACTTAATTTGAGACTTGGGATCTTAAACACATTTTGTTCTCTCTTGCTCTCTCAATGTTGGATGTGTCATGAGTTGGAGACGGGAGACATGCTACCTATCAAGGCTCTGGTTAAATCTCAAGCCCCTTCTATTGCCCTATAGTGGAGGGTTGGGAGTGGAATGATGTGGATGTAGGGCTTAGGAGCCAACATTGGTAGCTAATAAGTGGTGGAGAAACTTCACAACATGGCATGTAGAAGAGGACAACATTGATACTTAATACTAAATGATAGTTGGTGTAGTGGTAGCTCGGGTAAGTTACTCATGAATATATGTGTGTGTCACGTGGGTTCAAAATAAGGTATTTTTAAAATACCATTTTTATACATTTTTTACATACAGAAGGGTGTAATATAAAGGGGTCATTTATAGATTGAATAGAAAAGGGTTATGTTTTATTCATGAAAATTTCACAACTAAGGATATTTATAAAAAGGCCTTGAACGCACGTGATGTAGAGGATATGCATATAGTAACTTCCCTGAAGTGGTAGCCCATATATTGTATAGTGAATTTGAGAATACGCCAAGGTTCAAGTCCTATTAATAAAAAGTGTAACCATTTTATTAGTTCTATCAAGTGTAACCAATGGTTATCAAAATTTTAAACTCTTTTGGAACCTCATATGTATATATAAACCCTATTAAAAAATGGTTAGGAAGGACCAACCATAAAAGTCAATAAAAATGTTAGAAAGAGTTATTGAAGTTGATTGTAGTTTGAGTAAAGCGAGAGTTCTTATTAACGTTGACTCCGCTTGTGACAAGAATATTAACAAGAGTTATTGAAGCTTATAGTTTTTATTGATGTTGACCCAAGTAAGTAGAGTGTTGATAAAAAGATGGCAAATCATCAATATTCAAATACTTTTGGGAGTGACCGTGATTCGAAACAAATTAGCTTTCAATCATCAAGCATAGCATTGTATATTAACCAAATATAGAAAGACAAATTCCATTAACATTGCCAAAAGATGGTGAATAAGTCTCTTTATTAAAATAATTTAACAAAGCATTACAAAGGGGGGGGGCTTGAACGTGAAGACTTGAACTTAGAACGCTAGCATTACACCTATACAAACATAGCATTGTATATTAACATAATATACTAGATAGATAGTTTTTGATTAGGATTGACAAAAGATGGCAAAGAGAAGGTATTTTATTAAGCTAGTGGGATCGTAGCCTAGTGGTTCTAAGTTTGTAATATAGTTTATAGATAGATAGTTTGATTAGGATTGTATATTAACATAATAATAGATTATGGAGTGAAACTACCTTCGCGCGGAGAGACGGGGCTGATCTTGATAATAATTTTAACCCAAAGGCATATAAATGCACTTTTTTGAGAAAAAAAAAAAAGGTTTTTTGGCCCGCCGTAAACTTCCTATTGCAATCTCGAAAAGAATGGAAGCTTTACACTGAAGATGACAAGAAGACTGCATGGTCTGTACTGCGTGAGAAGATCAAAGGCACGGGGCCGAACAAATCTTATATATTGGTATCGAGAGTAGGGCGGCAGGAAACCATCGTCACAGACAGAGAGAGAGAGAGAGAGAGGCTCCCTCATCAATATGCAGCTTGCCGTCACCCTCATCGCCTGCTTCACTATGGTGAGTAGAGGGCGCAGCTGCAGATACATTCTATGTTATCCCCTCGTGATCACAATTCAGTACACTGATCGATTTCTACCAAGTCAGTATAGTGATGCTCTTGATCATCATCACATCGTCTGCTATGACCAACAAGATGCTGCTGCCATGATAATAAAGCCCGCAGTACTAGATTAATACTCATAATCGAGCCTGTTACGTACAGTCGATTCTGCGAATGGTCACAGTGATCAATCAGCGAATTAGGGAATGGACAATTCAATATGTATTGTGTTGATTTTCATATAGCTGCATTATGTATTAACTACTAAATCTTTGCTGATTTGGTAACACGGTTTAAATGTAGGGAAATTACAATCAGCCGATTTATGATGGACTATATTTAGCAATTGTTTTGTTCTCCTACATAGGTCTACTCACCTAAGGTCACTCATGTTGGGCTATGTAGGTGTTACAAGGAGCATACTCGCAAGTGGTTATTCCGAGGGAACTCGAGGGTCTAGCATCTCCACTGACAACATCTACAACTGGCTCCCTCCTTACAACATACTTTAAGGAAGGGGTTATTCCATTGTGCAATGAGAATACTCAAAATGTAACAAAGGTTTATTGCCCTTCAGAGGCCTCTACTCCTAGTCGGCACTTGACATCGGGCTCTGCTGCTGTTTGCATAACTCCTTTTGATTACGGCTATGAGGCAACTTGTGGTGCAGAGGGGTCGGCTAAATTCGCCACAACTTTTTTTCAAACATCCTCCATGAAGACTGGAAATTCAATGCAATTACCTAACACCACAAGTGACAATATGGATGGTGCTAAGTTCCTCCCGGATGATCTAGCTAACACCATGATTCAACCATTGAAATCTAATAACTACTCTCTTTTTCTACACATGTTTGGGGTTACCAATGGAAGTGCCATGGAGCATTTCATCAACACCACCATTGCACAGTGCTCCTCCTCACCACCCTCCAAATCTGAGGTGCTTGCGTGCCCCATCTCCTTGGAGCAGACAATAAAGTTTGTTATCCAAACCATAGGGACTAACTTCAGTGTCTTGACACCTCCAGCCCTTCCTAAGGTCAAGGCACAAATCATCGGTGCTCAATTGCTCAATAAAAAGGACCAAAAGGTGGTGTCTTGCCACAAGTTGGATTTCCCGTCATTGGTTCTTAAGTGCCACCTAACTAAGATGTCAATGTTGTTTGATGTCTCTCTCAAGTTAACATCATCAAAATCACATAAAGTCCTCCATGGCCTTGCCATTTGCCATGTGGATACAAGCTATTGGAATCCTTCCCATGTCTCCTTCAAAGTGCTTCATACCAAGCCTGGGCAGGGCCCCGTTTGTCATTGGATTCCTCAAAGCACCATTGTTTTTCTTCAAAGCAAGGACATGTAGGGATCTATAGGGGATGCTTCAATAATCTTTCACTCTTATTTCATTTCTATCTCCTATGAGAATACCATAACAATAATACCATCAATCTTTGTAAATGCCTCTCTCTCTCTCTCTCTCTCTCTCTCTCTCTCTCTCTCTCTCTCTCTCTCTCTCTCTCTCTCTCTCTCTCTCTCTCTCTCTCTCTCTCTCTCTCTCTCTCTCTCTCTCTCTCTCTCTCTCTCTCTCTCTCTCTCTCTCTCTCTCTCTCTCTCTCTCTCTCTCTCTCTCTCTCTCTCTCTCCCCCCTTTGAATGTACCACAACAATAAATGGCTAGCCTTTGCAAATGCTTTTCATATCCTAAAAGAGTTATTGCAACCATGATTTAAATAAAGTACAACCATTCTTTAATTGTAATGCTACAATAGAATACCTTTTTGGAGCTATGTGGTTGCTTGGGATGCTCTTTGCCATTGTAACTAGCATCTAAAATAAAATCTACTAGATCTACCAAGTTTACATTGCTGATTTTCGAGTTATGTTGATTGTTTATTTCATTATGGAGGTGAGAATGTGTATTGCAATCATTCTTTGATTATAATGCTACAATAGTAGCTATGTAGTTGCTTGGGATGCTCTTTGTCATTGTATATATCATCTAAAATAAAATCCATTAGATTTTCCAAGTTTATATTGTTGCTTTTTTATACTATTTATGTCATTATGGGGTCATAATATGTATTATTGACTCCTGTTTAATCTTTTTAGCGTAATGTCTTACAATTCTTTATAGAAGAACTCTAAGATTCTAAAATTTACAAAATATTTCCTAAGGATATGCACTATTTTTAAAGTAATAATTTTCTATTACTATGTATTCATACAACAAGTTGTTATTCCAAAACTAGGCCAAAGTCATATCTGATCCTATGGTTTACATCTAAATCTTCCTTTATTTCTTTGTTGATGTTTGTCTTTTAATGGAAAGTTTTCATTATGATGTCTTGAAACAATAGAGAGTTCTATAACTTTAGCTCTAAGCTATGGGTTTAATTGCGTTTACAATATAATTGTCTTGAGATTTAAATGTAATTGTTTGCTATTTTTAGAAGTCGATTCTTGTAGAAGTAGATATAAACAACATATCCTTCTTTTATTGGGCTTATTAATGTAGTCCTTTGTAATTGTGACCTTGGCCTTTTATCCCATGACTTTAGCTTTGATCATTTGACCAATCATTTTCCTAACCCTTTTCACTTTTTCATAGCATAACCCTTCATTTTCCATATCCTTTACCTTTGATTTCTATATCTCTTTCATTCTTAATTTTTGTCTTAATTTTCTGTAACCCAACATAGGAGCATAGGATCTTAGCCTCTCTACACATTCCAAAGTTTGCATACTCATTTTGACTAAATCAAGTAATTTACTAGTCCCTCTAATATTAGTGTCATTGATCTTTCTTCAATTTCACCATGTACCTTGTCTACAAGACAACTATCCCCCCCCCCCCCCCCCTCTTCGTGCCCCTTGCCTAAATTTTGAATACAATAGTAATTAAACACCATGAACACTACGAAGACTAAGTCATGCTAGTAATTAAACACCATGCTAGTTATGACACATTTGGAAGTGCATGACCATTGAAGGACTCATGTTTGAGAGGAGTATAATCAATATTGTTTATCAAAATGTCATCTATTAGTTTAATTAATGTCTTTTCTAGATATGGTGCATAATATATATGTCCAAAATTTCTTTTACAAATTGAGTTTTTTAGATTGCAATGTCAATAAATCTAGCTTTGAAGGCACACACAGTCATCATGCTTAACTTGAGTCTTAGGTCACCTTCCAAAGTCACTTGTTTTTAGGATAACTAAAAGACAATCGCATTTAGCAAGTTGATGTAAACACATGAGCCTACATGATTGGGATTAAAAGAACTAGGGATAATGATTTTACAAGAATACCTAAGAAGCAAGAAAGAAATGGAAGCTTTAAATTTGTTTCTCATCTTGAGCAAAATGGTCATTTTAGGCATTAACTAATAGTTAGATCTTTGGGATAGAACTTGGAAAGGAATCAACCCAAAATAAATGTACTTTCATAGTCAACATGCATGTAATTATAAGCTATGCTAAAATTATATATTTATTTTAACGAGCTCTAGATATAATTACCTCATTCAATTGAAATAGGAAAATTTAAGCTCATGCATATTTAATCCTTGAGTTAGATATATGTTTATGCATATGTGTGTGCGTGTGCGTATGCGTGTGCTGCACTTTATTGACCTTGTGCTCTTAATGGACTTTAAAATTCCTTTGAATGCATGTGGTTGTGTTTCAAAAATGACTAATCTTACGGCTAGTCTCTTTGAAACTTGTGCAATAGGAGGAAAAATGGATTGGTGGATGGCTATGATGGCAATGGCAGGGAAAATGAATTTGGAAGTAGGGATGAGGATTAATTCATCACATAAGGGTCAATGCCAGCCTTAGTAGGAGCTATAAACACTTGCTCTTTCTGTAATGGGGTGCCTTTTTATCATGAAGGGACTTGAGAGAAGAGATAAGACTACGTGAAAGAGAAGTAGAGTGTAGAGGTGAGAGAAAGTCTAGACAAGGAGAGAAAAAGACTAGAAATGGAGACAAAAAGACATGAAAGAAGGAGAGAGATGACTAGTAGCCATGAAAGGTCAGTAAGAAGCTTGAGAGGTGGAGGACAAATTTGTATTATTGTGAAAAAAATATGACATGTACATATGTCCCTTTCATATTTTACATGTCCCTAATTAAATTATTTAAAATCCATCCCCACTCAGATGTTGTTCTCTTAAAAACCAAATATGGGACTTATTACAATTGTCCAAGTGGTGGAAAGGGGTAGAGTACTTTGCATGGACTAAAAAATATGGCCTCATCTTCAAGGATTTACTAAATAAGTACAACTAGAGGGCTAAGAATCAAGTACAAAGTATTGACATCCATTTGGAAATACAAAAAATGAAATCTTGGATCAAAATGTTGTCATTAAGAGCTCCTCCCAAAAGTAGACATTGTGCTATCCACTATAGACCTATTGTACTAAATCTATAATAACTTCGGATTGGCTCATTTGAATCAGACATGCTATAGCTATAGATTCATCTTTCTTAACATGGTATCAGAGTAGCTGACTGAGCTAGATAGCTAGTTGGCATACTCTCTCAACCATTCCCTCTCTTATCCTCTTCTCTATCAACTCATCAAACCATCTACTCCCCATCTCAATCTCCCAAGATACATGTGGTGATTATTAGCTCACTCAAGAAGCTTGGTTTGAAGCTCGTATTGAAGGTCCTAAGAAAGGGATGTGCTTTTGTTTCTATCGCACAGAGATAGAGAGAAAGAAAGAGAGTTTGAGCACCTTGTGTGGCCTCCACACATCCATCACTTTGCTGCCAAGAGGATGTCCCTACATGGATCGAGTACATCAAGTTCGTACTGAGAGACATAGAAATTTGCACTACCAAGTTCATGCCTTTTAGCTCATGAAAAGATTCAAAAGTTTTTATTTACCTAAGCTAAGAAAAAGCCTTATCTAATTGAGCCTTTCATTTAAGCCTCTTTCATGCTTACTCACTTCTCAATCCAGTTTAGCTTAAACCCCATTCACACCCTCTCCTTCATACTCAAAATCTTGTTCACATTGTTAGTTAAATTCTCTTCCTCCTCGCAAATTGGATGTAACTAATCTTGATCCCAAAAATGATTCACATTCTTGTGGAAAGCTATTGTGTGCAAAATGCTCCATTGATTAAATCTTTGTAAAGTCTCAATTACGTTGCAAAAGGATAGACACTACTCAAGTGTACCATAAAATCATGGTAAGAACTCCTTATCTAAAAATGATGGATCTTGAGAAAATAGCCAAATTTAATGGTGAAGGTTTCCATGCATGAAAAGAAAAGTCTGTGTATCATCTCATGCACAAAGACCTATGGGATCTATTTGAAGATGATGCATGAGATGGAGATGGCAGGAAAGAGGCAGGACCTTTGACGAAGTCCACCAAAGACAAAAGAATGGAAGAGAATGAACAACAAGGCTCTATGCATCATTGCCTGGGCATGATGTTTTGCATCATATCTATAGCATTAGGGATGCCAAAGCTACATGGGATGTACTTGATAAAATCTTTGGGACAAAAGCTAAAAACTCCAAGGTAAAACTACTCATGCAATTCTACAAACTGGATGTAAAATATAGTTCTTCAATGACCATGCACATTAATAAATTTAAGAGCCTAAAAACTCAAGTTGCCACTCAAAAGAAGAACATTGATGAAGATGAAGCCATAGCAGTATTACTAGCAAGTGTAAATCAAGAGCCATATGAGAACCTTATATCTACCTTAAGTAATGTTCCAAATCTCTCACTTAAGGACATTGAGCGCTCTATACTAGATGAAGAAAACAAACATAAAAACAAGGATGCAAAGGGAGTTGTCTCAACACCTAGAGGCACTCTTGTACACTAAAAGAGCTTATGGAGCAAGAGGCAAAGGTCAAGGATTTAACACTGACAACAAAGATTGGATGACATGGCATTATTGTGGTAAGATTGGCCACATAGGCAGTGAATGTTTCCACTGTAAAAGAGCACAACAAGTGCAAAATGGCAACCATCAAAATTAGTTCATGAATGAAGAAGATGAAGAAGATGCTTCTACTATTGACAACAAGTTAGACATGTTGTTTTGAAGAATTTTCCATTGTGTCTTCCACAATGGATCTTTTTTTCCCATAATGGATCTTTGTTTTCCATAGTGGATGTTGGTTTGTAAAAACCCTTGCCAAAGATGTCAGTTTCAAGCTTTAACTTGACTAGGATGCCTATGGGCTAGTCTCTTGAGCCATGTATTCATGTAGGGGGAGAAAAGCCAACAAATGTAGGAACTCATCATTTGAGGGGGAAGGTTGGAGATAGAACAAATGATGTATGCTCTAGGAGAAAGACTCAGAATCCAATAAGCATAGTGAGGAGAGTGGAACTACCCAAAGGCTATAAAAACATGTACTTGGCTCTCATTTAAAAGAAATATATAGTACTTCTCTTTTTTGTCAACTTAAGATTGTGTTTATGAGTCCAAGCTAATCAATCTTGGAACCTAATTCACTTGAGTTATAATCTCTCATTCCAATCATGTATCATGTTTATGACCTGTCTCCACCATAGCCAATCTAGCTCTAGATTTGTGTTTCTTAGCAACTCATACATCTTGCTCTTCAACTTCTTTAGAGATAACATGCCTTTAGCTATAGTGATTGAAGGGAGTGAATTGATTAGATGATGTAGACACCAACACTTGCACATGTTATACCACAAAATTATGGAACCTCCTCTACTCTAGAGTACTGCCCATTTATATCAGGAAGTATGCTTGGATATTGTCCAAAATATCAATGACACTTGGATCAATGTGCAAATTTCTTTGTTTTTGCAGGCTCATCTTGAGCAGTCTCTATGAATAATGTAGATTTCTCTGAGCAACCTTTGAACAACACAAATTTCTCAGTGTTAATTGCACGATTGTAAAACTTTACCACACAAGAGATTTTATGTGAACATTTTGATATTGTAATCTTCTTCACAAGGCAGTGTCCCGAATTCTAGAACTAACCAAACCTTCATACTTGCAAATAAAAACTCATAATCTCAAAATAAGAGTCCCTTCTCTTCTACTTGCAATAGGTCTTCGTGGTTCAAGTGACATTGGTGGGGATGCGAATGTAGCAAGACCACAGAGTAAAGAGGAAGTAAAATTTGTAGATAAGTGCACTTCTACCAAGTAGGAGGACTCCTCAACAAAAAAAAAGTCCACTTTTGATATTTGAGATCAGCTTGATACTGGAAAAAAAAGCACCATCGAGATAGGAAACACCTTCAATTGGATGTTTGCAATTGAATAATTCAAAGAATCCAAAGGATTTAGTTGCTAACCCTTCAAGTATACCTACTAGGGATTTTCAAACTCAATTCAAAGTAAATCTTGAAAAAATACTCCAGGGAGCCAAGAAACACCAATGAGATTCATGCAAGTTCTCTTCTACAATCTAAGGTGGACTCTGCAAAATTTGTCATGCCAAATCTCTTTCAAGTACAGTGGAAGGAAAGCTATTGTATTCAGGATTCAGAATTATATTAGCACCTTAATAGCCAAGTTTACAAATGCCTTGCTATGTTGGAGTGGGAATAACAATGAATACCTAAGACCACCATTCCAATTTGTGAGAAGAATGTAATCTAAAGCCTTTTGACAATCACCATGAACAAATTTCATGAATGCTGATATGAACAATTTGATATGATGACAAAGTAAGCTTCCTAATCTAACTGTTGTCCTTCTTGCAATCTTTCCAAAAGCACTTGTTGATCCCTTTAAATGATCATATGGGTGGATATGGACAAAGGAAAAGCCATTTACCTACCAGTGCTACTCTAAAGACTACATTAGGACCTTCCTGTGGCACTAAAAAGATAGTTCCTAGAACTACAAGTCGCTCTTCAGACCACCTCCTGGATTTAGTCCTTTTCCTGGAAAGCTTAGTATGACTATCACCATGACTTCAACAGATCCAAGTTCACAAAGTATAGGAGGGTAGTTGATTTGCACATCAGTGTAGCCCAAAGTTGTTCCTGATAGTCTTCCCTCCCTTATGAGCATGTTGATGATTATGATTGGTTGGATGGTTATACATCACTGAAGGAGAAGTAAGGGCTAAGATCCTTGTTGTCCTCACAAATGCATCAGTGGATGTTCATCTCACGATTAAACCTCTCGCTTGTATCTCAACCATTAAACCTCCCACTTGCACCTCATTATAGCTATCCATGCCTTGTCTTTAGGGTTCCAAGAGGAAGAAAATGGTTGGAAGAAGAGAATATGAGCTCTCTTTTGAAGGCAAAAATGTCTTAGTTGATGTTTATCACTTTAAGAATAAGCATTGCCCATTTCTTGTTGGTAAAAATTTCAAGGACTATTGAAAGCATCATGGATGTTGGAAAGAAAACTTGAAGAAGAAGAGAAAGAAAGATCTAATCCTTAAAGCCTCTTCAAAGCCATCAATCATGGTGCTCTATTTGCTATGTATGATGTCTAGAATTCCTCTACACAAGCCATTTCCCAAGAATAAATGGATCTTGAAAGAAATGAAGTTAGAGTTAAAGGCCTACCATGAAAGCTTGAAACAGAGCTTGAAAAGAGAAAAGGAAACGTCTGCCTTCAAAAGTAACCTTGGCTTAAGTTCCCCCTAGCTCTTATTACCTCTCTTTTGTCCAAAATACCTTGAAAATTGTCTTGGAATTGAAAAACATGCTACTATCTTTAGTGGCAAGCCTACAACTTTGGTCCAAGACTCCATTAATGCTTCCCGGTCTACTATCCTCTTGGCTTGTGAGACCATTGATGATATGTCAGATGTTCTTTGTCATGCCTGTACTTGTTGTACCTAAAGGTCCATGTATTTTTTGATTGACAAAGGAATTAAAAATTGGTCAAACACATAGCTCTAATACCACTTGTCATGAAGGGACCTGATAGGAGAGAGAAGATTGCAAGAAAGAGAGAAGAAGAGTGTAGAGGTGAGAGAAAGTCTTGACGAGGAGAGAAAAAAATAAAAATGGAGAGAGAAAGATAGGAAAGAAGGAGAGAGATGGTTGGCAACCATGAAAGGTCAAGAATAAGCTTGAGAATGATATGTACATATGTTCATTTCACCTTTTATATGCCCCTAATTCAGCTCTTTATTTTTTTACTCCATGTAGAGTAGTACTCTACTACTTTCCACCATTTGGACCATTGTAATAAGTCCCATATTTGCTTTTTAGGACAAAAACATTCCAGCGGCGATGGATTGTAAAGAGTTGAACTAGGGGCATATAAAAGGTAAAAGGGACGTATGTACAGATCACATTTTTTTAAGAATAATACAAATATGTCCTTCACCTCTCAAGCTTCTTCCAGACCTTTCATGAGACTGCCTGTCATCTCTTTCCTTCTTTCTTGTCTTTCTCTCTCCATTTCGAGTCTTTCTCTCCTTGTCTAGACTTTCTCTCACCTCTACACTCTTCTTCTCTCTTTCCTATAGTATTCTCTCTCCTCTTTATCTCTCTTCTTAGGTCCCTTCATGACATTTTCAGCATATTTTATTGAGGTATGGGACATCACCCACAATCCTAAAGTGGGGCATTTCATCTTGTGGGATAATATATCATGGAGTGGATCACATGTGCAAATTGAACCTAAAACCTCTTAAAAGGCATGCATCCACCCCAACCATTTGAGCTACTACTTGTTGATAACACCTAGGCTTAACATGCTCTTTACGTGCTTTGCTATCTCACTAGATTGTTATTGATCTCCATGAGAGAGAGATAAGCATACATAACTGGTGCATAGATCGGATGCCTTAAGCGCGCGTAGTGAGCGTCAAAAGGTCCCCAAGAACAAACGAACTCTACTTTTTGCACACAAATCAATGTAGAAAGCATGCACGACATGAACAAGAGACCAATTGGGTGCAATCTCCCCCCATGCCTTGTGTGAGCGCTCCACAAAGCATGTATTTTATGTATTAATCATCTTCAAGCTCAAATAATAGCCCAAATTACAAAATAGCACGCTTTTGGCTTTTGAGTTTGCTTTTGTGCCAAATAGAAATAAAGCTAATGGACAGGCACCCAAGAAGTCAGGCGTACCCAAATACAATGTCCAAATACAAATATCTAAATCGTATGCCCATGCACATACAAACATAATAAATAAATATCAAATGCCTTGATAAATAGGCGCGAAAAAATATAGGTGCCATGCCTAAGGTATGCGCCCATCAAAATATTGACGATAACTTGAATATACGCTATCCTCCAATGCTTTCCACTGCCACCGCTACTATCTCTACACATCAACTGAAGCATTCACAATTGTTAGTAAAATAATACAATTAAACCGACAAAAGTGAATACCTAGCAGTCTTCAGCTAAATAAATTAATTGGTTAGAAATCAATCCTAACCTTAATTTATCACGAGTGCACACTCTAAACTCATAAATGTTTATTAATTAAATATGTATTTTACGAAATCACCCGCTATGGAATCACCCATGTACACACTAAATTAACGAAACGCCTGAAAAGGATAGGCGTCCCCATTGACTTCTCGCACAAAGAATCCACTTTGTGTATGAGCCCCGGTAATAAAAGTTTACGGAATCCACCGTAAAACCTCACGAAATCCACCGTGGCATGGAATCCACCGTGCAATATGTCTCCTGGCATCATACCCGCGGGTTGGGATAGCAATTGTCCTCAATTGCTATTAGCTCAATGTGGAGCTAACAGAGTGGGAAAAGCATTTAAGTCTCTAGCGTGCATCCATTGGGCCTCTTCAACAGGATGGTTTTTAAACTTAACCAAATATCTAGAATATCTACAGCCAGTTCTAGTGGTCATAAAGTCAGTATCTATAATAGCTTCAAGCTCAAGGATTTCAGTCTCTTCATCTAGTAAAGGTGGGTTTTCATAGACAGGGTGTACAGGTAATTGGCCTCTAAAGGGTCGTAATAAACTAATATGAAAGGTGTTATGGATTTTCCAATGTGGTGGTAGTTCAGGTTTAAATGCATTATCATTGATTTTGTGTATGATCTTGAATGGTCCATAGAATCTAGGTGCTAATTTCACAACTGGGTGTTTATCTACACTTTTTATTCTACGTTTTTCTATTCGTAACCAAACATAGTCATCAACTTTGAAATTCATGGCATGTCCTTTCTTATTGGCTTGCTTTGTATATGATTGCTGGGCTTTGGCAATTATATCTTTAACTTCATCAAAAATAGTAGCGTGCATGTTAGCAATATCATCAACTGTCTGAATCTTGTTTGATAATGATGCAACAAGTGTAGGCAATCTATAACCATAAATAACTTCAAATGGTGCTTTCTTTGTAGGTGTGTGTGGTGTATTGTTATATGCAAACTGAAGTAAATGTAGATGTGTATCCCATGTATGTGGTTTTGAAATAGTGTAAGCACGTAAAAGATCTAAAATAGTACTGTTAGTAGCTTCTGTTTGACCATTAGTTTCAGGATGAAATGCAGATGAAAAATCAATCTTTGTTCCTAAGTTAGCAAACAAAGTAATCCAAAAATTATTACAAAATCTAGAATCACGATCAAAAATAATAAATTTTGGTAAACCATGATTAGTAAACATAGTTTTCAAAAACAATTGAGCTGCTTGAGATGCAGTTAAAGTTTTCTTGCATGGAATGAAATATGCTTGTTTGCTAAACCTGTCTACAACAGTCCAAATCATATCATGGTTAGCTTTAGTGTTAGGTAAACCAGTAATAAAATCCATAGAAACCTGTTCCCATGGTCGTGATGGAATAGATAAGGGCATTAGCAAACCATATTGTTTACCATGATGTCTTTTAACTCATTGACAAACTAAACATTCAGATACAAAGTTAGATACATCAATGTCCATATGTGGCCAATAAAAATCTTCAGTCAATGTACGCAAAGTAGATATAATACCTCTATGACCTTGATATGGAGGACAATGAATCTCATTCAAAACAAAAGATCTAAATGGAATTGTAACACATAATCTCTTTTCATAAAACATGAATCCATTATTGTAAGACAGTGAATCAATAGGAATCTAATTATTTGCAACTAATTTATTCCAATCAGCTTGAAAAGTAAGATCCTGATGATAAGTATCTTTCATAGGAATAAGGGAATCAAATGATATGACAAAAATATTATGAATTGTCGGTCTTCTACTTAAAGCGTTGGCTACAACATTCTCTTTTCCTGGTTGATATTGTATAAGGGGATGAAAACTTTGAATGAAAGCTACCCATTTTATATGTTAGTCAGATATTTGGGATTGACTAAGGAGATGTCTAATGCTTTGTTGGTCAGTTTTAATCATAAACTCAGAACCCATTAAGTAATGTTTCCATTGATGTAAGGCTTGTACTACAGCTAGCAATTCTTTATCATAGGTAGAATATTTAAGTTCAGATGGTTTCAGTTTACAACTAGAATAGGCTATGGGATGATTATCTTGCATAAGTACGGCTCCTATTCCAGATCCACTAGCATCAGTAACTACTAAAAAGAATGGTCTAGCGAAATTAGATAGTTGTAATACAGGAGCATGCGTTAATGCATGTTTCAATAAATCAAAAGATTTTTGTTGATTATCAGGTCAGTTATACACAATACCCTCCTTTAAAATTTTAGTCAAAGGCAAGGTAAGTAATGAGAAATTTCGCACAAACTTTCTGTAAAAACTAGCAAGACCTAGAAAAGAATGTAACTCATACACATTCTTGGGTATGGGCCAATTTAAAATTTCTTCCATCTTTTTAGAGTCAACCTTAATACCTTCTGATGAAACAATATGTCCTAGATATTCAATTTCTGTTTGAAAGAATTTACTCTTTTCTGGATTAGCATACAACTGATTATCTTTTAACAACTTGAAAGCTAAAGACAGATGTTCATAATGCTCATTCTCATTTTTACTAAATACCAATATATCATCAAAGAATACTATAACACAATGCTGATATTTCAAGAATATGCGATTCATCATGCGACTAAATCTAGCAGGTGCATTAGTTAAACCAAAAGGCATCACTAGAAATTCATAGTGTCCAAATTGTGTTTTAAATGCAGTTTTGAATATATCAAATTTATCCAATCTCACTTGATGAAAACCAGATTTAAGATCTATCTTACTGAATATGGCAGAACCTTGTAGTTTATCCATAAGATCATCTACCCTAGGAATTGGATATCTATTCTTAATAGTAATTTTATTTAGGGCACGATAATCAATGCACATGCGATAAGTATTATTATTCTTCTTTACTAATAAAATAGGTGCACCAAATGGAGAACTACTAGGTCTAATCAATCCTCTATTTAACAATTCCTCTACTTGATTTTGAATTTTTTTCTGTTCAATTTGGTTATGCCTATATGGTGCTTTACATGGTGGTTGTATACCAGGAATTAAATCTATTTTGTGATCTTCAGGTCGTGAAGGTGGTAGTCCAGGTGGTAAATCATGAGCAAAACGATCTTTAAATTGAGCAAGAAATTTTTTATGCCTAGAATGCATATGTTTTTCTTTAGCTTGAAGTTTATTCACCCAAATTAAATAAGATTTGCTACTTTTACATAATGCACGTTTAGCTTGAGTATGAGTAAGCAGTGGAAAATTATTAGAAGAGTGCATACCATGCAATGTGATTTGTTTTCCTTGAAAATAAATTTTAATTGAATGCGTAGAATAATCTATGTCAGGATTATATTGATGACGCCAAGGCATACCTAAGATAATATCACTAGACTATAAAGGTACAACTAAGAAATTCCTTCATTCAATGTATTCGCCAATTTTAATTTCTAAGTTATGCACTTCTTGTGTTCCATTATATCTTGTGCCTAGTAATGTTGCTTTAATGCGATAATGTGTAGAAACAATTTGTAAATTCAATTCTTTCACTAAATTTGCAGAAATAAAATCATGTGTGCTACCATCATCATGCAAAATAATCTTTTCTTTACCATGCACTAAACATTTCATTGTCAACAAAGAATGTGGAGTTGGCATACCTGGCAAAGTATCTGAAGGAGTACCAATGTCATCATCATCTTCTGTAAAGTCAGGCATTTCCTCACGTTCTTCTTCTTCCATTGCTCCAAGATAATTGATTTGGATAGGTGGCTTTTTCGATTGACAATTGGCTGCTAGATATCCAGGTTGATGGCATTTGTAACAAACTATTGGTTTGACTTTAGATACATTGTTGGGAATGACAGGAAGTTTAGGAATATTGGGATTTGGCTGTGAGGATGGCTTAGGGTTTGGATTGGTATTTGATGGCAAAGCAAGTGGTCGTGTCCAAGACTTACAAAAGGAAGATGGAAGAAAACGACTTTGATTGAATCTTCTAAAATTTGAATTGAATTACTTGGAACCATAGTTACCATTAGCTTGAAATTGTTGTGGACGCTTATCTCTTCCTCGAATCTTGTCTTCAGTGTCATGAGCCAAAGAAATTACATCTTCAAGGATTGTTGGCTTGAACATATTGACTTCAGCATAGTAATCTCCAAGTAAGCCAGACATAAACTTGCATTTGTGAGTCGATTCAGGTACATCTTCGAGCATGCATAGTTGCAGTAGAGCATTCCAAAAACATTCAATGTATTGGGAAATAGGTTCATGTTCTCTTGGCTATAGAATATCCCATTGCTTTATGGCTTTTTCATGGAATTGAGGAGGAAGGAAATTCTACAAAAACTTCTTTTGGAAACTCTCCCAGGTAGTGGGACAATCAATGCTCTTGCGAATCACAGTCCACCATAGAGATGCTCGATCTACTAAATGATTAGTGACACATTTAATTTTGTCTTTCTCAGCATATATCTCTTCATGAAAGTAATCATCAAAGTGACTGATAAATGCAAGTACAGTCTTTCCATCTCGAGATCCATTGAAAGTACGAAATTTGAAATTTCTTTTACTTATCTTTGTTTCTTTGCAGATGGATTGGGCTTCAAGCGTCGCATCGATGGTACGTCATATAAGATCTTCGGGTTGCGGTCCATCTTTATTGATGGTAGATCATTGCAAATTAGCCAATTGAACTTGCAAAGCTTGTCGGGCTCTTCGTTCTTCATCAAGCTACATCATAATCAAATCCAATTTTTGTTCCATCGTTGGTTTGGTAAATCACCTTCAGCCCCATCAAATCGTCCATATTTTGTTCCGTCATCCTGTAAAATCCAAAAGACCTCACACTCTCAAAATCTGATTAGTGGGATGAGTGTAGCTCAAAGTCGGGTATAAAAGGCTTATAAATGTTGTTTGGCTTGTAGGATCTTTGTCTTTTGCGGTTGCAAGATTAGTTATCTTTGTAAAAATGGTGTATAATCTTCGTATGACCTTCTACATTTGCTGAAACTAATTCAGCAAGTCTGCAAATAGGAACAGGGTCTTCCAGAGAGCAATAAACGAACTCTGTGCTTCTACGTGTGAACAGTCTTTATGGGAGTAGTTGGAATAAGTCTGTTTTAATCCTCTGTGACTTACAGAACTTGCAGAACTTGAGTGATTAAGCTTAGTAGACTTTTGAGACTAGGAAACTTTAAGCTGCTTGAGCCGTCATGGAATTTTAGGACATGAATATGTCCTCGACGGATTCGACGTCGCCCAGTATGTCTTCTTGCTGCCATCCGTAAATTTGTTGATTTGTGGGGCCTTAGCTTTCTTATTAAGCTTACTTAAGCTTTGACTTAAGCTTTTGAACTTTTTTGAGATATGGAAGAAGAGTTTACTGTCTGTTGAAAAATGACTTGTAGAAGGAGCCTTCCTTGTGGTCCTCCGCCTCCTCAAGACGGTCCTTCGTGATGATCAGAGGATGCAAATAGGGATTCTTGACCGCCAGGAATTCACCCGTATCGACCGTTCGCGATGAAACTGACTGTAGAGCTCGATCGTTCCAGGAGTTCCACCTTTGCGCAAGATGGTAAGCGATTGGAAGCTCTCGATCTCAGCTTCGCTCTGATACCACTGGTGCACAGATCGGATACTGTAAGCACGCGTAGTGAGCATCAAAAGGTTCCCAAGAACAAAAGAACTCTACTTTTTGCATACAAATCAATGTAGAAAGCATGCACGACATGAACAAGAGACCAATTGGGTGCAATCTCCCCCATGCCTTATGTGAGTGCTCCACAAAGCATGTATTTTATATATTAATCATCTTCAAGCTCAAATAATAGCCCAAATTACAAAATAGCACGCTTTTGGCTTTTGAGTTTGCTTTTGTGCCAAATAGAAATAAAGCTAATGGACAGGCGCCCAAGAAGTCAGGCGTACCCAAATACAATGTACAAATACAAATATCTAAATCGTGCGCCCATGCGCATACAAAAATAATAAATAATATCAAACGCCTTGATAAATAGGCGCAAAAAAATATAGGTGCCATGCCTAAGGTATGCACCCATCAAAATATTGACGATAACTTGAATACACACTATCCTCCAATGCTTTCCACTGCCACCGCTGCTATCTCTACACATCAACTGAAGCATTCACAATCGTTAGTAAAATAATACAATTAACCCGACAAAAGTGAATACCTAGCAGTCTTCAACTAAATAAATTAATTGGTTAGAAATCAATCCTAACCTTAATTTATCACGAGTGCGCACTCTAAACTCATAAATGTTTATTAATTAAATATGTATTTTGCGGAATCACCCGCTATGGAATCACCCATGTACACACTAAAT
Organism: Lygodium microphyllum; assembly: GCF_053477565.2. Taxonomy (NCBI): domain Eukaryota; kingdom Viridiplantae; phylum Streptophyta; class Polypodiopsida; order Schizaeales; family Lygodiaceae; genus Lygodium; species Lygodium microphyllum. The sequence goes on from NC_141158.1 coordinate 122,673,845, forward strand.
TAACAAAACACCCGAAAAGGATAGGCGTCCCCATCGACTTCTCGCACAAAGAATCCACTTTGTGTATGAGCCCCAGTAATAAAAGTTTACGGAATCCACCGTAAAACCTCACGGAATCCACCGTGGCATGGAATCCATCGTGGCACGGAATCCACCGTGTAATATGCCTCCTGGCATCAATAACACTTAATTCCTTGCAAACCACAATAAATAAACATACTTGAGGATAAATTAGGGTCTCCATGTGTATATATATCTCATTTTGGAAGTTATATGTATATGTCCTTTTGGAATCATTATGTGCTAGTTACTTTATGAAAAGAAAAGGAAAATAGAATTTTCCTTTTTAAAGTGAGGCATGATGAATAATCCATTTGTTCATGTAGCCATGCACAAACCTTGCTAGTCAATGTAGGCTTGTGCTCTCATCTCGTGTAAAGACAATGACTTATGGCATGTAATGACTTATGTTGCAAATTAATGCTTGAAATATGCCATCCAACTAGATATTTAAGTAAATAGGATTTGATAATGTAGTTTCCCATTTGAAGGTGAATGATTCAAATGCTTTTCATGCTTTTGTTAAAGAACACCAACATAGAGCAAAAGATTTTAAAAATACTAACTTTAGCAAAATTGAAGGACATGCATCATGTGACATCCAATTTCATAATATTATACAATATAATAGACAATAATATGGATCCTAAGGTAACATACTTGAGTGCACATTTGTAGTACATGTTTACCAATATAAGTGGTCCTTTGCTTATTATAGGACCTTTTCATTACCCAACATCTCATGGGAGACAATATGGAGATATTTATTTGGAAGCATCATTGCTTTAGCAGTCTCTCTATGAGGCAACACATGCATTCATGGCATAAACTACATGCTTTTAATAAGAGATCATCAAGGGATAGGATCATTGAAGCTAACTATCAACTTAATTTAAGACTAGTTTGCATACTACTTGATGTGGTTAAGGGGACCCACCATGACAATGAATAGATGAATGATTGTGGTGGAAAAATTCACTTACATCTACAAACACGATATTAGTGAGTTTGGGAATCTCCCAATTCCCATTTTTTGAATACTAAAAAGGTGGCACGCGGATAACACGCCCATAGGTTTCTCAAAACCATATGATGTGACCTATCATTGGAAAGTGCTTGAAAAATGGAATCTATTGAGCTATAGAGCGCTCGATTTGGAGTTATAGTATTCAAGTTATGACAAATCCAAAGATTTGACCACGTGTCCCAAACTTATGGAAAATTTCCATATTCCCCAATGTGGTGTTTACATTGGTTTTTTTCCTTTAAATAAGACAATAATATATCAAATTAAAACACAAAATGAAACATTTTCGCTTATGTAACAATTGATGGAAATATGTTTCCCAGTCTTTAACAAAACAAATACATCCATTATCAATTTTTCTAATAGGGGTACTTTCGCTTAGATCTAGTTTACCCTAGATTAGAAGGATAGAATAGATAATAAATATTAGTTGATGTAGTGTCCAAGGCATGCTCAACCATCTAAACCCTAAGCTTTAAGTGACACTCGATACTTTCATCATTTGTGAAGCGGAGGTCTATGAGATTAAGGTCTGTCTATCATTGATGTATTAGCCACCTAAACCCTAAGCTTCAAAAGCGACACTCCACACTTTCATCATTTGTGAATCTAAGGTTTATGAGATAGGGTTTATGCAATACACTTTCTGTATTTTCTTCCTAGCTTTGTCAAACTCCTTCACTTTATCCTTATCAAGAAAATTTCAAGGAGATTAGGGTTTATGCAATACACTTTCTATATTTTCTTCCTGGCTTTGTCAAACTCCTTTACTTTATCCTTATCAAGAAAATATCAAAACTCAATTCAAGGCACATAAATCCACTTTGGCATTAAAAACCTTAGAATTTACATCTAGCAATAGATGCCACATGTATATGCCTCTTGACTAATTCAAGATCGTAGGGGGGATGCCATAGCCCAGGGAGGTCAGTCATAAATATATGTATGTGTCACGTGGGTTCAACATAAGGGATTTTCAAAATACCATTTTTATACATTTTTTACATACAAAAGGGTCTAATATAAAGGGATTACTTACAAATTGAATAAAAATGGGTTATGTTTTATAAAAAGAAAATTCACAAACAAGGATTTTTATAAATAGGTTTTGAATGCACGTGATATAGAGGGTATACATATAGTGAATTACTTGGGTGCCATAGGGCATTTGCAATTAGAACATTAGGAAAAATTTGGGATTTAAAAATGGCATTGTAAGGGAGTTTGACCAATTATTATTCCCTAGGCAAAAAGGAATCTTTGGCATAACTTTGTTGTCCCACTTCCAAACCCTAACAATCCATATATCAATAGAAAGCTCTTGAAGAATAGATTTTGAAAATGTAGTCTTCGACAAGTTTGGAGTTTATTTGCAAAGATTTTACCATGCTCCAATTTTTTAAGGAATTAAACTCCTTTACGAGGCCATTTTATGACCTCAATTTTGCCCTAGTGATCTCATTCAAAAGAGAGAATAAGAAGTGGCATGGTAAAAATGAACCAAGCCACTAAAATTATTGAAAACAAGAGCCAAATATTGGATTCTTTGAGAAGAAAAAGGGTTCTCTCCACCTTAAGAAAGCTCTTATGATTGGTGGTACAATCACAATCATCCCATAGCACCTTTGATGAAGTCTCTCTTCCTCTCTCCTCACCCTTGCTTTCCTCTCCATCTCTCTCAACTCCCTTCCTCTCTTTTTCTCTCTTCTTTACTCTCCCTCTAGTTTCCTCTTGGTTGGTTGACTTTCTCTTTGCCCTAAATGTGGTCCATTCATTTTTTGGGGTTTTGAAATGCCTAAACACATTGCAACTAAGTCTTAGATGCAAGTTGCATTAGATATCATATTTAATATAGTGTAAAGTTGCATTAAATAGTGTAAAGCTGCCTTTTTTTAATGTGTTTGTTGATGTAGTTACATGCACATTTTGAAATTGAGGCCCACATGATTATAAACAAATCTTTTTCCAAGAAGCTAAACACCCCCTACTTTTGTGCATCACCTCTTTGCATCTCTACTTCCATTCTATTGTGGTGTATGGCAATGATATGTCCTATAGCAAGATTAGTCCAATACTTGATTCCATCTTTGATCAAGAGTTACTACAATGCCCATTGGAATACCAAGCAACCTAAATGTTTTATCTTCTTCATTGATTTTACAACCTTGATCATTTTTTGAGTTGGGGTGGCTTTATTAATATGCTTATACATGTTTTATTATGACTAATTATGCAACCTAAGGTAGCATATATTCAAATACTTCCAAGAAATTTTAATGAAGATCATATGATTATTTATTATAACACTAGTATCATTGTCAAAATATTTAGAACCATTTCAAATCCATAAGACAACTTGACAGTCTCAATGTTATCTTTTCTAGCTCTTCCAACACCACCTAGTCCATAGCATGTGTGAAAATGGTATAGAGAAGGGGATACAAATGACAATATTATCTAATGACCTCATAATAGCAAAAGACTCAGTGACAAAACCATTGATAGAAACCCTAGCCCCAGCATTACCAAAAGAAACAAAATAAGACAATAAACCTCCCACCAAATCCCTTATCATACATATTGACACCAACATATAAAGTTTCACTCTAGTTTATCATAGGCTTTGTCAAAGTCTATTTTAAAAATAAAAATTCATGGTAGTTTTATTTGGCATGTCCATGCCGTACAAGAGGGAGATTGTGGCATCAAGAATATATTTTCCCTTAATTGAGCCCTTTTCTCTTTTTATATACACATCAAGTAGGGGGACAAATCCTTTTGGCATAGGCTTTAAGAGAGATCCCATAGGTTGAATAAGGTAAGTAATGGGTCTCTGATTAGATATGATGATCTTTTCATATTTTTGTGGATGCTCTTGATTTCCCCCTTAATAACATTGATGAATGAGACACTTAATCCATTGACAATCAAAAGGTCAATCATTCCAACCTTGAAGTTCTTAATGAAACTTGTTATGCAAAACATCTCTTGCCTTTTCTTAAAGCAAGAAATGGTAGCTCTAATCTCATCTTTTTAAAGGTTTTCATCGAGGATAGAAACCATAGGGGAAGGGCTCGGGAAGGGATGACTTTGGGTCTTATTCTATAAATTTTGGATTGGTAAAATGGACATGAAGATATCTAGAAAGGAGCTATGGATAATCTCAACATTGTCTTTTTACATTAGATTGCATAAGAACCATTAGAAGAAATGAGCATAGGAAATGGTCATTCACCTTCTCTTTTAGATTTAAATTAAACATCTCTTTGTTGTGTGTGTGTGTTTTAATAGCCCACACTCTCTAGTGAATTTGATAGCTTCAGATTGCTCCTCTCTTATGATGTCTATTCTATCTTGGACCAACATGTCCTGGTCAGCATGTCTACCACTCTTAAGCTCCACCTCTAGCTTATAAAGGGTTTGACAAGTAATCTTAAGATCTATCTCTTACTTGTAAAGGGTCTATGATGGCCCTTCTCCCCCTCCTATGGTAAATGGCTTGATTCAATCCCCTATAATTAATACATTGTCTAAGGTTCATGTCCTTCTTTTGGAATAGAATAGGAGAACCCTAGGGAGAACTACTAGGATGAATGAATTCTTGATCAAGCAGTTATTTTAATGGCTTCTTCAAATTGATTGCCTCAAGAATGGAAATTTTGTAGGGCCTTCTTGCTATGGGTTTGGATCTAGGGACTAGCTTGATGTTATGGCTAAAAGAATTCATTGATTTTTTTCTCGATGAACTAAGAGAGTTACCTTATAAAAGGGATGTGGATCAATAAAGGTTCATATTTGTCCTTAGTATCCTTAACCTTGATGAGTTTGACTATGTAAATAGAAAGTCATTTGCTTAATCCCTTCAAGATTTGACTAGCCTTGGCTAATTTAATCATAGGTTTGCTTGCCTTTCCTTATGATTGGACCATTATTTTGAGTATATTTTTTAATGTGACTTGACCTCCCCCACAGTGTATGTTTACTTGATTGGGTGACTGGCCTATTCCTAACATGCACTCATAAACTCATTAAGCATGACTCAAAAATTTACCATTATAGTTTTCTTTCCTAATTTAAATTTGATAATGCTAATATATTGAGTTGACATTGTTTCCCTCCCATTTGCTAGTTTCACAATGAGTTTTCTAGATGATGTGGGATCTAACTTCAATCTCTTTGCAGATTTAGGGGAAATCAAGGAATGAGTAGCTCCAAAGTCGATCAAGTTTTTAAAAGAAGTACCTTGATGTTCATGTGGAATTTGAATGACAAAAAACTATCACCTAAGGCCTTGGTTATTGATTGAAGCATGAATAGAGTCTCTTTCAACCTTTTCGAGAGACAAATCCACTTCATTGCTTTGTGATAGTTTAGACATGGGCTCAAGCTCCACACCCAACTCCTTGTCCAATAACTCCTCGCCTTGCCTTGTGTCCACATCCTTGATTATTGAAGTTTTCTTCCCTTGGAGGATTATAAGGGGTGTTAATGTAGGCATTCATTCCCCTATTGGATCATTGAGTGTGGGAGTGGCCTAGTTGGTTGCATTAAAGAAATGCAATTCATTATTCCAATTCTTGTTGTTATTATTATTGTTGTTGTTGCCACAATTTTGGGGATGACTAATAACAATATTTATGTAGCCCTGATTAAAGTTTTCTTGGTGATAATTCACTCTAGCTCTTTTGGCATAAGAAATCTTCCTAAACCTATTGTATTGCCTTGAAAGAGTAGCCACTAGTGGTTGTGCTCTCATCAAAGTGTCTTCCAGGTTAGTGGTCCTTAAAGCTTCCAACTTCCCATTGAGAGGTGGATTTAGGAATCTAGAGAAACACGTCACTTGTTAGCTCTAACTTAATCATTTGTAAGATCATAGCATCAGTAATTGCCTCAAAGCATTTTATTATGTGTGTCAACTATTTATTTATTTTAACCTAACACCATATTGCAATCATGGTAGATTTTTTTTTTTAAGAGAGATTTATATATTCACATATTCTTGCACTATTGACTATCAAAGAGTAACTAATATCTGCATCAAAAGGGAGTTTATATGTCCTCTAGGAAGTTGTGATACACAAGCTAGTTATATAGTACTCAACCATGAAATTCTTATAAGGAGGTTGTACAATAAGCAGGGGATTCACCTAGAGTATCGAGCCCTAAATATACACTAGGTAAGCTGGCAAGATCCTTGACCTCATAGTTGTTGGCTTGAGATCGAGGAGTCACAACAACTCCACTTGGTTGGAAAATTTTGGTGACTTATAATAGACCTACTAATTAAGAGCCATTGTCTCACTGTCTTTGTACAACATGGAATTTGTCTAGCTCTTGTGGAATATATATAAGTCAAGCCAGTCAAAGTATATTTTCCCAATGCAACTTCCATAAATCATACTCTATTGAGTTGGTATAGATGGAAAAATATGTGGATGTCATTTCCCATCCTTCCAATGATTTGGATCGAATTGAAATTTTTGAGGAACCAAGGTCTACACCATTGTATGCGTATTTCTTCTCTTTGGGTAAGATTGCACTAAGATCCAACTTTGTAGGTTATTGAAAATAGGTCATGAATTTATGGTGACCAATCCTACATTAACCAAAAGCAAGAGAGCATATCTTATGCATCAAATTATTGGCCATATTGATTAATACATTTCACTATTTATAGTTAATTAATTATTGCCTTTTTGTTAGTAGACTCAATTGTCTTTTTTTTTCTTGGGGCCGACTATTCATGATGTCTTTTTTTTTTAACAAATAGATCTAAATTTTGGCACAATTTTTCTTTCATAATGAAGCTCATATACTTTATATTTGTTTTATATATTGAGGGCATACAATATTTTATAAAGGGTAGCTTAGACTAGGACTCAAAAAAGAAAACTTTAGACAAGATTTTATATTTGAGGAGACCTAGGATGAGTACATATCATTATCATGAAATTCATGCAGAGAAATTTGGAAATAAGGAGGAGGTTGATTCATAGTGTTGAGTCCTAAGTATCTCCAAGGTGAATCAGGGAGCTCTTGTGTTTCATAATTGTTGATACGAGGTCGATCTACCATGACTATATGGTTGGGCTGCATGACCCTTGGAATGTGGCGGCAAGCCCACTTGGTCAAGTTCATTAATTCATTCTCTCTTTATACTATCACATTTATTTGACTTATATAGAATACAAAAATTTTGAACTAGTTGCAAACATTCATTCCACTGTAATTCATCATGTACATCATGTTTGCATTGAGCTTTAATAAACCTTATGCCATTCTAGTACAAGGTTGACAACTAATTTAGTTAATCAATAAGCAGTTAGCCTTGTATTTTATTACTTTATTTTGCCCCTTGATTTTATCAGTGCATAAAGAATCACTCTTGCAATAATGCATATCCCATATTCTTTCACGGATCAATTCCAAGGACTCAACCTATTGGTAATCCAGTAGACTTTTAGCAATGTCATTTTTTGTTTTTATTTGTTGAAATTTTCTTCCCATTTTTGTCAATATTTTATCATAACTTCAACAATTATTGCTCTAATATCACATGTAACGTATCCATTACTTATTTTTATATATTTAAAATTAGCTTCCTTAATTATTTCTTGATACTAGGTTTGTTTCAAGACTTCATTAAGCATAACATGAAAGCAACAAAAACAATCCTTATAGTCCTTTCAAAACATTTATATTAATTAATAACTTTTACATTGGATTCATACTCATAGAGCTAGATACAAAAACTCACTCTCTTCTTTATAGCAATAAATAAGGCCATAAATCTCAAGCTCTTAATGCTCCACCATATTCTACTCATATGGATTTCTTCTCTATTGTAGAGTCAATTATGTAATTATCTTTTTTTGGACTAGAACTCCCCTCATTACATGTTTCCATAGAAGGGAACCTTTCACATAAGACCTTCCTACCTAAAGACCTTCCTACCTAGACACTAATCAAGCACTTATAGGCAAAATAAAATCATCTCAAATCAAACCTTAGAAATTGCCATTGGGGGAGTGTAAATTATTTAATCCTACCCCCATATTTGGGCATAGCACAAAGTTTTAATAAATTTATTAGATGTATATTACACATAAATTTCAACTCAAAGCATTAAAAAATCAATCCTTCTCAAATCAGATTTTATTATTTAAAAAATAAGAGAAATTCATACATTTAATATGATTATACTTTCTAATTTAAGTGATCATATCACTTAAGCAAAAATTCTAGTATTCAGCCCTTTGATTAATTTTCCACACACCACCAGCTAGAATTACATGCTTTTACCAACATACATGTTTTATCAATGCAAGTAATCATGGGTTCTCATTGGTTTTGCCTCACATGTGGTTTGGATAATATTTTAAGTAAAAAAGCCTGCTTTTGTATGTTGGAATTGATAATATCATTGACCACAATTTTCCCTATGTTGAGTGTCGTTGAAGTTGGATCCACCACATTAGAATGCCCTACCTCATTAGACAAGTTGACCTATTTTTGAGGGGGCATAATGGATGAAGAAGAAGAAAGGTAGGATGAGGCAAAAGAGTTTTCAGTTTCAGGGAAAGTGCTTCAAGAATTTTGGTCCTCGCCTTCTCTCTTGCTCTTGAATACTCTTGTATTTTACTTTTTCTCTCTATATTAGACATTGTCTTGCTATCACCTACCTCTCTTGCTATCCACACTCAATTGAGCCCGGTCCCCCACACGACCAGGGAGCTCCAATGCAATCCCCCACACACACTCGCCCAATGCCTTCCCAGAGACTTATCATATAGTGCACCAAATAGAGTGATGTGTGTATTGATGATGGAGGAGGCATGTCCCATGTGTGCGTACATAGGAAAACGAGAACGTACCTGACTCCAATTATCATAACGTCCCTCAATTCTCACCTCTCAATTGATGAAAGGAAAATCAATCACACTCAACCCCCCCAGTCTCATGCTCTATTGATGACTACAGGAGGACAACCCATTTCTCATATCTACATTGATGTAATCCTCACTATCACTTGTGCAAAGGTTGTATGCCTTGTGCGAAATTGATGGTACAATAGTGCATCCCGCCCTGTGCTGACATATGGTGTGAGAAGGAAGGCTAGGGAGCCTTCTAGTGCCATGCACATGAACATATCATGCTTTGTGCATTGAGAGACCTATCCCATTCGTGCAACTCTCCATTCACACATCTCACCTCTCTATTGAATATAAAGGGAAAAGACTGGTCATTCACCCCACCCTCTATCTCATGCTCTTTTGATAAATACAAAGGGCAGCCCATACTCACATCCCCATCCGATTAGGATGAAATCTCACATCACTCAAGGGTTGTCGATAAAGATCGGCTTCATTTGGTTAATGATGTCAATTTGCATCCATTGATGAAGAGGCATACCCAGCGAGGTAGCCAACAAGTCTGGTATTTGGATTTCATATTGAAAATGTTGTCTGCGTTGTAGGGGTCAAAAGTAATGAGGAAGTTGTAGGAGACATAGCACCAAGGGAGGTGGCATGGGGACTACATTCTAGAAGAGTTCTACTAGTGATTTAGCTATCCTGGACTGCGAGGTGTTACTATCCTTTCCACAGCTAGCTTCCCGCCCAAGGGTGTTTGCCACCTTTTCTTGGAACAAGGCCTATTATGACAATGAATTTCTTCCTTTTCTCCCATAATAGTTTTGATTTTTTTTTCTTTTTTTTCTCTTTTTCCCTACTCCTAAGGGGTGTTTCCACAATTTTTCGAAGAATAGGTCAGCATGACAGGGACCAAAGTCATTTTCACCCATGGCCAATATATATATATATTCCAAAAAGGATAATGACAAGAGTACCATGTATCATAATCATCCTCACCACCTCTACTAGATCAAATGGAAAGGGAGAAAAGGAGGGGTGGAAAGTGGCTGTGAAGGGCTAGAAGAATGAGGCCACCTCATCAGGATGAGCAAGAGGGCTATCAAGAGAAATAGGCAAAGCTTTACTATCATGAAGAGGACAAGAGAGTGAGAAGAAGAGGAGAGAGAGAGAGAGAGTACAGAAGAGAGAGAAAGATTGTAGGAAGAGAGAGAAAGAGAGTGATGAGGAGAAAGAAAGACTAGAAAAAGAGAGAGAAAGACAGAAAGAATGAATCCACATCTGTCCAAGCATCACTAGAAACATTGCTATCTCCCTTGGTGATCTCATTAATGCTTTGCAAATCTGGGAAAATGTCTAGCCATGTTTCCACGATGTTATTTTTCGGTGATCACGAGCTGATAATAATGGTGCACAATTGTCAAAAAAATGGGGCTCTGCATGTAGTACTATCTATAGCAGATGCACAAGACTATGTACTTCTGAAGTTCAAGATATGTTGTCCCTGTGTGCAAGCTAATCAATTTGTGCATCTGATGGGTGCAAACTGGGTTCTTGATGTGCCTGTATTTCCCATGAGGTCCATAGATGATGTAGATGCTAGTGAATTTCTGGACGTCAATCTACTGGTTGATTTTTTCAGTTGCATCAGGCTTGCATTTGATCCATTTACTTCTTGTCAATGACACATCAGTGAATGGCATGCGGTGGGACTCTTATCCATACAGCTCTTTATCAGTGTTTGCTATGCACCCTCTGTACCTTCAGCTTCAAAGACTATCAAATAAATTACCCCGTGCTATCAAGGATGAGATCAAGAACGAGAGGGGAAAAAAAAAACTTGATTTGTAGGATGTGGACTAGGATGCCACTATGAAGGCAAAACTCTCCATAGCCAAAAGGTTTTTCATCTGAAGAAGGATGAAGTGCTTGCCTGTGCTGAATTTTAGAAGTTCTTTTCAAAAAACTAGGAATGGCTGAAACCTTATGTTGCAAAGGGTGCTCACATGATCTGTTATCTTGGAGCTTCCAATATGACCACTGGGCCTCTTCACTAGGAGCTACTACTTTCAATGGCTATGGGGACCCGTGCCTAGTTATCCACTTATTATTGTCCAACCACCAAATGTGGCTGAGACAGATCCTATTCCAGTGGCAGTTAGTACTCCTAGCAGCGGAATGGTTTCACAAAATTCTCTTAGCAATTCAACTTACATGGGTTTGATACATTTATTATCCACTTGTGCAAGTGGCTTAGCAGTTGTAGCTCTTTTCTCCTCGATGATGTCCTTTCCAATCTAGTGGCACAAATAGTATTCATCTTTTCTATCTCCCGGATAAGTGTACAACACCAAATAGTAATCACCAATATAGAACTTGCCAATATCAGTTGAGATGACATGAACCTTGGTTGAGCCATTGATCCGCCAAACCTCAAGTTTCCCATTGCTCTCAAACAACGGTGGAATTTCTTCTTTGATTGGAGCTCCTTTCAATAAGCCCTTCACATTGACTCCTTGTTGCTTTAATAAAGGTGCAACTTTGCCCCTTCCATCTTCAGACACAGTTGTCCCTCCACTGTTGAGATGACAAGCTCAACACATGCGGACATTAATGATGGACCGCCTAGTTAGATGGGTCCACATGTCTACACTTAGCACATTGGTGGTCATTATGACTCTCACATGGCCACTGACTCATTACTTATTATATTCAGGTTGTTACACCTATTTACAGTTGGCATAGTTACAGCGCCAGTCAACTAGTGTAGTCAGTTATGCATTGTTTGACTTAGTAGGCCACTTTCCTTTATGTTGTATCTTATCTATACTTTGTGTACATTGTAAAGTGTATGAAAAAAGAAGAAGAAACTAGCAAGAAAACGTTTTGGCCTCCATCTCTCTTCTTGTCTCTTGAGTGAGCTTCTCCTTGTGCATTCTGTGTGTGTTCAGCGTAGCATCTTGAGCAAGTCCCCCCACCACGCGATTCTTGACATGGTATCAGTGCCGCACCATTGAGAGAGGCTGATTTCGAAGGCTGAAGTGAGGGAGAAGAAGCAAGGTTCAAGTAAGCAAGCCACGGGTAAGAAGCTCTCCCATTCTTCCACTCTTTCTCTTGGACAGTGCCTGTGGAGGCACCAGAGGTAGGGCAGAGCAAAAATCTCAGATTGCAGTGAGATTTGGTGTGCGTGAAGAGGGTTGTGTATTTTGCAACATTGCCCTCTAGGGTTTTTCCACTGCTATTTTGGCCATTCGAGGTCATTTCAGACCCCGTTTTAGAGCTGCAAGGTTGCAGACAACAGTTTTAGGGTACATTGTGATTTTGGCTGTATTGACCGAAAGTGGGTGCGTAGGTTACAGATTGCGAATCTGTAATTTTTGAGGTGTTTGCAGGAAGTAAACACAAGGTTTATCTGCAAACTTGTTGCAGATTGTATATATTGTTGAGCAGACAATGAAAAAGGTTGTCTGGTGTATTGATGTGCACTACAGGTCAAGGGTTGCAGAAGATTTGCTTATTGTTTGGTATTAGTTTTGTGATAATGGCAAAAAATAATGGAAACCCCATCATTGAGAAGCTCGACAAGAACAACTACCCTTCATGGAAGTTCCGTGTCACGAACTTCCTTATTGGAAAAGGCCTCTATGAGTTTGTTTCAGGTGAAGAAAAGGAGCCGGAGGTGAGTGATCCTCCAACTGTAGAAAGAGACAAATGCATGGAAGGAATGGAATGCAAAAGACAAAAAGGTCATGTATTGGCTATCTGCAGTAATTGACAATAATATGCTGGGACATATTAGAAATGCAAAGAATTCATATGCAGCTTGGACCATACTTGAAAGTATGTTTTCCATAAATACAAAGGCATGAAAGATTCAACTCAAGCAAGAGTTGAATACATTGAAGAAAGGGAAGATTTCTATCAATGAGTATGTACTGAAGGTAAGGAGCATTACAGATGCCTTGGCAGCAATTGATGCAATGCGCGATGATGATAATTTGGTGTCATCTACCTTGGGTGGACTTAACAATGAAAAGTCTTGGAAGTCTTTTGTAACTTCCGTATATGTCAGAAAGCCATTTCCAGATTTCGATGAGTTTGTCTCCCTCACGATCACTGAAGAGATCAACATGCAGAGTGAGACATCTGAAAAAAGTGGTGAACAGGTCCAAGCTTTCTACTCCAGTTCAGAAGGGGACGTGGCAGGTCCTCTTTAAGAGGCCGTGGTACAGGACATGGTAGTGACAACCAGCAAAACAGATTGAATCAGCAATTTGGTGATATGCAGGTTTCAGGAGGTCGTTGTAACTTTAGAGGCAAGGGGAGCTTTAGAGGAAGAGGTGGATGGCAGAACAGAGGTTCTAACAACTTTGGTATTGTGTGTCACTATTGTGGCAAAACAGGTCATATTGCAACCCAATGTTATGCTAAGAAAGATGATATTCGCAGTGGTAAGTTGTAGCAAGGAAACTATGCATCGTCTTCACAACAAAATGAAGACAAAAATGAACGCCTATTTGTTATGCAACATATGTTGAATGCTGTTACAGGAAAGGGAACACATTATTATGTTTGGTATGTTGATTCAGGTGCATTCAATCATATGACCAGCCATGCAGAATGGTTTGGAGAGATGCAGGATTTGCAAAATACAGGTTATGTACAAACGGGTGATGATTCATGCCACCCAATTTCACATATGGGAAAAGTTCCCTTATCCTTGCATGATGGTAAGACAAAGAGTCTTTTAGATGTATTACATGTGCCATCTATTACAAAGAACTTGGTGTCAGTCGATCAGATGGTAGAGCAAGGGCTGCAAGTCAGATTTAATGCAAAGGGATGCTTTGTAGAAGACTTCAATGACAAGTGTAGATTGGTTGCAAAGGGAAGTAGAGTGGACGTATGTTTTACTCTGGATGTTGGAATTCCTACTATGAATGGTGCTATGTATGCTAAAGAAAAAGATGTTGTTGCAGATATTGAAATTTGGCACAAATGCATTGGACATGCAAATGTACAAAGGCTGAAATTAATGCAATCCAAAGGGTTGGTTACAGGTTTGCCTACATTTAGAGTTGCAAAATTTCATAAGGTATGCGAAGCATGTCAATTGGGTAAGCAGGCGAGACAGCCCTTTTCACATGACAGAGATGTAAGCAGAAATGTCCTTGATGTTGTGCATACAGATATTTGGGGGCCTACACAAAATGTATCTCTTGGAGGCAGTTCATACTTTGTCACATTCATTGATGATTGTTCTAGAAAGTTGTGGGTATATTTTATGAAGGAAAATAGTGAAGAATTTGAGCACTTTAGAACTTTCAAGGCTACAGTTAAAAGAGAAACAGGCTTGAAAATAAAGTGCTTGAGGTCAAATGGAGGGGGAGAGTACATTCAAATGAGTTCAATGATTTTCTGAGGTCTCATGGGATAAAGAGACAGTTCACATGCAGGTATACCCCACAGCAAAATGGGGTTGCAGAAAGGAAAAATAGGCATATTGCAAAAGTTGCATGTGCCTTGATGGCTGAAAAGAATATGCCTAAGTATTTTTTGTATGAGGCTATTCATACTAGGTTGAATTCAAAGTAAAAGGCCTTGGTGAGCTGAAGCATTTTCTTGGAATTGAGGTAGTCTCTACACCTCAAGGTATATGGCTGCTACAAAAGCAGTATGCTCATGATATGCTACAGAAGTTTGGTATGGCTGAATGCAAGCCTATGGAGACATCTCTTGATCAGAATGTCAAGCTGCAGATTGATGTTGGAAATGACATAGAGAATGTGACCATGTATCGAGACAAGGCAGCTTGATATACTTGACTATTACCCGTCCTAACTTATGTTATGCAGTGGGGTCGATTAGTCAATATATGCAGAAGCCTCGCAAACCACATTTAGATGCTAGTGATGAGTGCCTTGGTTCGCGAGCAAGGTGTCCCCATGTTGTTTGACATTGAACTCTCAATGATGCTTGAGGAACTCCAACCACTCATTCAAAGGAACAGATAACATATTATTCTATTCATAACACATTCCAAAATATCATTAAAAAGCCATGAATATGAAGATCAATATTATGTGCGACCCAAGAGCTGCAATTCATGGGATGACTCCTGAAGAATGCTTTACTGACAAGAAGCTTGATGTATCGCACTTGAAGATATTTGGCTGTGTTGCATATGTTCATGTGCCATATGAGCTACGGAAGAAGCTTGATCCAAAGGCAGAAAAATGTGTCTTTATTGGATACTCTTTAGAGCAGAAAGGGTATCGATGTTATAACCCTGTCACATGTAAGTTCAGAGTGAGCAGGGATGTCATCTTTGATGAAATGAGCAATTGGTATGCATCTAGTGGTGATGCATTGGATGACAATGATGATCATGACACTCATGTGCACACTAAAAAGCAAGAATTACGGACTCTTAGTGGACCAGAGACATCATCTGGTAGTCCTTGGTTTAGGAGACTAAGGAGTAGCTCAACATATTCAGGTGCATCTAGTAGCACTGCAAGTAAAGACAAAGGAAAGAATAAAGTGTCAGATGGCATTGATGCAATTCTTGATGGAGACTCCAGTGGCTCAAAGAGCTTGGATGATGAGCTTGGTATTCATTTTGTCAGGACACCAGGTGTACAGAAAGCTCATAATAATGTAAAGGCTCCATTGAGTGATCCGGTGGTACGTAGATCTAGTAGGGTCAGATACCCTATTAAAAGATTTGGTTTTGAAGGTTATGCAGCTCACCATTATGCTTATATGGTAAAACTAGTTGAGGATGTTGAGCCCACTTATTTTGAGGATGATGTTGGCCATACTCATTGGGATGCAGCAATGGATGAGGAGATGGCAGATTTAGAGGCCAATAAGACTTGGGATCTAGTATCATTGCCGAAGGGAAAGAAAGCTATTGGATGTAAGTAGGTTTATAAGATTAAGCACAATGCAGATGGTTCTATTAGTAGGTACAAAGCTAGGCTGGTTGCAAAAGGCTATGCCCATACCATATGGCATAGATTATGAAGAAACCTTCAGTCTAGTTGCTAGGATGGCAACGGTTAGATGTGTGATTGCTTTGACAGCAACCAAAGGTTAGAGGTTGCAGCAAATGGATGTGAAGAATGCCTTCTTGCATGGTGATTTGCAGGAAGAAGTGTATATGGATCAGCCAGTAGGTTATGAATATTTAGAGCATCCCACGTATGTGTGCAAGTTGAAGAAGACGCTCTATGGGCTCAAGCAAGCACCTAGAGCATGGTCTGACAAGATCAAAGAGTATCTTGTCAATATTGGTTTTTATGTTTCTGATACTGATCACTCACTTTATGTGAGAAAGGGAGATGCATGTTTGGTCATCATAGTCATCTATGTGGATGACTTGATTATCATAGGTGATAGTGATAGTGGGATTGCTGAAGTCAAGGATTTTTTGAAGAAGTTTGAGATGAAGGATTTAGGTGAGCTAAGGTACTTCCTTGGCATTGAGGTAATCAGATGTGATGATGGTATATGGCTGTCCCAAAGATAGTATGGCTTGGATATGTTGTCCAAGTATGGTACGACAGCATGCAAACCACTTTCAGTCCCATTGGAGCAGAATGTAAAGTTGAGTGCTGATGTTGGGGATGAGATAGAAGACCCTACTATGTTCACGAGGATAGTGGGGAGTTTGATCTACATAACCATTACAAGGCCAGACTTGAGCTACACTGTTGGTCTTATGAGTCAGTTTATGCAAGTACCTAGAAAGCCACATTTGGATGCAGTCAGACGCATATTGAGATATGTGAAGTTCACATTACATTATGGACTTTTCTATGAGGCAGGTACAGATGTACAGGTGTTTGGATACATAGATGCAGATTGGGCTGGTAGTATGTCTGATAGAAGATCTACCAGCAAATACATGTTCTCTCTTGGTAGTGCAGCTATTACTTGGAGCAACAAAAAGCAATCTACAGTTGCTTTGTCGAGTACAGAGGCTGAGTATAGAGGTGCTGTTGTTGTAGCATGTGAGGTAGTATGGCTGCAAAAGTTATTGGCTCTTTTAGAAGTGCAAGTGGAAGGTCCAATTGTCATTTATTGTGACAACATGAGTAGTATACATTTGGCTAGAAACCCTGTGTTCCATATCAGGACAAAACATATTGAGGTACACTACCACTTTGTGAGAGAGAAGGTACTAGCAGGTGAGATTGACTTGGTGTATGTCAGCACAGAGGATCAGATAGCTGACATCTTCACAAAGGCATTGGGTACAGAGAAGCTTCAAAAGTTTTGAAGCTTACTTGGAGTTGCAGAGATGCACTTGAGCTTGAGGGGGAGTGTTGAGATGACAAGCTCAACACATGCGGACATTAATGATGGACTGCCTGGTTAGATGGGTGCACACGTCTACACTTAGCACATTGGTGGTCATTATGACTCTCACATGGCCACTAACTCATTACTTATTATATTCAGGTTGTTACACCTATTTATAGCTGGCATAGTTATAGCGCCAGTCGACTAGTGTAGTCAGTTTAGTAGGCCACTTTCCTTTATGTTGTATCTTATCTATACTTTGTGTACATTGTAAAGTGTATGGAAGAAGAAGAATAAACCAGCAAGAAAACGTTTTGGCCTCCATCTCTCTTCTTGTCTCTTGAGTGAGCTTCTCCTTGTGCATTCTGTGTGTGTTCGATGCAGCATCTTGAGCAAGTCCCCCCACCACGCGATTCTTGACATCCACTAGTAGGCCAAACCTGAAAGTTGGAGCAAAATAGCAATGTCTCAAAACCCTGTATAATTCTTGTGATCTGTGTATGATTAGGTCTCTTTTAAGATGAGAGGAAGTCCTCTGCAGCTCGCAGCCTTTCTTTCTTCGAGTGCAGTAATGAGTCCTACCCATACATAAACTTTAGCTCCGCAATCAAGTATGTAGCATTTGTTTGATTCCAGCAATGCCTTGCTCAAAGGTGAAGCATCTACAGGGTTCAACTGCCCTTCTTCAACACCATAAAGCTTTGCAGAAGAGGATTTAACTATAGAATCATCTTCATTTCCTCCTTTGTCACGTCCCCAAGCCTTATCAGCTCCTACTCCACAGTAGTACAAACCCTTTGGACCTAGACAACCTTCGATTGACCAGCCTAAAGGCCACTTGACTTCCTTCTGGAGAAGTGGATAAGGAGAAGCATCCAAATTGTTGACCACAAGAGAGGAGTTTCCAACTGGTATGAATCAAAAGAACAGCATGGCTAAGGTCGACTCATCGAGGTCCAGAAAGAGCTTTCAGCACTGCAGAACAAACTGAGCCAAGTAGAGGCATCACGGACTTCTCTAGAAGCTAGCCTTAAGGAGGAAGAATCAACTTCACACTATCAACTGGTTTCTCAATTATTTACATTACGCAAGGATAATGAGAAGACCAAAGCTGAACTTGAAACCATCAAGCTTAGTAAAAAAAAAATGGTACAACAGCCTCGCAATGGTTGAATTCCTGTTGAGAAAATGGACTTGATGAACACAATTAACCAGCTGCTCGTTGAACTAAATAAGATGAAAAACCAGCAAAACTCCAGTTTTAGTTTGCTCCGATGCAAAATGATGTACCACCTCCCCCAAGAGAATGGTGGCCCAACACCTTTGTATCATCCTACACACCCTGTTATGGGCCAGCATGTCTTCTATTCCCCTCACAGCAGTATGCTTCCTCAACAGCCAACTGCAAAAGGGGAACTATGGCCCTTGTGGAGAAGGCAAGAATTTCAGAGTCTGGCTTGATGGCAAGGTTGATGCCCTCCTTAAAATGTTGGAGCTAAAGATGACCTTGGCACATATCTCAGCCTTGGCCAACAAAGAGGCCTATGCAAGGTTACGGAGGCTTATGCAACACTGAGAGAGAAGGAAAGGGAGAATACGAATCAAGAAGAAGCTTTCCTTGAAAATTAGCTGTAGTCAAAGTTCCCTCTAAGTCTTATGAGTCTCCAACTTGGTCATGGTGAAATTTCCAAGAAAGGCTGTCTTCTTTGTGGTCTTTCAGTGTTGTACCTATCTTGCTTCTTGGAAATGTCCACTGGCCTTCAATGCTTCCTATTTTCTTCTTGAAAATTTCTATCAGTTACTCCAATGCTGCGTGCCATGTATGTACCTGTATACCTGAAATTCTTGGATTTGTGAGACTGAAAAGGATGGTAATTGAGCATGTAAGGTAACTAAATGGATCAAAACTAGAGCTCTAATACCACTTGTCATAAAGAGGACAGGACAGAGAGAAGAAGAGGAGAGAGAGAGTACAGAAGAGAGAGAATGACTACAGGAAGGGAGAGAAAGAGAGTGATGAGGAGAGAGAAAGACTAGAAAAAGAGAGAGAAAGACAAAAAGAGAGAGAAAGAAGCCATGAGAGCTTGGAGAAGGAACTGAAGATGAAAGGAGACTTGTATTATAATCTGATTCCAAAAATCAAGTCCCTAATACCTTATATACGAGCCAATGTAGCTAGTATTTCCCCACTATTAAATCCCCCTCTCTTACACTTACTGATCGACATGCAAGGAATGAAGGGACTATCAATGTTGATTGTCAGGATCCCCCAAGGAGGGTAATACTTCTTGAGACAATATCCATTAATTAGGAAGGGATCATCAGAAGCATTGACTTTTTGCACTTGGAGACAGAGCCATTAGGGTTGATAGCAAGTACCTTATATGGGCCCACCCAACATATTGGAGTTTTCTTGGAAACTTGCCAAATCTCGAGTCATAGGCCAGTAGAACTAAGTCACCTTCCTTAAACTCCTTCTACTTGATGAAGATATCATGATATGCCTTTCTTTGAGCTTGTGTGGCTTCCATGCATTATAGGGCCATTCTACAAGTTTCATCCACACATTCCAAGTGCAAGCACTGCAAGGACTCGTCATCTCCCAAGTGCTCTTTGATAGCCATGCATAGAGAGGGCAGTTCTAGTTCAATAGGGAAAACAACCTTTGTACCATATACCAGCTAAAAAGGAGTCTGTCCTATAGCAGCCTTATAGGAGGTTATATATGCCCAGTGGGTCTCTAGAAGTTGATAATCCCAATCAGGTGATGTGTAGCAATCATCCTTGTTTTAGGATTGAACAAAAGATGAGATTGGTAACTCGACTTGGCCGTTGGCTCTCTATGGTAGTAAGGCGTGGAGCCACAATGGCGAATCGTGTATAGCTCTATCAATTCTTCCATAATCTTGTTGAGGAAGTAAGTATCTCTGTCACTTACCAACTAGACTAGGGGACTGCCAATATCTATTAGTGAGAGATTATGAGAGAGACTATGAAGACTATGAAGCTATTGAAGATGAATACTATGTGATGATTTCCATTCAAAGTGGAGCATTCCTTTGAGTTCTTTTGTTCTTTTGATGAAGAATATGTTGAAGTTTTGTTGTGATAAATCTGTGGGAGAATTGTTATATGAAGCAATGTGAAGATTTGAGAAGATTGATGTTGTTTTTTCTTGTTGTGGTTACATAAAATATGAAAAACATGCTTGTTGATGATACAAAATAGATTTTCTTGCAATAGATTCCCCATTTTCTTGGTGTTCCTCTCATGGGGCTCCAATCTCATCGATGATGATTGCATCAGCTTCTCTTATTGCAATGTAGCATTTGTTCTCTTGCAACTGTATTGGATATTGCTATGTAGATACTGGTATCTTGAACTGGTAGTGGGTCGTGGTGGATAGATTGCATAGTCTAGTTGTAGTTGTTGTTGTGCTTGCTATCAATAGTACAATCTTATTCCTGGCAATGAGCTTGTAACTGTAGTAATGTATGAGGAAGCTCTTTCCACTTCCTAGTGTGCCACTGACGATGTATAGGTCGTATGTTGCATAGATGAGGTGATTGTAGACATCTTGTTGTTCTATTGTTAGAGCATTGTCCGAAATTATCCAAAACTCTTTCGTGAGTTGTAACATCTTTATTCTTATTGATGCAACACTACTTTTGTAGCCAAAAGCTACTAGATGTACTGTGAATATAGCTGGGTTTTCTTTAATGAAAGGGATCTTTTGAATGAACATGTTTGTCAGTTGATGGGTTCGTCTGAGATGAGCAAGTTTCTTTGTGTGTAGTCTGTAATGAACATTTCAAGGTCTTCCTCATTGGCTACAAGAGCACGGAGTTGGCATTCGATGTAGTATGATTGTACTGATTTTTTGGCACTTATCAATTTAATCTCTGACCTAAAGCTTCTTCATTGTAGTAATGTGTTAAATAAGAAACATTCTGTTTGGTGGCCTAGGAGAAAATCTCTGAATTGTACCAATCTCGTATACTACTCCACGGTATTGCCATAAGCACCATGGAGAGTGGGTTCATGATTAGATGCAATGGTGGTTTTGGTGATATTGTAGTTTTTGTGGTATGTTACATGTTCTAAGCTCAATGGTCAAGCATAGTAAGGTCTATAGGGTGCATGATGATATTCCCTATGCTTCTGAGCTTCCGATATCATATTTGTGCAGGAGAGTTGTCAATGTACTTGAAAGACTTTCTTCGTGTGACTATCGAGATCTGCATGCAATTTAATATCACTTCGGTGGGTGATATTGGCTTATAAAATATTATGGTGAAAATTAATTTCTACTACAATGATCATCATTGGATGTACATGCATATCTCATTTGTCGTATTTGCAAAAGCTGCATCATGTAATCATAAGATGGCGTGTATGTAATGAGCCCCTATATTGGATCTCATACCTAATGACATGGTGTTGGACATGCCCAATGCAAGTAGATCTTCGAAAGATATACTCATTGAAGAAAATACAGAATTTGGTGTGGAACAAGATGGTGCACTCAATGGAGCATTCTTTCCATGAGAATTGAGCTCGAATTGAGGTTTGAACTCCTTTGCAATGCATTCCAACTTATTGATCTCGGCCCACCTTGTACTGGTGACCTCATCTATAGTAAATGCAATGAAGAAATGAGGCATGTCCCATACATTGACCATTGTGATAAGGTCCTTCAACTTACACCAATGCCAGGATGGGCATCTTGATATTGAAGTGGGAACATTGTAGCAAAGGATGTGCCTGATGACCGCCTCATTGGAACGATGCTTACTTGTGCACCTATAGTTATCCATATCCCTTTGTAGGCAAGTTGTGCTTGTGCTATTCATGATTAAGACAATCTATTTTAGCTATCATAGAATCATCATATAAGGCTTGTGTAAGGTGTACACAGAGAGCAGGGTTGATGCCCGCATCTTGATGTATTCACTAAGATAGATATTGTCATTGTAGGCACCATGGCCAAGTGGGAATAAGAATGGAAACACTACATTTTCCAAGGTGATATCTAGGCAAGGTAAGCTTCTTGCAAGCAATCCATTTGTCCTAAACATTGCTATTCTTCCTACAAGATGGTTATTATTCCATAATATAATGGATGTAAACTCGTGTTGATTGGCTCTTTGAAATTCTCATCATCAACTTGGCTTGACTATATTGTCAAGAAAAGTGTAACCTCTTTCATTCTCATGTTCTTCTTGGAGCATTGGGTCGAATGGAGAGCTCTCACGATGGAACTCTATAATGCTTTCTATGGATTCCTTGCTAAGGATGCAAAGCCTTGTCCTTGGATGTGGATGTTCTACTATAGCCATGTACTTTTGGATTAGTGGATTATGTAGCATGTTGAAAGCAAATGCATCTGCAATATCAGATGTAGTCAAGTCAATTCTTGTAGATGGCCATGAAAGTGATCTATCATTCCAAGAGACTAGAGGGTTGTCTCAAGAATAGATCAACGGTCCAAGGTTCCATTCACAATTGCTCTTGTCATTTTGGAGACCAAGATGGATGTATCAATGATGCTCAATAGTTGAAGTTGTAATGGCTTTTCATTGAGAATTTGTTTTGTGTTAGTTTGGTAATAATGAGACCACATATTTGTTTTTGTCTTTATTCACAAGACATGGTCGGCATTTTGTTATCATCATGTTGACTCTCTGTTGTTGGCATGCAAGGATGAGAATAATGCTTGACAAAGTTGTTGTTACTTATATTCCTTCTATAGATTGATTTTTCTTTTGCGAGATGACAGCATGATGTTGCATTGTGACTATACCACAGGATGTGCACGTTGTTAGTCTTCCAATCATAGATTATTTTAGTAGCTATATGTCGCCAAATGGCTATACTTTTATTTTTTCAGGATTTTTTTTTCGAAACTTGAGTAGGTTGAGTTATAACTCCAAAATTTTTTATTTTCCAACATTTCTAAGGTATATCAAGATTTTGAAGGCTCTTTCGCCATTCATGTGAAAAAAATATTGAAAGAAATATATTAAATTCGCCATAGTATTTATAAGTTATGGGATATATATAGAAACATTCGCCACATGTACATATGTACTCATACACATAGCACATACATAGACACATGTCGCATACTACTTATCCCTTCTCCTTCTTTACATACTCATACACATGACTCACACACACCCCTCCGCACACACACATTACCCAGCATTACATCTACTCTTGTACTCATACATACATATACACAATTCTTAGAACCAAAAGGTTTGAGGTACTCATGGTCCAATAACTTGAGCTAGTCAAATCTTTGAAGCATGCATCTTGAAAGTTTGTCGCACTTACTTTGATTATCCCAAATCACGTTAGAGTTTAAGGACACATTGCCCATCTTACCTATGGTAAGGCATAGTTGAGGTTAAAATTCTTATAATATAGAAAATGTGATGGATATCAAAACCCCAAGCTAAATGGGTTAGTTTCTCAACGCACATGTGTTAAGGAGTACAATAAAAAAATTAGATACAAATGTACCTTTCTAATTTCTTGTAATTGTACAATTTTTCCAAAATTTGATATCTTTTTGAGAATTAATAGGCCAATTTATTAAATTTAGTAATAACAAATATATTTGCTTTGAAGCCCAAAGCATTCAATTAAATAGAGAATTTAGGTGACGAATCAATTCTCACGATGACACTTAGCAAATCTTGAGCAAATCTTGAGTATTTCAAGCTATGGATATTGTTTTTCATGTTTCTCATGGTCAAATACCCTCTAATAAAGAGGTTTCACAATGGGCCACATAAAATTTATTGGAAAGGGCATTGTTCATGCTTAGTTGGGTTTAGAGAGAGCTACTCCACTATCTTCCTTAGTTAATAAGCTCTTCTCTTGAGGAAGATAGTGTGTGCTTACAATGTCACAAGATCATGCACTTAGTTGGTACGAACACAAGGTAAAGTATAAATAATATAAATGAGGACCCTAATGTGCAAAACCACGATGCACTTTATAGAGTGGTATGGGCATATCTAGCGCCCCAGCTTGATACTTAGTAAATGCTATAGTAATAAGCGATTGATGCTAGAACCATGAATACTCAAGTCTCACACATAGACTAGATGTTCCTTGAAGACAACACAAAGAAGATTCAACAATTACAAAATGTGGGATAAGAAAACAACTTCCCACATGTGGTAGCTCATCAATGTCCAATAGTTTCTCAAAGCTCTAAAAAGATCATTCAATAGTTGTAGCTTTTGGAAGGCTACATAATGTCAAAGAAGATTCAAACAAGCTCTTTTGAGATGTTGGTTGTATGGTGATGATGAAACTTCTTTGGTGACTGTGGTGGCAAGGGCACATTATTGTGGTCATCTTGAGGTTATTCTAGGGGTGCTAACGGATGGTGGATCTCAAAGGATATTTCCCACTTCATTGCATCATTGTATACATTCATGTACTGTCCAGGCATGATGTAAGAGAGGGTGTTAGCATTATGCAACTCATTGTGGTCCACATGTGCTCATGATCTTGCTGTTTTGACTCACTCTATTCCCAAGCAAGCATGTTTCCTCTCTAGAAACTCTCATTTGGCTATATTGGATCATATTGGGCGATTAGTGAGAGGTGCCCGCCCATCGGCTTTCCAGGCACTCTTTTAGCAGTCTATCGAGAAACGAATCTAAGCGTCGCTGCCTGGAACCCCCAGGGAATGTTTCGAGTTTTGTCGCCTAGGGTTTCCTGAATCCACCTCGCAACGAAACGTTCATGAGCGAACCCACTAGGATCGACCTAAAATTCGGGTTCCTAGTTGTCAAGGTCTCCTGTTAGCATTCTAGCGTCGGGTTTTGGACATCTTACTTTACGCAGAGATACCCAAGCCGAAGCAGACCCATGCCACACTTGGTTCAAAGAGAATGGGAAACAAGAGGGATGCACTGCTCAACCTCTCCACCCATAGGGCATAGTCCCATTCCGGTCCCCTAAAACGGCATGAATCGAGTTCTAACCTAACAATACCTACAAGTTGAATAAACTTATGAGAAGCCTCCCAGTTCTCTAGGACCACCTTGCCGTAGGACAGACCCGTCGGGGGTTCTGCCCACCCACTTCCCTTAATAGCTTTAGTTTTCTAATTAGGTCCTACCACATTTATGTGTGACACTTAAAGCCAGCTTCATTAATTAAGCCTTTTAAGGAACAGGGTTCGTTCGCATAACTTATAGCATAGACATGAAAACATAGCAAAGCAATCTATTGACAAACAAGTTCCTTAACTTATCTTCAAGTTAATCTTTGTCTCCCGCCCATATAGGAGAAATTATATATCTCTTTTGTCCAACAGAAGTATCCCTTTTGCCTTGCAAAAGTAACTGGTCCAATTCACATGGCACCACAAACTCAATCCTTTATCTAGAATAGCATCTCCCAACATGCCTAGATGTTGGGGGCCACGGAGGTCTTCAACTCCATTCTAGACCTAGCAAGGGGTGTCCAGAGCTCCAACTAACACGCAAGCTGTCTAGGAGCGAAACATCATTCCCGTGGTTGGCCTTTTCACCACTCGACCTTTGGCCCATGAATCGAGCAATGCCCTCTCGGGTTAATACGCGGTGCGATCATGGAGGTGATCCACCCATGCAATATATCCTTCCTTAATTAAATCCTTTAAGAATCAAGCAAAACAAGGCATTCAGCCCTAATATCATTCTCTAAGAAAACATTCCTTTATTCCCATGGTGACTTGTCATCAGAGACCCTTGCCATGCATTTACCATAAATCACAAGCACTTGGAATAATCATCCAAACAACAACTAACAACCAGTTAAATGTAAAAGCATTTAAGATGTTGTTCGATCAATCAACAAAACCAATTGCATTCTTTCCAACCAATGCAAGAATAGACGATATAACATTTCCATCGTATATTTGCTCTCCCCCTTGGGATCTAAGAGCAATACTATGCAAAAATGTTATTAACACTTCTTTCCTCCGGCTAGGTCATATGTTAAGGGTTCAAACACTTTTCATGATGTAAGTTCTATAGGTCACTTGCCTTGATTGATAACCCAACCCTGAATTTGGATTGGCAAAGTCATCCTTATCCGACGGATCTCAAGACATCTTAGTTTTAAACCTTATGATTAATTTCTTGTACTAGCTCTTAGTCAAGTCATGAGGCAACTAGAAAATTATCCTCATATATCAAACATGTTATAGGTATAACGTGTAAATACTTGATAAGATAAGTGCGAGATGATCTCAAGTAATTAGACTCCAACAGGCCTTGCATTGAGCTAGAATCTAGTTTTCCTTAATATTTGGGCTCTTAGGCTAAGTACTTTTGAAGTATCTAGACTTTAAACTAGTACTTTCTATTCATGATTCTCAATGTCAAATTCTTTTAGTAATTATGCTATTTGTAACCCTTGACTATACCTTAATCTAGCACTTGTATGCACAATCTTTTAATGTCGTTCTTTTGATGACTATGCCATTCATAACCCTTGACTAATTCTTCCTTGTAATTGCTCTACCAGCAAATAAGTCATATGTAACTAGGTGAAATTATCTTCCCTTGATATATACACTTCACAAACTCCATCTTTCGAGTAGGCGAGATGAAATTTATCATTTCCCATGACCTATACTCGTGCATCGTAGTATGGGGCCTAATGTATCTCACACGAGAATCAAAGCAAGCATCTATCAATTTGAAAATACATTACTTACGACCAGAACTGTAGTTGGATTGACAGTGATGCCTTTGCCCGAAGCCTTGTTACTGGTTGCAGGATTGTTATCCGCACACGACATTCTTCGCTTGGAGACCATTGTCCGCAGGTAGACTCAAGAGATTTAGAAGGTGGAATAGATTCAAGATGGGAGAGCATAAGAGAAGATGGTTAAGTCGAGGATCGAGATAGAGGGAATTAAGCTAATTCTCTTCCTTGCAACCTCTCGAGGTGACTCTCTCTCTCTCTCTCTCTCTCTCTCTCTCTCTCTCTCTCTCTCTCTCTCTCTCTCTCTCTCTCTCTCTCTCTCTCTCTCTCTCTCTCTCTCTCTCTCTCTCTCTCTCTCTCTCTCTCTCTCTCTCTCTCTCTCTCTCTCAAGCTCTTCCTCACAATCTCTTGGAGGGGTATCCTTCTCTCTACCTCTCTCTCGCAACCTCTCGGAGTCTCCTTATGCTTCCTTATGCCTCTCCCATGCCTCATATTTATAGTAAATTAGAGAAGAGGGCTTGTGGTTGAGAAGTGGAGCTCTTTGTGGAGGGGGATCTTGGAAAGATCACTGGTCTGATGCTCAAATCATAAATCTGATGGTTCCATTGGCTCTGAAAGGGGGGTAAAACCCCAAGACACTTGCTTAGAAATCTCTTAGTTCACTCCTTCTTTTCTCTGTTCAAAGTTTTGTCCACTGCCTATGTATTGCAATCGCGGCGCATGCGATTTCACAAATCCTCTCTTTTTTTTTATTTTTATAAAATCTCCAAACTAACTAAAATATCACTTGTCTTTTCTTTTAAATGACATCTAGTTCTAAAAATCTCCATATCTTTTTTTTAGGATAATATCTAAAATATACTAGTTTTGCCCAAAATCTAATATTTTTGGACTATCCAAACTATATACATTAACCTAATGATTAATATAACTTATAAGTCTCATTCATGTTGTAATTTACGTGAAGGGTTGCTACGGTCCTTTTCAATCCGAGAAAAATATCAGATTTATGACTCTCGATTTTTCTAAATAAAAAATTTAAATTAAATAAAAATTATTAATATTAGTTAGTTTTTGCCTTAGTTAGTCTTTAGTTAGTAATCTTACTAACTTATTAATTGACTAACTAACCAACTAACTTTTATTGTGTGGAAATATTACATCCTCCTCCCCTTAGAGAAATCAAGATGTCCTCATCTCGAGAGAAATCGAGGGTATCATTTTGGAACTTGTGGGTTATGATCCCACCTTGCTTTCGTTGCGCTACTCTGATCACTCACAGACATGTGGTCTTTTGAAAAAAAAACAACCTATTGTATTTGATATATCCGAGTCTTGATTACAAGAGAAAATTTATTGTAGTTACATCTCATGGATATCTTCTAGGTTTTTCCTAAGCACTTGGTATATTCTAGATCACTGGAGCTTGTACAAATTTATTTCTTGTAAGCTCAAGTTCTCTTCGAGTTCTGTTGGGACAATTGATATAGTTATGTCCAATGTTGTGGCACTCGGAGCATTGGTGTTTAGGGTGCTTTGGACATTCCCTTTTGAAATGACCTAACTCCTTGCAATAGAAACAACGTGGAGCTTTATCTCTTGCAGTCACAAGGTTCTTGGTTGTCCTTGGCAGGATTTTCTTCTTTAGACCAAAGTGTCCTAGGATTCTTTTAGCAGATTGGAGTGGTCCTTTATCTTGGAAACTACATTCCCAAATTGTCATGTCCTTAGTTTGGGACTGAGCTCCATGGACAATTGGCTTTGCTTGTAATACTAAAGAATACTTCCAAGCTTCGACATTCTGGTAAGACCCAATCTATATTAGTTGAGAAGAAATGACTTAAGAGAAATTCATTGCACATTATAACTATCACTCCTTGCTAGAGTAACTCTAATAATTTGCAAGTTCTAGGCTCAAAATAGATGCACTCATATTACTCAAGTTAACTGTAGTTACAAGAGTAAAGTTTATTCCAATACAAGTTGTATTTCATGTCTACAAAATTTCTAGGATTTCTAAAAATCTTGAAGTGGTATAGTAGGTTCTAAGTCTTCTTTTTCATCTGATTTCTCTATATATCTAAAGACTGCACTTGTCTAGCTTCATTTTCTTGAAGGGTCCATATCTTCTGGACTTAAGTCAAGGCAGTCTGCTCGGACATATCCTAGTTCTTTGCAATGGAAACATTGATAGTAGGGACATCTCCTACGGATGTGCCCTATCTCTCCACATGTATGGCATCTCTTACACAGATCTCGAGAGTCATCTTTACTACAATTTTTCGATTTAAATTCTTGGACGATTGGATTCACTCAGAGTAATATGTCTTGCAAGTCCATTGGACGCATTGCTTCAAGACGGTGGTTCAGAGGAGTGTTTAGGCCATGGCAAAACTTGGATACTTGTTGTGCAATATCCATAGGTGGTGCGTATTTTAGTAGGGTTACAAACTTTGAGTAGTAAGCTTCCAAAGTTAATTCTAGTTGCTTTAGCTTGAAGAATTCATTCATTTTCAAAGTTTGGTAGGTTGACGGAAGGTATCGTCCATGTATAGCATCTTTCAGCTGAACCCAAGTAATAGCGGCTTCAGAACCACCTTCATCTTTGCACCATTGCTTCCACCATAATCAAGCCTGGACAACTAGCTTAATTTTGGCTATCATTGCTTGATTGGTAGAGGCAGTTCCCGAAGCAAAGAAATAGTCATCCATCGACTCAATCCATATCTCTGCCTCTGCTGCGATATCTATCCCTTCTCCATCAAACTCGGGTGCCTTAATTTGCTTGAGAAAGAATTTCTTCTCATGCATGTCAACATTCGTGGGTGCAGAAGGTGCCTAACAATCAAGCCATACTGCTTAGATTATTTTATTTAGGATATGTCTACAAACCATACATTAATCAATCACGTATCATAACAAAGTTTCGTTCTAATACCAACTGAGAGGTGCCCACCCATTAGCTTTCCAGGCACTCTTTTAGCAGTCTATCGAGAAACGAATCTAAGCATTGCTGCCCGGCACTCCCAGGGAATGTTTCGAGTTTTGTCGCCTAGGGTTTCCCGAATCCGCCTTGCAACGGAACGTTCATGACCGAACCCACTAGGATCGACCTGAAATTTGGGTTCCTAGTTGTCAAGGTCTCCTGTTAGCATTCTAGCATCGGGTTTTGGACATCCTACTTTACGCAGAGATACCCAATCCGAAGTAGACCCATGCTGCACTTGGTTCAAAAAGAATGGGAAACGAGAGGGATGCGCTGCTCAACCTCTCTGCCCATAGGGCATAGTCTCATTTTAGTCCCCTAAAACAGCATGAATCGGGTTCTAACCTAACAATACCTAAAGGTCGAATGACGATAAAAACTTGTGAGAAGCCTCCCAGTTCTCTGGGACCACCCTGCCGTAGAGCGGACCCGTCGGGGGTTCCGCCCACCCGCTTCCCTTAATAGTTTTAGTTTTCTAATTAGGTCCTACCACATTTATGTGTGACACTTAAAGTCAGCTTCATTAATTAAGCCTTTTAGGGAACAGGGTTCGTTCGCATAACTTATAGCACAGACACGAAAACAGAGCAAAGCAATCTATTGACAAATAAGTTCAAACAAGTTCCTTAACTTATCTTCAAGTTAATCTTTGTCTCCCACCCATACAGGAGAAATTATATATCGCTTTTGTCCAACAAAAGTATCCCTTCTGCCTTGCAGAAGTAATTGGTCCAATTCACATGGCACCACAAACTCAATCCTTTATCTAGAACAGTATCTCCTAGCATGCCCAGATGTTGGGGGCCAGAGAGGTCTTCAACTCCATTCTAGACCTAGCAAGGGGTGTCCAGATCTCCAACTGACCCGCAAGCTGTCTAGGAGAGAAACATCATTCCCGTGGTTGGCCTTTTCACCACTCGACCTTCGGCCCATGAATCGAGCAGTGCCCTCTCGGGTTAATACGTGGTGCGATCATGGAGGTGATCCACCCGTGCAATATATCCTTCCTTAATTAAATCCTTTAAGAATCAAGCACAAACAAGGCATTCAACCCTAATATCATTCTCCAAGAAAACATTCCTTTATTCCCATGGCGACTTGTCATCACAGACCCTTGCCATGCATTTACCATAAATCACAAGCACTTGGAATAATCATCCAAACAACAACTAACAACCAGTTGAATGTAAAAGCATTTAAGATGTCGTTCGATCAATCAACAAAACCAATTGCATTCTTTCCAACCAATGCAAGAATAGACGATATAACATTTTCATCGTATATTTGCTCTCCCCCTTGGGATCTAAGAGCAATACTATGCAAAAATGTTCTTAACACTTCCTTCCTTTGGCTAGGTCATATGTTAAGGATTCAAACACTTTTCATGATGTAAGTTCTATAGGTCACTTACCTTGATTGATAACCCAACCCTGAATTTGGATTGGCAAAGTCATCCTTATCCGACGGATCTCAAGACATCTTAGTTTTAAACCTTATGATTAATTTCTTGTACTAGCTCTTAGTCAAGTCATGAGGCAACTAGAAAATTATCCTCATATATCAAACATGTTATAGGCATAACATGTAAATACTTGATAAGATAAGTGCGAGATGATCTCAAGTAATTAGACTCCAACAGGCCTTGCATTGAGCTAGAATCTAGTTTTTCTTAATATTTGGGCTCTTAGGCTAAGTACTTTTGAAGTATCTAAACTTTAAACTAGTACTTTCTATTCATGATTCTCAATGTCAAATTCTTTTAGTAATTATGCTATTTGTAACCCTTGACTATACCTTAATCTAGCACTTGTATGCACAATCTTTTAATGTCGTTCTTTTGATGACTATGCCATTCATAACCCTTGACTAATTCTTCCTTGTAATTACTCTACCGGCAAATAAGTCATATGTAACTAGGTGAAATTATCTTCCCTTGATATATACACTTCACAAACTCCATCTTTCGAGTAGGCGAGATGAAATTTATCATTTCCCATGACCTATACTCGTGCATCGTAGTATGGGGCCTAACGTATCTTATACGAGAATCAAAGCAAGCATCTATCAATTTGAAAATACATTACTTACAACCGGAATTGTAGTTGGATTGA
The DNA here is from genome assembly GCF_053477565.2 of Lygodium microphyllum. NCBI lineage: Eukaryota > Viridiplantae > Streptophyta > Polypodiopsida > Schizaeales > Lygodiaceae > Lygodium > Lygodium microphyllum. The sequence continues at coordinate 122,705,933 of NC_141158.1, forward strand.
CAGTGATGCCTTTGCCCGAAGCCTTGTTGCTGGTTGCAGGATTGTTATCCACACGCGACATCTTTGCTTGGAGGCCATCGTCCACAGGTAGACTCAAGAGATTAAGAAGGTGGAATAGATTCAAGATAAGAGAGCGTAAGAGAAGATAATTAAGTCGAGGATCAAGATAGAGGGAATTGAGCCAATTCTCTTCCTTGCAGCCTCTCGAGGTGACTTCTCTCTCTCTCTCTCTCTCTCTCTCTCTCTCTCTCTCTCTCTCTCTCTCTCTCTCTCTCTCTCTCTCTCTCTCTCTCTCTCTCTCTCTCTCTCTCTCTCTCTCTCTCTCTCTCTCTCAAGCTCTCTTTCAAGCTCTTCCTCACAATCTCTTGGAGGGGTATCCTTCTCTCTACCTCTCTCTCGTAGCCTCTCGGGGTCTGCTTATGCTTCCTTATGCCTCTCCCATGCCTCATATTTATAGTGAATTAGAGAAGAGGGCTTGTGGTTGAGAAGTGGAGCTCTTTGTGGAGGGGGATCTTGGAAAGATCACTGGTCTGATACTCAAATCATAAATCTGATGGTTCCATTGGATCCGAAAGGGGGATAAAACCCCAAGACACTTGATTAGAAAGCTCTTAGTTCACTCCTTCTTCTGTTCTCTGTTCAAAGTGTTGTCCACTGCCTGTGTACTGCGATCGCAGCACGCGCGATTTCGCAAATCCTCTCTTTATTTTTTTATTTTTAGAAAATCTCCAAACTAACTAAAATATCACTTGTCTTTTCTTTTAAATGATATCTAGTTCTAAAAATCTCCATATCTTTTTTTTTAGGATAATATCTAAAATATACTAGTTTTGCCCAAAATCTAATATTTTTGGACTATCCAAACTATATACATTAACCTAGTGATTAATATAACTTATAAGTCTCGTTCATGTTGTAATTTACGTGAAGGGTCACTACGGTCCTTTTCAATCCGAGAAAAATATCCAATTTATGACTCTCAATTTTTCTAAATAAAAAATTAAATTAAATAAAAATTATTATTATTAGTTAGTTTTTACCTTAGTTAGTCTTTAGTTAATAATCTTACTAACTTATTAATTGACTAACTAACTTTCAAACTAACCAACTAACTTTTATTGTGTGGAAATATTACAATTAGGTTTTTGGCTTGTGCTCACTTAAAGGCAAGTCATATTAGGGTTTCTCTTGAGAGGACACTACTTTCTTGATTACCCCCCTTAATTACTAGTTTCCACGTCAAATCTCACATTCTCTCACAAGGGTTCTATATATAATGCCCTACAGTGAGTTTTCCTCATCCTTTTACATGTGTGGGTTGTTCTTTTGAATGCCCCATTTCATGGTATTTGCTAAAGATGGTTCAACTAGAACTTGATATGGAAGCCATATGTGTAGGTGATTCTAATATGGTAACTTTGCTTGATGTTTTGATCTAACATATGAGATGTGGACACAAGTAGCATTCTTTGGGAATTGACATGGAAAAATCTACACTCTAATCAATCATTCAGGGAAAATCACCTCTATTTCAATGATAGGGTGTATTGGTATTTGTAATTGTTCTATATCAAGATTCAAGGTGCAATCAACACTTGTAAGCAATATGAAGGAGCACAATGAGAGCATTACAAGCTAGTGCTTGTACTGCATCAAGAATTTCTTACAAAAGTAAAGGGAGGATAGAACTTCACCTATTAGAGTTCAATCTCCTATGCATAGGTTGCAACACAATAAGAAAGAAGTCATAGCTAAGATGTTATATGGCTTAGTTGACCCAATGCCTTCCTTAATAGGCCATTGTTTGAGGGGGAGATAAAGGTAGTGGTATTTCTCATGAAGAAAAAATAAGATACTTGGTGCATAAATTCGTTAAGCTAACATCCAAGTTGCATGAAGAAGAGCTATCACATGTTGTTCTTTTTTGGTATTTCTAAACAAAAGGCAAAAATAGCATAAATAAGCTCAAAACCAACTATTTGTGATTATGAAAATAAGAATGAGAATATAGATAAGTAGGCTATACATTGCTTCTCTTCTTATTTTCATATTTATCAAGATAAAGGAAGATACTTGGTGGCCACCATAAGAGCGAAAATTAATCTAACTAAGGTAAACATTGTAATTTTAAAAAAAGGACCATGGAAAAGGTTGGGTCTTCAATGAGAGCTCTAAATGGAGGTCATAAGGATGCAAGATACTTGTTCTAATGTTTTAGAGGTCAAAAAATATTTAGGGGCATGTGTCTTTTACCTCATATATGAATACAATATTTTGCACATGTGGTTGATGATTTGTATCTGTTGTTATTATTACAAAAAGAATAGAAATTCCAATAGGATAGAAAGCACACCAAAGCCATGAAGAAACTAAAGAGATTGTTGAAGTCTACAGGACATTGAGGAATGTTGATTATTCAAACGGAAAGCATATTATCATTACACTAGACACTATCTTGATTGGTATTGGATGGGTGATTGGGAAATATGACAAAGGAATAAGTATGTAATTAGATTTGGAGCAAAAGGATTAAATGAAAGGTAGAGACGGGTATACGTAGGTCAAGGAGGTGGAAAAGGAGCCATTCCAGCATTGACGATGCAGCCATTAGTTCTGCCTCGCTTACCTTTGGGTGTTTGTAGCTAATACATATTCCTTATCTGAGTACTGTAGCTATGCTTTCAAGACATCCAAATTAGCATTCCACGCCTGGAGGATGGTAGATTGGGGTATGGGGCCACCTCTTGGGATAACTAGGTCTATGCCTTTGAACCATGGATCAGTGCTGATGCCTACAAATGTGGTATTGCTACAGGCACGACGAAGAACTATGGCAAGTGAGTCTTGGGATATGGTTGCACCATGAGCTGAGGCTACTCTAGGCAAAGCCGGGTTGCGAGGTCTGTGTTCACAGCAAAGAGCTGCAAGGATGATGCTGTTAATAATGATGTCACTAACTCAAGTGCTCCATGAGCCAATATGTGTGGCTTCTACAGTACGCCAGACAATATGCATCTCAACTCTCTATGCTATTTTCATGGCCATCTCAATTTGCTTCAAGTTATAACGGGCAATAATGCGACTTATCAAGCATGACTAAAGCATCAAATAGTAACCACTATCGAGAGAGAGGGAGGGTTTGCAACAAGGAAAGAAGACATTCTGTGATTCAGAACTCCATGGGAAAAAGACCATAATACAAGCTCATCAATAGCAATAGATATTTCATCATTTCAATAATGAAGGGTTTCCTTCTGCCTATGCTGCATTGCCATCCTTAAGGTCTCTTATTAGAAAAGGGCAAGGTTTTTCCTTCCCTATAAGCCTACTTTCCAGGTGCAGATGTAGAGGAACTTGAGAAGACAAGCTTTGGTTAAGTGCACCAGGAGGTCAATGCCTTTGCAAAATATATTTCCAACGTAGAATGGGTAAGATCCTTATTATTTTCATCCACATTAGATGCTTAAAATAGTTTTTGATAGATAAAGCATGAAATACAATGGTGGTTGAAGATATATGTGGGGCTAATTTTCCAAATAAAAGTAGATGATAAGGCTAGAATGGGTGTTGGCCTAAACTAGGATTACCAATAGGATGGAAAGCATGATTATTTTGAATCAAATGTGTCATAGAAGGAGGCCAGCATAGAAACTTATGAAGCATTGACATTTATCACAACTTGCATTCCTCCTATTGTGTTTTTGCCACCAAAGAAAATTTGAATTGCCAAGTTGGTGCAAGGAATAGCCAATGGGGTAGTCTTATTGAGCTTGGACTATTTACTTGACCACATACTTGTGTGGCACTCTTCTCTCCTCTCCTACAAGCAATCCACTTACATATAATATAATTCTGGTCTACAACTATGAGTTGAGACACATGATGGCTTTTAATGTGTTGTTCCTGAAGTCCTTTGCTTTTCACATTTTGAAACATTAAAAACCAATTTGTGTTTATTTTTTTGTGCTGATTATTTTTCATCACCAAAAACACTGAATGAACTCTCAAGATATCAAAGCATTCTTATTTCCTTGACCTTTGCAAGGCTTGCATACCCAGGTGTCATTTTCCCTGCTTCATATAGTTTACAAAGCCACCAACCCATGAGAGCCATAGCTTGTATATTACCCAACCTCTCGACAATCTTTTCTTGATTAATTTGATAAGATGCTAAGGGTACTCCAAATTGCTTCCTCTCTTTTAGATATCTGAATCAACATATGGTAACAGACTATTAGTCTCTCGAAGCTATACAAAAGGTACAAAATGTTGCAGAATGATATCTCAGTCCTCTTGAATTCCTTTGTAGAAGAGGAACAAAATGCTGCAGAATGAAGATGCTCCATTAGACTTGATTAATAACAGTAACTCCATGATCATGATTTGATAAGAACCTCAAGCATGCCAGCTAGGCAATCACGTATCTGGCTGTCACAGTCACTCAAGATTCCCTAAAAATGGTCTATGAAGTATGTCCTCCATTCGTATGCTTTTATGGGAGGTAACATCTATTAGAATTGTGGAAGTGATGGAAGCACTTCCCTTCATTGTGATGTTACTGGTGGGTCCACAACTAGAGAAAACTCTCCAATGCTTTTGACATAGCCAAATGTTATAGGGTCTACAACACCTAATGACAAGTGTAGAACACCACCACATCTCCCATGTTATACCCTCACATTCAGCAGACTAGGATGGTACTCAATTTGACATTGAGACACATATATTATCAGTTGGAACTTGTCAGTCTATGTGTGGAAATTGGTACCTACCTAAAAGTGATGAATGGACTAGTTAGGTAGAAAAAGCTTTCATGTTGTTGATCAGTGTAGTTTATTTGTTGTTTGCTTTTTCCCTACACCATGAGTAGGGCTACTCTACATATAAATTGCATGTCTTGTGCTTGCAAAAGTGTGATAAGTGTTGACAAGATTTTATCACATGATTAAGTCTTTGGTTCTCTAGTGATTGGTGGATACTTTCCTAGATTGGGATTTAGTCTCTAGTTCTCCAATAATTGGCAGTTGATGTATAACTTGAAATGACACTTTCCTAGCTTGGAAAAGTGGCCTGAATGAGGATTCTGTGATTTACTAGATGACTACTGCAGTCGTATTCTTAGTAGGGACTATGCTAATATGCAAATGATGGCAAAGGAGACAATATGTTTTGAGGATGTTCATAGCAGACTGCATGGTGCATTACTAACTAAGGAGACTATTTTTTGTAATAATAAATATGCATCACCAAATTTGTTGCATGTGGGAGCTACATAATAAAATCAAAATCAAATCAACCCATGGTCTTTTGGTGAAAGGTGAGAAGGATCGAAGCTTGCACGTGAGAGCTATGGTGGAAGAGCAAGAGTAAGAAAGAGAGAGACAAGAAATGGGAACTCCAACAACCACAATGTTTGGTCGGGCCTTCGTTTATTCAAATCGTCACTAAAAGAATAAATAATAAGTGACTATGACGGCCCCCCACCACCTGCAATGTGTAGTGGCGGGTACTGTCAATGTAGTAATATACGGGTGGCTAGGCGAAGGCGCCTTTACCCCCAACAACCTCCCACTTAAAGGTGAATCTACCCCAGTGAGAGAGAGAAAAAAGAAAAGACAATACATATACATATATACAACGGGATGAGGAAAAAGACGTCATCTCATCCAATTCCCATCAATCTCTTGATGAAAGCAAAGCACTCAGTAGTGAGGCTTTTCGTGAGCAAGTCTGAAGGATTCTGCTCAGTCAAAATCTTGACAAGGTCAACAAACCTATCCTCAATGACCTCGCGAATGAAGTGATACCTCACCTCAATATGTTTTGTATTCGCACGGAAGACTGGATTCTTGGCTAACTGAATGGCACTCATAGAGTCCGAATGTAGTGTATGCATAGCATCTATCATACCAAGGTCTGTAATCAAACGACCTAACCAGATAGCCTCCTTGCAAGCCTCTGTGGCTGCAATATACTCAGCCTCTGTAGTAGAAAGGGCCGTACACTTCTACGCCCTAGACATCCAAGAGATAGCCCCTCCAACATAAGTTAACACATAGCAGCACTCATAAAATCCGAATGTAGTGTAGGCATAGCATCTATCATACCAAGGTCTGCAATCAAACGGCCTGACCAGATAGCCTCCTTGCAAGCCTCTGTGGCTGCAATATACTCAGCCTCTGTAGTAGAAAGGGCCGTACACTTCTACGCCCTAGACATCCAAGAGATAGCCCCTCCAGCATAAGTTAACACATAGCCAGAAGTGGACTTCCTACTATCTGCATGTCCTACATAATCAGAGTTAGTGTACCCCACGATTCCTGTATCTTGGCTACCACAACAAAGACACATAACTGCCATGCCTTTCAGGTACCTCATGATACCCTTCACGGCATCCCAATGTTTCTTGCCAAGTATAGCCATATAACGTGCCACAACCCCAATTGCAAAAGCAATATCTGGACGGATGGCTATCATGGTATACATAAGACTGCCCATGGCTAATGCATAGGGAATCTTGGCCATCTTGGCCCTCTGCTCATTTGTCTGTGGACAATCGGCCTGTGAAACCTTCACATGAGAAGGTAATGGACAGCTAATAGGCTTAACATCTTGCATGCGAAAGCGCTCAAGGTTTTTATGAATGTATTTCGTCTGTGATAGATAGAGTAGTCCCTGAGATCTATCGCACATAATGCGCATACCAAGTATATGAGAGGCATGTCCCAAATCTTTCATCTCAAAACTCTTCTTGAGCTGAGCCTTAAGAGCATCTAGCTCCTCATGAGCTGTCCCTACTAGAAGCATGTCATCCACATAGAGTACCAAAATCAGTAAAGAACCATCACGGCCTTTCTTCGTGTACAAGCACAGATCCATAGCACTGCGGCTAGAGCCCTCTGACTGCATGTTATGGTACTATTCCCTAGGTGGATCAAACTTATGGTACTATTCCCTAGGTGCATGTTTCAAGCCATATAGACTCTTCTTTAGTTTGCACACTAGGTGTTCCCTGCCAAGGCCTGCAAAGCCCTTAGGCTGCTCCATGTAAATCTCATCATGCAAGTCCCCATGTAAAAAAGTCGCCTTGACATCCATCTGGTACAAGTCCGGGTCAAGCTATGCAACCAAGGCCAAGACTAAGCGTAGGGTGGTCATCTTGACCACAAGAGAAAAGACTTCATCAAAGTCAACACCATGCTCCTGCTTAAAACCCTTAGCAACCAATTGAGCCTTGTATGCCAGCTTGGGATGTCCAAGGGTACTTTTCAACTTGTACACCCACTTGCATGGCAAAGCCTTCTTACCCTGAGGCAAGGAAACCAAATCCCAAGTTTGATTCCTATGCAATGAGTCAAGCTCAGACTGCATAACCCTCTGCCAAGAGTGACAATCACCTTAGTGCATAGCCTCATCATAAGTGAGAGGCTCTCCTACATCTATAACCAGTACATAATCCATAGAGGGTGAAAAATGGTTAGGAGGTCGTCCATCTCTAGTCGCCTCAAGCTAGGCTCTGCTGCCTGACCGACATCCCGTCTAACATCAGCATGTCTAACATCTGCCATGAGCATTAGGTGATGATGCACGATGTCTAGCTAACCGTGGAGTGGGCTGAACGGGAGCAGGTGGCTCCTCGTGAAAGGTAACTCTACATACCTCAACCACTTTCTCTGGCTGCATATGCATTTTTCCTCATAAAAGATGACATCATGGCTGCAGATCACTTTTCGCGCCTACGGATCCCATAGATGGTAACCCATCTCTCATGCATCTCCATAGCCAATGAAAATGCATTTGACACTCTTAGGATCCAGCTTATTGCGTTTGTTCTTGGGCACATGGCAAAATGCCTCATAGCCAAAGACACGCAAATGATCATAAGAGGGGGGTTTGCCTACCCATACCTCCTCTGCAACCTGAAAGTCAATGCCACTACTAGGTGACGTGTTAATGAGATGCACTGCAGTAGTAATTGCCTCGGCCCAAAAGTGCTACAGTAAGCCAGCCTGGCTAAGTATGCTATGGACCCTTTCTTGAATGGTCGTATTCATGAGTTCAACCATACCATTCTGGTGTGAGGTGTAAGGGGCAGTCAACTGATGCTTAATAGCCCGCTCATCACAAAACTGCTCAAAAGCACGTGATACATACTCACCCCCATTATCTGACCTTAGGCATTTGATCATTTTCCCAAACTAGTTCTCTGCCAATGCAAGCCAATGCTGATATGTGTCTAAGACATTGGATTTTCTCTTTATGGGATAAGCCCAAATCTTACGTGAGTAATCATCTATGAAAGTAACAAAGTACTTTGCCCCACCAAGTGACTGATAGGACATGGGCCCACATACATCTGAGTGCACAAGAGCCAAGGGCTCACTCATGCATTTCTTACCAGACTTTTTATGCGTATTTCTAGTCTACCTACCATACAAACAATGATCACAAGAATCAAAATGCAAAGAGTCAAAAGGCGGAAGATACTGCAAAGCATAGAGCATTTTCATTCCTTTAAGAGACATATGCCCCAAACGAGCATGCCAAAGGGATACATGGAAAATAGAACCCACAGACAAACATGATCCAATGTAGCTCCTGATAAAAATAAGGGATAGAAGCTGCCAGACTTGGCACCTCTTGTAAGTACAAGCCTGCCACGAGTAATCTTCCATGCAGAGTCTCCAAAAGACACAAAATACCCTGCATCATCAAGCTGTCCAGCTGACATAAGGCTACTAATCAATGCAAGTACATGGCATACATCATGCAAAACAAAAGAACTTCCAGAAGGAAACTGCAGCCTAACATCTCCAATGCCCACAATGTCAAGAGACCTGTCATCACCAAGATGCACAAAACCAGACATGGTACGATAGGTATGAAACCAATCTTGACAGGGTATCACATGAAAGGACGCACCTAAATCCAAGAGCCAGCACTATGCATACATAGAATGTATCTTAGAAGTCTATAAGGTATCACATGAAGAAGCTACAAGTATGTAATCATCATCTGAATCGGTGGCCTGCATGACATTAACCTCTTCTATCTTCACACTGGACTTTGTAGGTACAATACTGCGCTCAGAAGACTTTTCTTGCACTTTTTCTTTTTCCTTTTCCTTACCTTATCATCACACATTTTATGGCACTGTGGCCTAATATGTCATGGTTTCCCACAATAATGACAAGTAAGATCAGACTTTCATCCACGGGACTTACTACGACCACGTGACTTCGACCTGGACTTTTGAGAGTCCATGCCCTTATGATCATTATCATGCATGCCATGTCTGCCACCTCTAACAGTCAATGCATGTGAAGAATAAGAAGCATCATTGTTTCTCTTGTTGATTTCCTTAGTCAATAAAGCACTCTCAACATCTTTGATTTTCAACCCATCAAGCTTGTTCATGCATATGGCAATACAGAATACATCCCATGATTTAGGAAGGGTGCCAAGCAGAAATAATGGGTGCAAGTTATCATTGAACTCAATACCATGTGACAACAAATTCTTCATGATAGTATGAAACTAACTGAAATGAGATGGTAGGGATGACCCCTCCTTCATGTGAAGGTCCATTAACTGCTTCAGCCAATACATTTGTGATGCAGGACTCTGCTGCGCATAAAGCTCCTGAATTTTCTCCCATAAGTCCCATGCACTCTGACTCTCATCTTCAACAACATTATGATGGACCTCTTCTGAGAGTGACAAAATAATGGTAGACTTGCATAGCTCATCAAATTCCATCCAAACATCATCATCCATATCCTCAAGTTTGACACCATTGAAATGCAAGGGTTTAATCTGCAATTTCTATACCAAAACCTACCATATTTGGAACTTCCAATACCCATAGTTAGTACCATCCAACTTGGCAATGTTAAAGAGAGTTGTATCTTTCAAATGACCAGCCATACTATCCCAAATCAATGCAAAATAATAAAATTGCAGGTTGTTGTAATTAGTAGAAAATGTACTAAAACCACTGCTAAAACTGGCTGAAAGAGTGGATTTTACCAAGAGAAGCACCTATCCACCAAATATGGCCAAGATAACATCAAATAGTAAGCATTAACCTCATAGAAATGCTCAAAATCTGCAGATTTCAGCTTTCTATAATAAATGACAGATTTCAAAAAATGAGAGCTAACTGTGCCAGAAGCAGATCCCAAGTCAATCATATACTTCCAAGACCATAATCAGCATCATGCGAGCATAACATAGACATATGATAGTCGGTAAGCATGAATCCAACACCCAAACATGTCATGAAATATCTGCCAGTGAGTAGGCACACCCCTTAGTCAACAGAGCAAAGTAGTCAACAGAGCAAAGTGTGCCTGCCACTACCAAGACTTGACACAAGTAGATGTCAGCTCACAAGGAAAGGGACCCAAGTCAAAGAGTCAGCTCACAAGCATCGGAAGGAACCAAGACATATGAACCATGCATCATCCCAAAGGGTAAGAAATCCCAAATAGTCTCAAAAGCTCAAATAGCGTAGACCGCATGCTCAATGTCTGTCAAGCATCCAAAGACGCTCCCACTGGCAAAAAGGCCATAAATATCAAGCAACAAAGCTCAAACAAAGCATATACAAGCACTAGTGAGAAGTGTCCAAGATCAAGCATCAATGAGACATCTTGGACATGGAGGCAGTGTGACATCCATATGTAGCATCCATAGACATCAAGTATATCCCAAAATAAACTCTGGCAAGCCAATAAATCTCCAAAATATACTCCAGACAATCAAATGTCAAGCCCAAGTAAAGCTCCAATAGCATCCAAGCTCAAACAATGTAACTAACATAGGTAGGTGACATGAGCATAAGTGCATATCCAAAGCGGTCAAGCATAGAACGATAAGTGCCAAGATACATGATGCTATGGAAAGCAGAGCTCAAGCTCAACCAATGATTAAGAAGCAATGTAGAACTCTTTTCCAATCCCCAATGGTCAATACATCAATGTACATCTCCAAGACATGACCCGAATCGCATAGGCATAAGCACACATGAGTAGAATAGCTTCAGTCCAATTGTTTATAGCAGACATTCACTACTCCAGACTGAGTATTTGAGGCCTCAAATCAGTACCAAAATTGATGGCAATCCATTAACATAGCATCTCCATACATGTAGACATCATCCGAGCATCAATATGTATCAAGTGATCAATCCTGGTTAGCATAGACTTCAAAAGATAAGTGCTGCCCTGTTTTGACCAGATTTGGGACTATTCAAAATAGTCAATGTCTGAGCTAAATCAGCTCCAAATGCGTCTCACATAAGAGGCATAACATCCATAAGTGATCCGGTATCAATAGACATCAGTAGAAGCATCACATAAGCCATAGGCATACAAATACATGCTATCTCAGACCTAAAATCTGTTGAAAAATATTCTTTCATCAGAATTTGGAAATTTTGACATTACCATCATGTTTGGAGCATGCCAAAACCCCAACTTAGACCCTTACCTTTCCTGAATCGGGTTCCGAATGCCCGAGATATGACAAAAAGAGTGATTTTTGAGCCATTTTTGCAAACATGTGCAAATAAAACGTAAGCATGTTGCTGTACTTGAGGGGCCAAATCAGGGTGGGTGGGTAGGGGATAAGCAAGAGCCCAATGAAGGCCTACAATAGGCCTACACAAGCATAGGACAAGTCTAAGCAAGAGGTGAAGAGAACAAGCTTCAATGATGGATGCTATGCCTGCCTCTTCATGAAACCCTATTGTTCAAGTCAAAGAATGGCTGAGAGCTGAGTGAGAAGCAAGCTCTCATACCTCATGTAGATGCCGAGGAAGGCCGGGAAGCGCTCGTGAAGGACTTGCTCTGATACCAGTTGAAAGGTGAGAAGGATCGAAGCTTGCACGCAAGAGCTATGGCGGGAGAGCAAGAGCAAGAAAGAGAGAGACAAGAAATGGGAACTCCAACAACCACAATGTGTGGCCGGGTCTTCCTTTATTCAAACTGTCACTAAAATAATAAATTCTAAGTGACTGTGATGAGCGCCCGCCACTTGCAATGTGCAGTAGCGGGTACTATCAGTACAATTGGAAGAAGTGCAATAGGCTAGTCTATAGTTGAAGACATGAATTTATTGAATGAAATAGGTAGCATGCTATATGAGAATGAAGAATGGTAGTGAGATGGAAGAGCTGGTTATGAAAAGAATGCACAACGTGGTTGCACTATTAGTCTTGAAGGGTCAGTGCAACTATTTATTCTATGCTAGGACATCATTGTTGTGAATGAGTGGTATAGTTATTGCATGCTAGCAAGAAGTTTGAGAAGGAAATGTTGGTCAACACAACAGCTATAATAGCATAGCTACATATCTGAATAGAAGGCATCCATAGATCATGATGGGACAGAGGAGCAAGCTAGATCTAGAATAGTTGGTGCTAGTCCCATATGGGGTGGAGTTGCTTGAATGTTAATGACAGTTAGGTTGGTATAGGTCTTTCTCAATCTTTCATTTTGGCTGACAAAGGAGACACTTGTAGAACAACTTGTGGACTCAATATGTCAGTGGCAGGGCCAAATGGTCATGTAATAGAAGAAACAATTGTAGGTCCATTAATAGCACCAAGTCCAACTCATGTAGTGATTGGAACTTCTTTTTTTTGGATAAAGGAAAAACTTTTTTTTTGGACATGTATACTTTGCATTCTATGCTATGTAAGTTCCTTTCACTTCTAATCAGTTTGAAGTTGACTTGATGGTTGGTTTGCTTTTGTTGTAGGGAGTTGAATGTGATTGACTCATTAGTGGAGAACTTGGCAACATGAGCATGGTAGGCCTTTGGAACTGCTTTCAAAGGCGGTGTGAATTTCATTCAAAAGTGAAATTACAGGTTGTGGGCTAGGTAGGGCATCTATCTTTGCAATGGTTCAATTTTGTACTAGCAGCAAACATGTGGTTGAAATTTATTAGTGAGTCTCTATTATATATATGTTGTTTTGATAGGTTAATACAATGTTTTAGTGGGCAATTCCTCATCATGTTTTGGATTGTCATTTTGGATAGATGGATCTATGATTTTATACACGAGATTGACCATGCTTTGAGAGGATCTGAGATATTAAAGGTGTTGGAATATTGGTGCTCAAAATCTTGTAGATGGAAGGCTTATACCCACTTTTTGCATATGTGTACAATATTAGTAGAAAATGTGCTCTTCTTTGCTTGTGCTCTTTTTGGTTGGCTATTGTGCATGGCTATCTGTTTGCCATGGTCTTGATTTTCATGTCTTTATGACAAGCAAAACCACGCTTGATAGATAGGGAGAAAGTGAAGGATATCTTAGATCCCCAACTCAAGGGACAACATAAACAAAAAGAGTTGACTCAGGTTTGTATGACTCTTTTGATTATGCATGATGGCCTAGAGCCATCTTTGTACTTTTTTTTGTAATTAATACAATTACCTACTATGATTTAAAAAAAGAGATTCTACTTTATTTTTGCCTCGACATCCTAGTTGTCGCCATCATCTAGGTAAACAACCTATGCAAGAGACTGGGTGGGTGTGTCGACCTTGAAGTGGCAGGACTGATGCACAAGCTTGGAGCATCACGGATATGACGTATTGATGTAAAAGACAAGCTATGGGTAGACACAACTCTGCATATGAGCTATCAAAACTGGACAGGTGCAAGCTACCAGACCCTAGTTTATCAAGAGCAACCGCCAATGTTGTAGGCCCTGCAAAATTTGTGCTGAATGTAGAGAAATCTGTCACAGACACAGAGGGAATAGGCACAGCCTGCAGGACAACCTGTTTTTTGTTCTATGGTTATTTGTTTTGTATAGGTGGGTAGGATTCAAGCAACTGCATTTCAAGCATCTAATGGAAGGTAGAAGGAGGTAATGTAGGTGCCAATCATAGGAAAGAATCTGAAGGAATCTTCTAGTGATATGGAGGTTGGTAGGACATTGACACCCTAAATATTGGTGTCAAGTTCTAGCCATTCTGAGAGTGTTGAATAGGCAATTATTAACCCCAAGGTACATTTATAATTGTTGTCAAATTCATAGACTATAATTGTATGCATATGATGTTTAGTGAGCATTATAAATAACAAAATGTATAGAAGATATATTGTGATAAGGGTGGTTTCATTTGTATGCTTATTTTTTGCTGATGTCTTCTATGGTAGATGGGTTGTGCAGCCACAAGGGAGAGGGTTTTTTTAATGGAAGCTTGTTTGAATTTGACTAATCACCAATCAGTGTTGTCCCAGATGGCTAGGATTTGGCTCAATGCAAAATCTGGAGCTCTCAACTTCAAGCATGGCTGCAGGAGTAGATGGCCTTGGAAGTGAGCATACACTTGACTCAAATTCATCAAAACCTAATTGGTCTAGGGCTTCAACTAAAAAACCCTTATCTACTCAAGAAGAGGGCCTCTCTTCTAGTATTTATGCATTGAGATGTCGCTTCATCTCAACATGTATATCCTATGTAACAAGGGTTGGAGCCCTCACTCAACAACATTTGGCTATGTTGATGCCATGCATACATGAAGCTTTGGAGAACAATGATTAGGAAACAAGGAAGGTAGCAACTAAAATACTTACTCGCATTGGTTCCAATATTGGTATTGCATTAGTGTCTTTCAAGTTAACCACCTTGAGTGTCCTTGAATCTTGTTGGTTCGACAAGGTTTGTGCTTTACCATTCTATGATTTGCTTTTGATGCTTTTTGTCACATTCTTGAAAGACATGCTTATATATGAATATGCAATTTCATATTATTTCCTTACTCATGTGAAACCAATAAGAGACACTGTGCATGATGCAACACAACTATGGAAAAACCTTCTAGGGGGTCAGATTGTGAATCTCCTTCATAACCAAGAATGCTGGTATTCTGTTTTAAAATATATCTAGTTGTTTAGTTGTGCAGCCTATTCGGAGGAGGTTGGAACTACAATTGTCACAACTCTATAGAAACAGAATTTGTATCCTTTTTCATTAATTTGTCTATATAATGATTTATTAAATTTATTTCCTTTGCACTAATTAGATATAAAGAAAAGTGCATTGGAGCTGGCCACTGATGAGTGGTCACAGGTTATGGTGGACCCACACGGTGGGTTAGAGAAAAGATAGTTCACACTTCCACCTATATGACCCGATTGGGCGCCTGTGACTAGAACTCACGCATATCAGGGTTACTCTCGCACACAGAAAGGATTGATGCCTTGAAGTGTGGGCTAGATCCACCAGAACAGACAGTTACAATCAACAAGATGGCATGATCATGAAATGCTTGTATAATGTGCATGTGTGGGCTGAAAGCTTGAAATGCACATTTCTTTGCATAGGAAAGTCACATGAAGATTCGGATACCATTTTTGCGATGTACATGGAAAAAGCTTTCATATGATACCCATATTGGGGGGGTCCCTAAATTCTAGGAGATCCCTAAATTTTAGGAGGTTCCTAAATTTTAGGAGCCTCGAATTAGCCTAAAAATGCTAGTCCTAAAAAATAGGGATGTCATTCTAAAAATAGTAAGTTCTGTACTCTGACTGTGCTTACTAAATTTGGTTGTTTCTATTCTTGACAGTATTCAACCCAAAAAGGAAGGCCATAGAGAAGAGACAAGTGTCAAGACACTTGTCACACAAGTTTCCAAGTGTCCCACCACTTGTCACATCTCATGACATGTGGCTGGACACTTGTCTTGTGCTACTCCACTTTCCCCTTTTGTACTAGCTCTCCCCTCTCCTATAAATAAGACCTCGTTTTTCTTCATTCAACATCATTTTTCTTTGCTGTAAACTCATGTACAGCACCCACAGATAGCCAGAAACTGGCCCCATCCATCCCCATCATCATCCCCCACTTCTCCATTATCAAATTCCTCCATATTCCCTCTTCTATCACTGTTGTTTTACAAGACAGCAAGCCTGTAAATTCATTACAGCACCTCCTTCTTGAGCTCTTTCTTCCATTTTAGCTACAAGAAGCAAGCTCTATCTATGTACTGCTGATCAACGATGGAGAAAGGCTGAATTCCCCTTTTTCTTCTCTCATACTGTAAAGAAATCAGTTCTTATCATTGCATAATAGATAATGCATGTGTGTTTGTACATCTTTGCATGATCTTGTGAGAGTGAGAATTACTTCTTCTCACTCTCAGGTTGATTGTAACTGAGCTCTTCCCTAAGGGACTTGGGTTGAGCAGAAATACATTCCTTCGGGGGGGGTTGCCCATCTTCAACCCTCAATCTTGTCTCCATTACTTTTACATTTTCATGGCTATAATTTTGTGAGTAATTTTCATTTTCAACTTTAAGTGTTCATTCTCTTTTATATTAAATCTCGAAAACAAGCAAATATCATAATTGTTAAGCATACTACGTTGTTCGGGGCGTTTACAACAATAAAAAGGCATATCTAGTTGTTTAGTTGTGCTTCTCATGCTGCTTTGAGTGGTGATAAATTATCATATTTTTTAGTGAATGAAGCTTCAAATTTGTCTTATTAGTCAAAAAATGTAGGTTTAGAGGTGTTTAGAGTATTATAGTAGTCTAATATAATAGTTATAGATAGATTACTCTCTTGATCCATGGCATTCTCTATAATAGCTATAGATAGATTGCTCCAACTCCTATTGCCAATGCTGGCCCTTATCACAAGGAACCTTCAATCATTTCCTACATAGGAAAAAAAAAAGGAATTCCCTATCAATTTCCTAGTTAAGAATATACATAAGTAGGGAAAGTAAATGATAGAAAAAATGGAACATTTCTTAGTTAGAGAAAATTCCTACATACAGAAAATTTCCTATGTAGTTTCCACATAGGAAAATTTCCCTATGTAGAAAATTTTTTCATAGGGAAATTTTCCTATGTAGGAAATTTCATGTATGATTCCCTCCTACATAGAGAAAATTTCCTATGTAGTTCCCACATAGGAAATTTTTCCATAAGGAAATTTCCCTATGTAGGAAATTTCCTGTATGATTCCCTAGTTTCTCTAACTAGGAAATGTTCCATTTTCCCTATCATTTACTTTTCCTACATATGTGTATTTTTGACTAGGGAATTCCCTTTTTTTTCCTATGTAGGGAATGATTAAAAGTTCCTTGTGATGCTCTTTCAGTGTCTCTTTTGCATTCATTGTCAATATAACTTCGATCTTTCTAAAATTGCATCAGTAGTGAGCATATTCTCCTCAAAGCATTGTCTCTTTGCAAGAAGCAAGAACTCCCCATTCCCAATCTTCAATTTTGCTAATGTCTTTGCTAAAAAATATTTTTTGGATTCCTCAAATTCGGTTGTTTGGCAACCCTCTTCATTTGCTCATCATTTTTAGGAGGTAACAACCATGCAACGGGTTTCACTTTCTTGTCAATTGTTATGTACTTGGTTTGAACCTTGGCTTCACTCTTTTTCTCTTGTAAACCCAACTTTTGCTGCAAATGGGGAGTACCCAACCCTATCAGTTGAAATAAATCATACATAGTCTCTTTGGACTACATATAAATAGCCCCAAACTTTGTATGCTGAGATGAATCAACATAAAACTCTTTTGGCTGAAATAACTCATCCCCCTAAAACTCTACTGGTTGATAATTCAGCCCTCTTCTGTGTTTGCTAAAATACATAAGTAAATAATTATTTTTGTTGAGAAATCTCAGTACCCAACCCTCTTTGTTGCATAAAATCAACAATCTCATGGTACATATCTAGGGAATGTACTTGCACAAAATTGGAACCACTTTGTGTTGCCATGTGGCACCTACCCAAAGGGATGAGCACCTTAAATGGTTCTCCTTTGTGTGTATGTTGGCAGGATGAACACCTTAAATGGTTCTTTGTCAATGCAAGGCACGTTCCTAAGAATTGTCTTAGGTGGAAGGTCGATGGGGATGCCTATCCTTTCCGGGCGTCGATGCAAGTGTGAACGTGGGTGGTACCATTTTATCCACATGAGTATTAACGTCTTCATGAACTAATTATTGTATGTAATTCTAAATTAATTGATTTATGTGGCTAGCTACAATTATTCAGTTGGTTATTATTCTAACATGATTTTTTGAATTTTTGGCAGTTGTTTGATGTGTAGAGCAATGAGAATTGGAAAAGCGCGCCACGCACAAGCATTCTAAATATTATTTCCCCAAGAATTTATTAGATTATTGTATTAGACGCACCTCTATTTCTTATAAAGTATGCGCATAGCCTCTATATAAATATTTATTAGCAAAATAGATTTTTAGAAGATATGTCTAATAAAATATTAATGGTTCTAGAGAGTTGTGGGATACACAACTGCTAGCATCCATTAATTTAGGTTACTCTATCTCTTTTTCAGTTCACTCAAACTCTTTATGCAAAGAGTGATTGTAAAGGGCCTAAATCTTGGGCAAAGAAGATTTCATAATATTATTATAAATACGGCATAAAGGGAGCTACCCACTTCAAGTTAGGGGGAGATTGAACCCAATCTTAAGTCGTTCATCTTACTTTACCTTTTCTTTTAGTCTATTTTTCAATTTCTCATAAGTCGTATGTAATTTTATGAGTAAAAGAGAGAAAGAGGGAGCTTCTTCCATTCGCTACGCGCAAACCACACATCCGTTGCTCACAACAGTGGTATCAGAGCCTAGCCTACCTCTTGGGCTTCCAATTGCCTACCCTTTGACGTGAAGGCAAGGCCTCTACTACAAACGGGCTCTACGGTCCGTCTCATCATGAGCTGACTACACGGCTGGATTCCCAGGCCTTCAAAACCCCAAACCCCTCTATCACAGTCAAGAAATTCTGTTGCTTTTCTAGACATTGAAGAATACCCACTCCTACATCATGGCGCCATATTTCGTGATGAGTTGGAGCTTACAGATGGTTAGTAAGATTAATTAAAGCTTAAGTAAAATCTTAGCTTAAGCTTTTTTTTTAATTTCATGGGGGGGCATTTTTTGACGCCACGACAACATCCACAACATCATTTTGGCCAAAAACATCAAGTTTTTTAGGCTTAAAAGCCTTATTAGGCAAGTTATATTACTAACCTACTTGATCAACTTCAACCTCTCTTACTTTGTGTCATACACAGACTCTGCCAATCTTCACAAGTCACAACCGACTATATCTCCCATAGAGGCAGTTCTCGCGCAGTTCTTTCCAACTTCATAAATCTCACAAAATTTCCATTAAAAATTCTCGCCTTTCTTGCCTATTCCCATCCATAATTTCTTGTCCAAAGACTGTTTAAAATTTTGGTCTTACACACCAAAATTCTTCAACAACAAGCAAGGTGTCTTTTCATTTGTAAGGCATCCTAAACTTTCAGATTTCTCCATCAAGCAATCATGGCTAATTTCGACTCTACATCACCACTTCCTGAGCCAACCTTGGAGCAACATATGGATTTAATATCCATGCAACTTGAAGAAGAGCATCAACACCGCGCACAACTGGAGCAAGAACTGAAGTCTCTCAAGCATCCTGCCACTGAAATTTCTACCAATGAGGACAACCTAGTCCACACCATCAACGCTACTTTGGATGTCCACGCTAGTCGAAAGGAGTCCAAGATAAGCAAGCGTACATTCAAATTTAATTCTTTTGATGGTCTTAAAGATGGTCGCAAAATTTTGTCATGGTTAAGTCAGTTCAAAGCTTATTTTGACAATGAGAAATACTCAGAAAGTGATAAAATTAAATGCGCATCTCATTATTTTATTGAGAAAGCTACATTATGGTGGGATGTCACGCATAAAAGCATTGATCTTCCTCTCACATGGAATGACTTTCGCAAGAAGGTTCTTGCAAAATTTATCCCTGCACAATTCAAGCTCCACATGCAACAACAATGGGATCTATTCATGCACAACAGGAACGTGAGTCTATTCCTCAATACACAGAAAGATTTTGGAGCACTCTCTTACAACTCCAAATGGTGGAACCAATGGGCCGAATCTACCTTCAAGAGAAAGTATATGTTCGGCTTAATTCCATCCATCCAAGCGGAAGTCAACATGTTCAAGCTCAATAACCTGGACGAAGCCATATCCCTAGCTCATGACGTTGAAAAGAAGCAGACTAAAGACCGAAGGCAATTTTCGGTATCCAACGGTAACAACATGGGTAACTTTCGTTTTAATTCTTTCCGTAACTTCAATTCTCAATATGGAAAGAATCGTTTTAACCGACGACCATGGATGCGAAATGTTCTTAATAATCATGGACAATCAGTTTCCAATTCTAAACCTCCCAATCTACCTTCAAATTTGCCACATATTCTATAACATGAAAGTATACGTTGGCTCTTAAAATCATCTATGCTTCCAATGATGTTTTCACATTCTGTTACCCAAGATGATTTGAATTTTTCTACGTCATACCAAGTTGCAGTAAAGGGTTTTAATGATGTTTTTCTACAAGCCATAATTTTCCTTTTTCTACAAGTCCTGTGAAGGATGCTTTGTGATTTTGTTTTTGCATAGCGTCCATTGATGCTGATGAGAACAATACATGTTTTTCATTCAACTACACTACACTTGTTCATGAAAATAACATGTTATACTTCATAATTATATATTTTTTAAAAAGCTACTTTACCTATTTTACATGTAAGAATGAGAGTTTATAACTTTTTTGCTTAATAGTAATTCTAATAAATAAATAAAACAAATAAACATTAACAATACTTCAAAAAATAAATGAGATGAAAAAACATGCTATATAGCATGCTGAAGAGTCGGGACAGGTCTCTTCGTATTTAAATTATTATGGGAGAATGTATCATTTTCCCATCTATTCAAAATATCCCGTTTGTTGAAGATATAAGGTTTCCGTTTTCAATACCTTTGAAAGATTATTACGCTTTCATTTTTTCTATACGTTCAAAAGATCGCTTTCTTTTCCTCTCCTTCATTATTAATTAACTATTAATTACTATAAATACTACTAATACTATATAGTCTAAATAATTAACTAATAATACTACAACCACTAATACTATTATTAAGTTTAACTAATGTAAGTCTAACTACTAATAGTACAACTAATAATTAGCTATTAACTATTACAAATACTACTAATAGTACATAAGTCTAACTAATTAACTAATAAATCTACAACTACTAATAAATCCAACTAATTAAGTACTACTATTACTACTAATAAGCTTAACTAACATAATTCTAACAACTAATACTATAACTAATAATTAACTATTAACTAGTACAAATACTACTAACACTATATAAGTCTAACTAATTAACTAATAATAGTAGAATTATTAATACTATTAATAAGTCTAACTATCTAATGTTGCTAATAAAGTAATACTAATACTACTAATAAGTCTAACTAAGTAACTAATACTACTAATACTACATAAGTCTATACTAACTAATATATTTTTTAATTATAATAATCTAATCTAATCATTAAAACTATTGGTTTAACATAAGATGACGAAATCTAATCTAATAGTTTAAACTAGATATTTAAATTGAGACAAAACTAATTATATGAAGGAAGGACAAAGACTAACTAATCATGTCGACTAATTATAATAATATATTTGTTAAAACTAATTGTTTAAATTAAGATGATGAAATCTAGTCTAGTCATTTAAACTAGACATTTAAATTGAGACAAAACTAATTATACAAAGGAAGGACGAAGACTAAGTAATCATGTTGACTAATTATAATAAACTAATTATTTAGAAAAAATATTTACAACTAATCATTAAAAGAATGAAGAAAGGATGAAGATGAAGGACAAAATCGTTCAAACTAATCCTTAAAAGAACGAAGGTTGAAGATTCATCGAATCTAACATTTAGAATTGCAAACATGATGAATGGTGAACTGACGTACATGTCCCCACACACTTGTGTATGACCTTGGAACTGATGTACACATCGCCACACACTTGTGTATGATCCTTCTCTCTCCGCACATGAGAGACAAATTTGTAATCAAAGGAATGGCCCATAGTACGTAACTCTCCTTCCTTTGTATAGGCTTAAACCTTCACAACATTCAAAGCTTTTCATTAAGCTTTTAAGGCCACTTTTATTGTTTAGATTCTGTTTAGAAACTTGAAAAGCTTAAAGGTTTTTAAATGTTTAAGATTTTTCGGAGCTAAAAATATATTTTGTTTTGGCTTTCCTAGAAAGTAAGTGAGTGGTGGTACATGTAAGCTTTTTTGGAGCTGAAAATAAATATCTTTTGTTTAAATAATGTAGTTGTGTGAACATTCCCTAAATTTTACACTTTTAAAAATTACAAAAAAATCCACCCTATATGAAAGGGCCGTTATGGTGGCTGGAAGTGTGAGACACGATGATGTGTCATGTGGTGGGCCCGAGAGGTGAGGGCACAATAAATGAGGGAGGAGGCCATGAGCCTCCTCACACACATGGTTTCTAGTGACCAATCAAGACGTTTGGCCAACTATATTTTTAAAATATGAAAAAGAACTAGCAATTTCGAGCATGAGTACTAGAGAAATGTTTCTACAATATCTATCAGTTAAGCTGTCCACATGGCACACATCACCTTCGGTGTCATGGCACATCTCTATCTTTTGTAGGAGTGAGGGTTGAGCAAGCGGCAAGGCCTATGCTTGTTGGTCGTACCTACCAAATTATTTTTTATTTTATATAATAAATATATCAAATTATCATTTTCCAATAATCATTATTTTATATATCTTTCCTTGAAAGTGGTGCATCCATGGAACTTGTGCAAAGCCAACCACAAGCGTAGAGAAGATGACGACGAGCTGGCCTCTTCCACAATAATTTGTCAATTTATGGCCATTTGCAAGCATTGCCCTATCCGTCTACAAGGCTTTTCTTCATACTTTTTTTTTGGCACTTTATTTATCTTTAGGATGCTTTATTTATTTATTATTAAGTTTAACAAGATAAAAGATAACAAAAAATATCATGTAGCTACATTTGTAAAAATTGATGCAGCCAATGCCCAAGAGGTGGGAGAGAATCGTTGCAGCTCAAAAATTACTATTTTTAGATGATTTGAGGAGGCGCCAGTAAAATGGTGCCCCCCTCCCATTTGTTTCATTTCTTGATTTTTCTCCTCTTAACTAAACTTAAGCCATAATCCTTAAAATAACTAGTTCCCTTTTGGTCTTTTCACACTTGACCCGAAGTAGTTCCGGCTCGATTGAGGGGGAAAATGACTTGGAATTGCAATCCCACTGGACAAACAATTTATGGCATTGAAATCTATCAGTCTAACCTCTATCACATGCTTTCTAGCTTTCAGATTTGGTAGTTGCTTTATAATGCCAAACCTTGCGGCATTAAATGGGGGGTCAAACGAAATGCGATT
Organism: Lygodium microphyllum; assembly: GCF_053477565.2. Lineage (NCBI taxonomy): Eukaryota > Viridiplantae > Streptophyta > Polypodiopsida > Schizaeales > Lygodiaceae > Lygodium > Lygodium microphyllum. The sequence goes on from NC_141158.1 coordinate 122,729,287, forward strand.
GACGAATGGATACTTGTGTTGGATTTTTGGAGTCAATATATATCTAGGAAAACTCCAACTCATTGATCTGCAATCATTTTATTTCCATGATAAATTGCTATTTTATGCCTCCTAGGCCACTTTTGCGCTTCAAAATTGGCTCCAAAAATCTGCTCTCACCACCAAATAGACTCAATTGATTTGATAGTGAAGCTAGTATATTGTTTTATAGCTTTTTAGCTATGCTACTCTTCCCTCTCTTTGCTTATGGGATGCATTCCACCCATTCATGTGTGACCTCTTTGATAACCACCTCATCCATCCACATCTCTTAGACCTCATTTCCACATGCATCAAATATGCTAACAAACCCCCCCCCCCCTTGATGCATGGTCATTCATTATCAATTGCAAATGTCATTAGGGATGTGATTACAAAATAAGATTCCCCCTTATTTCCATGTCATACTTATAAGTATGTGGTGTGACATAATCAAGATATAAGCAAATAGCTTTGGATTGATTTGGAAAGTTGTCCCCTTGGCTACATCATCAATGCCAATGGTGGACGTTACAATTGTAGGATTTAAAATAGGTGTCCATTGGATGGAGATACATCATTGGATTCGTTTGATTTTAGATATACCATGATTTTGAAGTGGCTTGTTTGCATAGTTTGCTTGTTGGCTAGAGTACCACTCCCTTTCAAAATGGCCAAAGGGTCTACAAATTGTGCATTGATGTTTACCTTTGTTTTTTTAATTCTTTTCTTCATGATTAGCTAATCCACTGATTATATTTGATCCTTGAATTCTTGTACTAATGAAGACATTATCATGAGTAGTGATGGAAGTGCTCCCAGTGGATTTAATTCTCTCTTTCTAGTAAAGATGCCTCAATGTCGTGTAGCTTCGAATCTTCCATATTAGATAATGTTTTAACTAAATTTTGATAACCATCTATATCACAACTTGCTAGTAAAATAGCTTCAACCATCTTCATCTAATTTTTTAGAATAGACAATTATTGTTTAATGCATTTATATTTATTCGAGTGACTTGTGATAACTTCCTTTAGGTTGAACTTTAGATTATAAAGTTGCATTAGTAGCTTCACCTTGGAGTACTTGGATTTGGTGCCAAATACATTTTTGAGATCCTCCCATGCTAATTTTGCATGTGGAATACCATCAATGTGATGTATCCATTCATCACCTAAGTTTGTTGCTATGTATCCCAATGCTTTCTCATTGTTTTCTTCATATTCCTCTCCTGAACTGTGCCTCTCCCAATAACGATGCCCCATAAGCTCTTCCGCATAAGAAGATACACCATTTTTTATTGCTAAAGTGTGGAATCCAAATCCCATAATTTATCAATAACATCTTCAGTTAACATGATGGAGAGGTCTTATTGGGCTTATAAGTAAACACCTAGTAGTGTCCAACTCTATACAATATAACTTGTGGGAGTTACAAACCGTTTCTCACATACAATAGCAATTCCTTTATACTTTTACCACTTCTAGTTTGAGCCTTTTTAGAGTCTGAACTATCTTTTCGATTAACAAATTTGTATGCAATGTGAAAAGGAATTACGATGGGCAAGTTAAAAGAGTAGTAGTGTGAACTCAATTTTGTCTTAGTGTGAACTTGGCCTTGAGAGAGTTTGGGGGAAATTCTAGTGTGAAATGAGGCTAAGGAGTTCTTTAACCTTAATAATAAGGTTTAAAGGAAAGAGAAAGGAAAAAATGAAGTCATGCAACAGCCTGCCATCAACAAAAATGGCACAGATAAGAGGGACCTCTTACATGCATTAAACTAATCGATTTGATGTAGTTCATCTTCATGCAACATCTAATTAGTTTATTTGAGCCATGCCCCTTTGCTTATGGCACAAGAAGCCCCTTGGCTTGAGTTATTGGGCCCCTACTCAAGCTACCCATTTAAGCAAGGGGTTTAAGCTAACCTAACCCTATGTTAGATATGCTCAATGCTCCACCTTCATAAGGTGCCACCAATGATCCATGGTGCTCAAAGTTGTAAGGCCCCCATTATGAGGAGAAGCCAAATGTGAGCCCGAACATTGGTTGAGTCCTGACTTGCATATTAGATGAGGCCTATGTGATCGGATGGCAAAAAGGTGACCATTGTGGGTCTAATCTTTGGGTTGGACTGAGTAGTTAAGCTGGTAGCAACTCGAGGCACATGCATCAAGTTGCGGGGGCAAGGGAGTTAAAAGGGGCCCCTATTTTGGGGTTCGGGCCCTGCAGAAGCGGCCCCTAGCTGGGGGGTCCCAAGGGGGCCGGCGGCCCCCCTGGCGAGGGTCTGGGGGCAGTGCCCATGACCCGATGGTAAAGGGAATATTCCATGGCCGACTAGTGGAGGCTCATATGGTAGGTCGATCATGCCGACCTAACCGCCTTCACGGGCTATAAAAGCTAAACCCCCTCATACCCATTGATTATCTATCTTTCACCCAATCAGAGTCGTTCCAACTGGCCTTAAGCTTTTTACATATCTTCTGTCTAGATCGCCATCTAAGCTTCACTGTGGAAGTGCACGGGTGGATAGAGCCATCTCTCTATCAGTTGTTTGGAGCTAAATAAATTTTCTACTTCTCCTCTTATCTATTGTGTACTCTCTATCTCTATCTCTTTCTCAGATTCTGTTCACTGCGCCATGTAATTTTTACATGGTATCAGAGCCCAGGGGCTCTATAGATTGAAGAGTGCGCAAGAGACAAAGGCTTCAACAACAAAGAGGAAAAATGTCGTCTTCCGGAAGTGGTTTTGGCGCATCAAGAAGTGGTGCAGGAGGTGGTGCTGTTGTACCAGCTATTCAAACACTGAGGATTCGTCCACCAATCTTCAGCGAAGGAAAGTAAGATAGTACAAACTATACCTTGTGGAAGTTCAAAATTACAACTATCCTTGATTCTCATGAGCTTTTGGAGACTGTGCTGGGGACTAATGTAGAACCACAACCTACCCCCAACCCATCAAATCCTAGTGTGATGATTCCTTCGAATGCAAATCTTCTATGAGCTTGGAAACGAAGGAATGCAGATGCATTGTGTGCCTTAGTTACAAGCTGTTCTGGCAGTGTTTTGACTTCGATTCAGCATACAACCAAAGCATCAGAGGCTTGGAATGTACTAAGGAGTCAGTATGAAACGCTAAACCAAACAAGGATTCAAACTTAGAGAATCAACTAGCAGCGGAGAAGTTTGCTGAAGAAGAAACAGTTGAAGCATTCATCACTTGGATCAAGAATTTGCACGACCAAATGGCTGGTGCTGGGGTACAAAAGACTAGCTAGGAGCTAGCTTGGAGGTGTCTTCGAATTTGTCCACAAAATTTTGATGGACTAGTAGCTACCCTTAATACTCAGGTGAGACCTCAATCTTTGAGTTTTGAGGTTTTTTTGCATTATTGTTGGAGGAGTTGAGGCTGAAAGCCCGAGAAGGAAGCAACAATGGAGATGCTGCATTCTCTCCCAATGCAAAAGGCAAAGGTGTTTTCTCCACCAAAAATGATGGTGATAAAAAGAAGAAGGGCGGTAAGAAGAAGTTTCAAGGAGAGTGCTTCTACTGCAAGAAGAAAGGACATGCAATTCCAGATTGTCGTGTCAAGAAGGCAAATGAAAAGAATGGTACCCTTAAAAGTAAAGTGAAAGAGACAGCCAATAGGTTGAAGCAGAGTTGGAGTTATTCATGGTGACCATTGAGGAGGTGTGCTCCTCGGCACAAGAAGAATCTACCACTAACTCATGGGTGTTGGATAGTGGGGCCTCCCGTCACATTACCAACAAGAAAGGTCCATACAGTTCTATGCAGCCTCTGTAAGAATCCATCATTGTGACGGTTGGAAATGATGCAAAATGCCATGTGGGCACAAGTACTATTTCATTTGTTGCTACAAATGGTGATGTCAAAAAGCTTTCAAATGTGTTGTATATTCCCGAAATTAGGAGAAATCTATTATTAGTTGTTACCAATATTGATCTTGGTCATGAAGTGAGGTTCAAGAAGACAGGTATAGAAATTCTTGACAATTATGGCAAAGTTGTTGGCAAAGGATAAAGAAGGATCAACCTATATGAGCTAAGTGCTCTTACAGCCACCGTTGGAGTGGGCACAAGTAAGCTTTGGCATGAAAGGTTTAGACACATTGGATTTGCAGTGTTGAAGGAGATGCACAAGCAAGGTATGGTTGCTCACCTACCTGCAATGACTGAATTGAAGGAACCATGTGAAGCTTGTATGATGGGCAAGCAACAAAGAAAGGCATTTCCACAAGAAAGCAAGAATAGAGCACAGACTTCTCTAGAGTTGGTGCATGCTAACTTGTGCAGAAAGATGCCTACACGGGCCTTGGGGGGATCTTCTTATTTTATGTTGATTGTCGATGACTACAATAGAAAGATGTGGGTGTACTTCCTTCATGATAAGGCTCAAGATTTTGGTAAGTTTAAAGAATGGCTAACACTTTTTGAGAATGAAATAGGAAAAGTGTGAAGAAATTTAGAATAGATGGTGGTGGTGAGTTTAACTCAAAGGAGTTTGAAGACTTTTGCAAGAGCAAAGGGATCAAGCATCAATTGACAATGCCTCACACACCTCAGCAGAACAATGTTGTGGAACGCAAAAATTGCACCATTGTGGACATGGAAAGATACATGCTAAAGGGAAAGGGATTGCCTAACCATTTTTGGGTTAAAGCTGTTAATACTACAGTCTACATTTTAAATCAGAGCTACACAAAGGCTCTCAAGAAAAAAACACCTCATGAGGCTTACACTAGTAAGAAACCATCTGTCTCACACTTCAGAATTTTTGGATGTGAATGTTATGCACATATTCCAGATGAGAAGAGAAACAAGCTACAAGAAAAAAGCGAAAAATGTATCTTATTGGGTTATAGTGATGAGCAGAAGGCTTACAAATTATATGACCAAGAGGAAAAGAAGATCATCGCGAGCCATGATGTGGTGTTCAAGGAGCAGCTACATACAGTGGAGGAGGAGAAGGCAAGTTCTTCCACTTTATCATCAAGCGAAGAAGTAGTCCAGTATGAACCTATCCCGAGAGCTATCCCTATCCTTAAGGAGGAGGAAGCATCATCTTCAAATGATGAGGAAAAAGTTCACCAACCTGACATCACCCCACCGGAAAAGCCATTACCATGTTGGGTGAAGTAGCTCTATGACCACAATAATCCTATGCCCACATCTGTTGAGGAGAAGGCAGACGGACCAAGGAGGTCTTGGAGAATACTCATGTAGAAATCAAAGCAAGTATCTAACAATTTGGAAATGTATTTCTTATATCCGATACCATAGTTGCAAAGCTAGACTAGTTGCACAAGGATTTTCACAGGTTGAAGGGTTTGATTTTCAAGAGTCATTTGCCCCACTACTAGAATGACCACTATTTGCACAGCACTTGCAGTGGGGCCGCCCACAAGCAATGGCCAGTTTACCAAATGGATGTTAAGTCATCATTCTTAAATGGTGACCTCAAGGAGGAGGTGTACGTGGCTCAACCACCAGGGTTTGAGGCCCCCCATTCTGAGAGCAAAGTGTGTAAGCTGAAGAAGGCATTGTATGGGCTGAAACAAGCCCCCAGAGCATGGTACCAACAGATAGATAAGTTATTTTTAAGCTTAAACTTCAAAAGATGTACCTCATATGCTAACTTGTATGTTTATAGGGATGGTGAAAAGGTTGTAGTGATTGTCCTATATGTGGACGACCTTCTTATTACAGGTGACTATGAAGATATGATCAACCAAACTCGAAAGGCTTTGAGTTCTGAATTTGAAATGACAAACTTGGGCTTGCTGCACTATTGTTTGGGAATTGAAGTTTGGCAAAAGCCAGGAAAGATCTTCATCTCTCAGAAGAAGTATGCATGGGAGATCTTGAAAGCATTTGGCATGATCGATTGCAAGGAGATAGCTACACCTATGGAGGTGAATGCAAAGTTATCCATTGAGGATACATCATCATTGGACATTGGGAGGTACAGGAGGATGGTTGACAGTTTGATCTACTTGTGTATTACCAAGCCAGATATCAGTTTTGTTGTTGGTGTTTTGAGCAGGTTCTCAAACAAACCTCATGAGAGTCATTAGAAGGCTGGGATGCGGGTGCTCAGATACTTGAAGGAAACTCTTGACTATGGTATCACATATAGTTCTAGAACTTCTCTTGTAGGGAATTGTGACTTAGATTGGGCAGGAGACAATGATTCTAGGAAGTCAATTTATGGTTATTATTTCTCTTTGGGTTCAGGAATTTTCTCTTGGATTAGTAAGAAGCAGCCAACATTGGCATTGTCTTCTACCGAAGCAGAGTACAAGGCAGCTTGTTTTGTTGCATGTGAAGTAGTATGGTTGAGAAGGATCCTATGGCATATGGGAGTGTAGGATGAAGAACCAACTGTGCTAAGATGTGACAATCAGAGTTGCATTGCCATTGCCAAAAATCCATTGTTTCATGCACGCACCAAACATATAGAGACCCAGTATCACTATGTGCATGATTTGATGGAGGATGGGATAGTGGAGCCAGTCTACTGTCCAACAGAGGACAATGGAGCGGATATCTTCACCAAAGCACTTACGAAGGATATGCGTCAAGTTCATCTTCAGAGACTCGACATTGGGCTGAGGAGATAGTTCACCTATGGGTGGACATTGAGGGGGGGTGTTAGATATGCTCAATGACCCACCTTCATAAGGTGCCACCAATGATCCATGGTGCTCAAAGTTGTAAGGTCCCCCATTATAAGGAGAAGCCAAATGTGAGCCCAAACATTGGTTGAGTCCTGACTTGTACATCAGATGAGGTCTATGTGACCGGATGGCAAAAAGGTGACCATTGTGGGTCTAATCTTTGGGTTGGACTGAGTAGTTAAGCTGGTAGCAACTCAAGGCATATTGCAACGAGTTGTGGGGTAAGGGAGGGGGCCACGGAAACATATTGCAACAAGTTGTGGGGTAAGGGAGGGGGCCGCTTTCGCGGCCCCTGGCTGGTGGGGGTCCGGGGGCAGCACCCCCGGCCCGACGATAAAGGGAATATTCCATGGCCAACTAGTGGAGGCTCATATGGTAGGTCGGTCATGCCAACCTAACTACCTTCACGGACTATAAAAGCTAAACCCCTTCACAGCCATCGATTATCTATTTTTCACCCAATCAGAGTTGTTCCAGCTAGCCTTAAACTCTTCACCTATCTTTTATCTAGATCACCATCTAAGCTTCACTATGGAAGCGCATGGGTGGACAGAGCCATCTCTGTATCAGTTGTTTGGAGCTAAAGAAATTTTCTTATTCTCCTCTTATCTGCTTTGTACTCTGTATTGCTATCTCTTTCTGTTGCGCCGTGTAATTTTTACACCCTATGCTCCAATGGCTGCCATTCTTCCTTCTTTTGATGATGAAGGCCTTCAAACTAAACTAGAAAATAAGCACAATAGAAAGCTATACCTTTCTTGGAAAAGTCTCTTTCAGCACCTCCAATGCACTTGATACTCTTATAAGCCTTCAAACTAAGCCTTGGACTTCTTGGACAACACCTCCTTTCTTGTCTTGATCTTCTTCAACCTTATGCACAACAATGGATACCTCACAATCTAGACAAAAGAGGCTCTAATACCATGTTAAAAACATGGTTGAGAAAAAAAGGTAAGATGAACTATGGGGGAAAGAAGAAGAATAAGTGAAGCATGATGCCACCAAATAGACTTAATTGATTTGATAGTGAAGCTAATACATTGTTTTATAGCTTCTCATTTATGCTACTCTTCCCTTCCTTTGCTTCTAGGATGCATTCCATTCATTCATGTGTGTGACCTCTTTGACTACCACCTTAATCATCCTTATACATCCATGTCTCTTAGACCTAGTTCCCATATGCATCAAATATGCTAACAAAGATGAAAAAGGAATTAAAGGAGTGGGCATCCCATAACATGCCATCGCTTTGACCTCCCCCCTCTCCAATTCTTTTTTTAAATCCAATTTTTGAAAATCCCCCTTAGTTTGGAGGGGGAGGCCATTGACATGCCATGACATGCTCTCCTCCACACTCATCACCACCTCTCCCACCACCACCACCATCATCATGATCTTTTCTTCCCTTCACACCCTACTCTTGTCTGGTTAGCCGCCACCCCTACCACCATAACAACCCCTATTTAATATTTAAAAATATTATTATTATATTTTTATTCTCTCTCTCTCTCTCTCTCTCTCTCTCTCTCTCTCTCTCTCTCTCTCTCTCTCTCTCTCTCTCTCTCTCTCTCTCTCTCTCTCTCTCTCTCTCTCTCTCTCTCTCTCTCTCTCTCTCTCTCTCTCTCTCTCTCTCACCCCCATTGTGACTAGGCTACCGCCATAGATTACTACCCCCTATAATTTAAATATTTTCTATTTCTCTTATTATACCCCCAATTAAAAAATGACCCCTCCTCATTTATTCACATATTTTTTTAAAAGAGAGAGAGAGAGAGAGACAATCTCCCCCTTAAAGTTCATTAAAACTTTTCTTTTCAAGATAGCCCAATTATTGAGGATTAGATGATAATCACTCCCCCTTATTTATTTGTTTTTGACAAATATCTTAAGGACATTTTGTACTCCCCTCCCTAAATTGACACTCGGATATGTCATATGCCTCCCCAAATAATCCCTCTTGCACCTATGGCAAATGGGTTACGACACACTGATGCACCATCAATTGTGCACGCTCGCATACTCCCTCTAAACCATCCCTCTTGTTCATTTCTAAATGGTTTCAATTATTACGATCCTTCACATGTCAGCAACGATGGTTCACCTCAACCATTTGCAAATCGGGCTTAGTTTTTCTAACTCTAACCCTTTTTGTTTACAAGAGTCGGTCATATTTTAAGTGTGGGGATATATGGGTATGGGTCATGGTCAAGTGTTAGGCCCATGTTGATTAGTCAACTCGATCTATTAAGGTCTTAAGTGTGGGGATGTGTCTATTTTGCATATCCTCATCAAAATGCCATTCTTTGATCATTCACATATACCATGTCCTGATTTTGCCCTAATGGGGCTCATTCTCCACCTACCCGCCTTATTCTCACCGTGTCCATGGGACCGTTCCTTGTATGTCTGTCTTTCTCTTTTGTTTTGTTGTTTTTCCATACAAACATATACTGCATTCATCAGAATTAAAATATGTTCTTAGAACCCCATTCATCCCTTTGAACTGGCCAATTTTCATTTTTATGGCCCCCTGTCCCGAGCCATGGTTCATGAGCTATTAATTTTTTAAGATTTTTTTGTAAATTAGGCGTGTTTCCATGTGAACATGCCTTTTTTACTTCAAAATAAAATTTTGATATGACAACCTGAATAATACCTTCCCCTTTCCATTTTTCCTTTTTACTGCTCATCATTTCAATGCACAGTTTGTTCGTTATTATTATTTTTGTGTTTTCAAGTCTTTTCATGTGTGATTTTTGCCTTTTTTCCATGTGAATCTACCCTATTTTCCTTAGAATTCAACTTTGATTAGATAGCCTTTTCCGGATTGCTCCCTTGCACACTTCTTCTTTTTCTTCCATCATGTTCTGGCCCATCGATTTTGTGTTATTAATTTTGATGTGTCTTTCGTGCTCATTTTTATTGTTTTTTCCATGTGAACGTGCCTTTCTTGCAATAGAATCACGTTCTGATCTTAGAGCCTTGTCGTCCACCATTCCTTGGATATTTTTCCTTTTTTTCACCCCTAGTTCCAACTTACAAATTGTTGGAAATTAATTTTTGATCGGATTTGTAGGTGTATTTACACCATTTTTTCTATATAAATAGGTCATATTCTCATCACAACTACATTTTGATGTGACAACCTATCTACCTCCTGCTTATAAATGATTTTTCTTCTTTCCCCATTTCATTCTAACTGATGAATTTTGTGAAATTGATTTTTGTGTGACTTTTCATGCTCAATTTTTCATATTTTTCCATGTGAACCTCTCTTTTGTTTGCCGAACGCACCAGATGCATTGTCCATGTCATTCGCCATGTTGCCTTGCCTAGTTTTGCTTTTTAACAACATCATGATACGATGCCCAGATCTATTCGAATTAATTTTTTTGGTGGTTAATTTTGTATTTTTGCCCCCTGCGGTGTCATCGCGTGTACACAATCGATTTTTGCTTTGTTCCCGTCACTGCAAAATTTTTAACCCCTTATATGTGTTTATATGTAGGATGAAGGGGGGGTACACTTTTCATTAAGAAAAAAAAAAATCATAATTTTAAAAAAGGCCACAAAATACTTATTGAAATTTTTTAATTAACAACCTCTCTCTCTCTCTCTCTCTCTCTCTCTCTCTCTCTCTCTCTCTCTCTCTCTCTCTCTCTCTCTCTCTCTCTCTCTCTCTCTCTCTCTCTCTCTCTCTCTCGTACCTTCTACCCTCCATCTCCTCCTCCTCCCACACCTTCATATCCTCCTCCCTCTTTCTTCCCTTCCTCCTACTACACCATCTCCTCCTCCTCCTTCCTTCTCCCCCACTTCCTCTCCTCCTCCCCTTCTTCTTCTTCTCCTCCCTTCATTTTCTTACCCCTTGCCCTTCCTCTTCCCCACTCTCACCTTCTCCTTTTCCTCCACCCTCCCCCTCCTTCCCCCTCCTTCCTCCCTCCCTCTTCCCTTCCTCTCCCTCACTACGAATGCAACCACCACCGCTGTGAAGCACTTGCCACCGCTGTAGGAGGGCCTAGTGCTAGAGTTGCTGCCACCGGCCACCATTCAAGCGCTACCGTTGCCACTCCCATTAAGGTCGCTAATCGCGACCCCTCCTTCATCGACTTCTTTCCCGCCTCCTCTTCCGTCTTCTTGCATGTACCCCCCCCCCCCCCCCCCCGGAGGTCCCTCCCCAAGCCACTCACACCCCCAAAGGTACCCACCCCTAACCCTTTCCTAGTCCCACCCGCCCACCATCTTAGTCCCCCCCCCCCCCCACCACCTTCACCCCCCTAAAATTGAAAAAAAAAACCTTCATCCTCACCTTACTTAACCCTCACCCTATTTAAACATTTTTTTTAAAATCACCCTACCCCTACCTATTTCTTTTTGCCCTCTCCTTGTATATCTTCCGCCTCCAATGCATGACCACCTTCTCCAATGTGCCCCATTGGCGTGTCGCCTTCAATGGGCCCGTTTGTGTGCAAGGTATTGATTTTTGTGTGTGAGTGTGTTCGTGCTAACAGTCATTCACGTACAAGGATGTACATGCAGTTTTTTCCCCACATGTATGTACATTGTTTACACACAGTAAACTACAATCTCCTGTTGGGTATCCTATTCCCAACATCCTTTTAATTTTGAAAAAACCATAAATATATTTTAAAAATGTCCAAAACCTATTAAAATTTAAATAAATTTAGAAAAATAAAAAATATACAAATTTACTAAAATTTTTGACAATGTCCTATCAATTGAGAAATTACCAATAAAAATAGAAAAATATAAAACAAATTCAAAAATAAAACTTCAATATGTCATAAAAATTCAATAATATTTTAAAAATTTTAAAAAAATCAAAATATTATAAACGAATTTCTATCACGATTATGATGAGGCAAAATACATAAAAATTACAAAATATATTGATTTTTTTGGGAAAAAAACTTAAACCATGAGAAAATGCTTTGAAAATTTGAGAAATTTTATAAAAATGATTGTTTAAATGCATAAAAATTCTTGCAAAATTATTTTTCATATTCCGAATATTTATGTCACAATTCGGTTACTTGCCTTTATTTATTTAAATAAATAAATAATAATTAATAATTAATAATTAAATAAAACACATAAACACAAATATATGAACAACAAAGCCCTAACACACAATCACCCAGGTGACAAACCCTTCCTTGTCCTCGTTCTTTTTATTTTGGTATTAGTATTTGTTTTTCGTACCTTATAAGGAGGCCGACTACCACTTAGTCGACCTGTTGTTTTCGTACGAGGATTTTTCTAATCTACGAATTGTTTGGAAGTGGAATTTTGTGCATCAGATCTTGCGGTGTCCACACATCGCCAAGTTCTTTTTCTCTTTCCCTCCTTCACATGCACTGTAACACACATATAATTGTAATTAAAAATCAAGTGAGTGTTGCACACACCAAATTAAAAAAATGCACCTCATAAACTTTTAATTAAAAAGCACTAGCTGTTAATTTTTAAGAGGAACCCAACCATTACATGAGCACATAGCACCATAACCCACTTAATTTTGTAATTTAAAATCCATTCACAGTACATACGCACGCAATACACACATTTTATTTATAAATAACAATGAACTCCCCAAAGCCACGCACGCATGCACTTTGCATCGTAGATCATCTAATTTTTAAAAAAAGTGAATTGCATTTGTAGAGACCCCTAGTCCCCAGTCTAGTCAAGTCCTGTCTAAGTAGGGATTGGGATGCAAATACGACTCACCATGTATTAATGGAAAAATTTAATAATGAACTGTGATTAATTGGTCATCTAATAAAAATGAGTCATGTAGGTTTCACCCATCTACTTCACTGTACCATAGGTATATGCCTTACGCTTACGAGGATGGGGGTTTCTTGGTCAAAGACACTAGTTTGTCTGTCTACATTTATTTTAATGGTCCAAGTCTATGGTTTAGTCCTAATTTTGGTATTGTGTCTGGGATATGGTATGTGTGGCATTTTCTTTTCTTTTGAGCATTTGATTATGAGGTTTTTGGGTGTCTGTATGTATGCATAGCATGAAGCTTTCAATCACATGCATAGATCATGTCAAATTTTTTGTAGGATGATGTGGATTGCTTGGGGAGGTCTAGTCTAGTCCAGGACCTAGTCCAAGACGATGTTGTTTTTATTTTCTTGTTATCTATCTCAGTGGTGGTATGTGTGGGTTTTGTAGAAATAAGTCCTTCTTTTCCTAGTTTTGTGTGTGTGGATCATCTAGTGTGGTCTAAATGGCATCTTCTTCCACACCCTCGCTTGTGATTTAGCATGTACCATTACCAATCCATGATTATTCTCTTCTTTTGGATGTTGATTGTATTCACAAGGCTGGCCTTCATCTCTTTATGGCTTTGAAGTTTCCTCTAGTGGTTGAATACAAAGCTCTGTTACTCTATTCTGGAGACTTACAAGAAGCTTTCAAGCTTAGTTTATGGCCATTGGTTTTGCTTATCCCTTGCTACTGTTAATGAGACATTGTTCCTGCCTTTTGCAGCTTCCCTTGTGCCTAGTGGTAATCATTTATTATCCATTATAGAGATCCTTGCCTTGTTGTAGAAGGAGATCTCTACTGATCCTTTGGTAGTGAATAAGGTTATCACTAGTTCAAGAGTATAAGTGGCACATATTACCTCTCCCTTATGGAAGCAATAATGCTAATTCCTCCAAGATTGCTTTATGTGGGGGAAAGCTTGCATCAAAGTGTTTGTCCCAAGAGATCTTCACAATATCTATCAAGATCTTGGAGGGGGTTAAGCTTAATTGGATAACCTTTTTGTTGGTTAAAATGGATCAATATTTTCAGCGTGTCACAAAAGGTCAAGTAAGTATTGTTTCCTATGGGGTTTTTCTACAAAAAATCATTCAATTGGCACCTCCTCCAGGTGGCATTCATGTGATTGATCCTATTCCACTTCCATAACAATCTCCTCCTATTTCTTCTCCTCCTATGGAAGTCAATTCAGATTTAGCATATGTACCCCCTGTCAGAATCATTCGAAAGAAGTGTCGCACGTAGGGTCCTTTTGATCCTCTACCTATTCCAACCCCTATGCTATAGGTTCTAATATGTGAAGTGTTTGGTAGGTCCCTTCCCTCCTCGTTCTTGTGTTGTACCAACCTCTTTGCAACGCAACAGGGAGGACAAGTGGATCCGCAAATTCCTCCTTTCTTACAAACAATACTTTCTCGATCTATGCTTTTGTAGCTAGTCTCTGGTAAAGCCAAGTTGATAGAAAAGGCTGCATTAAGACCCCACTAATGAGTCAGACCTAAACCGACAGACACTGACTAGCTTGATAGCATAAGCTATTTTAAGACCCCAAAATCAGTCAAGAAACCACCCTTAGATTATTAAGGATAGCAACTCATTGAGTGGGGGTGAGTGTAAGGGTATGGGTTGTGTAGCTATACCATGGAGTTGGAGCTAGAAACACCTATATAGGGAGTAGTGTTGACTCTGAGATATGCTTGGTTTCCACTCTACGTGTGATTCCCAATCCTCAATGATGGCATCACGATGGTGTAGTCATGAGATGTGCCTCAATGTTGTATCTTTCAATATCGCCAATACAAATACTCCTTATTGTCAATGATATATCTTATGTGCCATTCCACTGTGCCTTTTTTGTGCCTCATGACAGGTTATGACTTGAATTCCCGTGAAGATCCATATGGGGGAGGGAAAGGAGTGGGTTTTCTTTGGGGGGGAAGCGAGGACAAACGCATTTTTGCCTTGGAAGGGGGTGCCGATGCCCCCTTCTTTGGAGGGGCAAGCACTAGGTTTTCTTTGTGGGGGCAAAAAGTGGGTTTTGTGGGGGGGGGGGGAGGGAGAGGCGTGCGTGTTTTGGCCCCGGAAGGGGGCACCAGCACCCCCTTCTTTTGGGTGTGGGGAGGGGGGGGGGGGGGGGGGGGGGGGGAGGAATGGGTATTTTAGCCCCAAAAGGGGGCACTGGCGCCCCCTTGTTAGGGCGACCATAGTTGAGCTCGCACCCGCATCGTCCCGCACTCTTTCGCCCCACCCGCCCGTATCGCATCCACCATCGTCCGCCCACCCTCTCTCTCTCTCTCTCTCTCTCTCTCTCTCTCTCTCTCTCTCTCTCTCTCTCTCTCTCTCTCTCTCTCTCTCTCTCTCTCTCTCTCCGCACACATATATATCCATATCTATATCTATATATAAAAAACAAAAAATACTTTTGCTTTTTCTAGATTAATTAATTAATTAATTAATTAATTATTTATTTAATGAAATTACTAATCAATCTATTAATTAATTAAGTAACTACAAATTTTCTTAATTAACTAGTTAATTAATATATTTTAAAGTAATTATTTAATAACTAATTAAGTAACTAGTTTACTAATTAATTAGTAATTAATTTATAATTAATTAACTTATTAATAATAAATTAACCAATTAATTAATCAATAAATTAATAACTAACTAATAATTCATCAACTAATTAAGTAAATAATTAACCAATTAAGTAATTAATAACTAATTAAATACTAAAATTAGTTGTTAGTTAATTAGTTAATCGATTATTTATTTATTAATTATAAATTACTTAAATTAAAATCAATTGAAATAACTATTAACAACCAATAAATATCTTTAATTCACGTAGTAATTTTTAATTTTATTTTATGTATTTATTTAAATAAACTATTAATTATTTAGTTATTAATATTATTTATCACTCAATTGATTAATATTAATCTATTAATTAAATTATTAATTATTTATTTTATTAGTATAAAAATTAATTAACAGATATATAAATCAATTAATGTTTACTAAGATGGTGTCAATTACTTTATTGATTGGTTAATTAGTGTATCGGTCAAATTATATCAATTAGATTATTAGTTAATTTTTTAATTGATGTTAGTTAACTTGTTCATTAGTTCATGCATATCAAATAGTTTATTAATTAATTAGTTATTATAGTGATCAATTAGTATGAAGTGAACCATTGGTACATTAATATTACTTAACTTGTCTATTAATTTATATATTAGTATTAATTATTTCATATAAATCAATGTGTTAGTATAGTAATACTAATTAATCAGTTAATATGATAATGCATTAATATGTTAGTTGTATGGGATTTTTTTTAAGGGAATGAAGAGAGAGTGTAAGTATGTGTGGATTAGAACTGTTCAGCCCGCCATCGAGAAAGGGGTCCTCGGTGCATGCATCTATGCTAGTTATTTGGATTTAGGGTCCAAAGTATGCTAGAGAGAGAGAGAGAGTGTGTGTGTGTGTGTAGGCCAGGATGGTTGAAGAGAGAGAGCATGTGGACTGGGATCATTCTGTCGCCAAGGAAGGGGTTACCGATGCCCCAATATTTTGTGTAGAAAAATATGACAAGCACCCCTCCCTCCCTCTCGCATCTCTCTCTTCATACAACACGTCTCCTAGACTCCCTTTCTCCATCCATCTCTCTCTCTCTCTCTCTCTCTCTCTCTCTCTCTCTCTCTCTCTCTCTCTCTCTCCCTCTCTCCCTCCCTCCCTCCCTCCCTCCCTCTCTCCCTCCCTCTCTCTCTCTCTCTCTCTCTCTCTCTCTCTCTCTCTCTCTCTCTCTCTCTCTCTCTCTCTCATGCTCTCATGCACACGCTTTATATATCTGTCAGCAGAGAGAGAACCAGGGAGGGAGAAAGAGGAGAGAGAAGACTGTAGAGGAGAGAGAAAGACTGCAGGAAGAGAGAGAATAAGAGTGACGAGGAGAGAGAAAGACTAGATTTAGAGAGAGAAAGACAAGAAAGAAGGGGAAGCCATAGAAGCTGTGAGCAATAAGGGAGAGAAAGGCTGTAATTATATTAATGTGTCAAAAAGATGTGAAAATTTACATCTTCTCTCCTTTTATACCAATGTCAGTGTGACATGGCATAATATCAACATTATTAACACTTATTTGCTATTCCCAACTTTGTACAATCCATCCCTTCCCAAAAGTTTTTGTCCTCAAAAATAAACCTAGAAACAACTAGAGAGGAGATGAATAGAACAGAGTACTACTCTGTTTACAGCTTTACAAATGGAAAATGAATAAAGAATGACCATTACAAGAGCTGAATTTGAAGAACGGAAGTAAGGCCCGACTATATACATGATTTGAAGTACTTCAGAAGCAAATGGAGCCATAAAGTCTTCAACAAATAGTCCCAGAACAAAGTAGACAGCTTGCTGAATAAACAGTCCCTGCTGGATCAAATCTGCCATAACTTTTGATAGAAGTGTCCAAATGAAATGTACCATATATCAAAACGAAGCTCTTGAAGTGTACTTTAAGCCCATATAGATAGCTTAATTCTGTACGATAAAAACTGTTCTAAAACAGCGTGCTATCTTGAACCAGTCTGCATCAATACTAGCTCCATAAGCAATAGGCTTCAACCACCAATGTCTCCCTCAAGTATGGATACTCATCTAATATAGAATCAGGTCTCCAAGAAGCCTCTTCAGATGGTAAACCTCTCCATTTGATCAAATATTCCACAATAGAACATGATCGAAGCTTCTTTTCACGCTGACCTATAACAGCCTCTGGGATATACTGAACAAGACCATCTTCATCAATAGGTGGTAGCTCATCAACTATATCCACTGGATCACCATAATAGGGCTTAAGCTAACTAACATGGAAGACGTTATGAATCTTTGTAGAAGAGGAAAGCTCTAGTTTGTATGTCAAATCTCCAATCCACTTAAGGATCCTGTAAGGGCCATAAAACCTGTGGGCAAGCTTATTACTGGATCCATCTTTCAACATAGAGTACTTGGATTTGGGCACTTTCAACAAAACCAACTCTCCTTCTTGGAACTCTAAAGGCCTCCTCTTCTCATCAGCATACATCTTCATTTGATCTTGAGCCTTCCTTAGATTCACCTTGCATTGCTGAAGAAGGGTCTGCATTCTTTCCAACTCTTCCTTCCCATGAGAATTGATCTTTTCATTAAAGATGACTATGGGTAAGGGCACCTTGTAACCATACAAAGCCTCAAAGGGTGAAACTCCTATGCTCGCATGAGTGGAATTGTTGTAAGCAAACTCAGCCAGGTGTAACCAAGAATCCCATGAGGTTTGGACATCATAACAAAAATGGTGAAGATAAGTCTCCAACCATTTATTAACTCTCTCTATCTGTCCATCAGTTTGGGGATGATAAGCCGTAGATGGAGCCAACTTAGTGCCCATAGATGTAAATACCGCTTGCCAGAAGTTACTCATAAACTTTGAGTCCCTATCATGGACAATCACCTGCGGTAATCCATGTAGTCTAAAAATATGCTCCATAAACTAGTTGGCCACTTGAGAAGCAGTAAAGTGAATTTTTGTTGGGATAAAATGAGCTGCTTTGGTGAGTCTGTCAACCACCACATAAATACTATTCCACCCCTTCTTAGTAGTAGGTAAGCCAGTGATAAAGTCCATAGTAATATGAGTCCATTTACCTGTAGGAATAGGCAATGGCTGTAACAAACCTCCTGGCTTATGGGTGCTATCCTTATTTTGTTGACAAGGTATATACTTCATAACGAAGTCCTTGACATCTTTCCACAGTCCTTTCCAATAAAAGCTCTTGCTGATCCTGTCATAAGTCTTGAAAACTCCTAAGTGTCCAGCTAAAGACGAAGAATGTAACTCGTCCATAATTTTCCGCTTGAAAGAAGAAGTAGAGGGAATAACAATCTTGCCTTTCCACCAAATAAGGCCATTTGTAAGCTGGTAATGCGAGTTTTCTTCCATAAGACCTTGCTGTAATTTCTGAAAGATTTGGCTGAATTCCTCATCTAAAAGATAGGCCTCCTGTAATTCTTCAATCCAATCATTATGTAGTTCTGTCATGGCTGACACTTTGCAGGCCCAATACGGGAAAGAGAATCAGCCACTATGTTATCTTTGCCCCTTGTATGAGTGATGTCAAAGTCATAATTCTGTAATGTAGCTACCCATCATCATTGCTTGGAGTGAGATTTGACTGAGTAAGGAAATACTTGAGTACCCGATGATCACTATGTACTCTGAATTGGCTGCCATATAAGTAATGGTGCCATTTCTTGATTGCATGCAGGATAGCCAACATTTCCTGGTCATAAACATTCATGGCCATCTCCTTATCTGTAAGCTTACGGCTCGCGAATGCAATTACTCCATGCTCCTGAAGCAAAACAGCCCCAATACCACGGCCACTAGCATCACACTGTATAGTAAAATCTTTGGAGAAATCCGGGCATACTAGGATAGGAGCAGAAGTAAGTAGTTCCTTTAACTGGTTGAAGTTGCTATTTGCAAGAGCATCCCAAAAGAAAGCCTATTTCTTCAACCTGTCAGTCAAAGGAGCTTCAATTGCCGCATAATGCTTTATAAATCGGCGATAGAATGAAGATAGACCAAGAAATCCTCTAAGAGAGGTAGTAGTAGTAGGCGTTGGCCAATCTCTTATGCATTGCACCTTCTTGGGATCAGCCTGTATTCCTTTTTCACAGACTATATGTCCCAAGTATTCCACTTCAATCTGCATGAAAGAGCACTTCTTCTCCTTAGCAAAAAGCCTATGATGTCTCAACACATCAAAAACCTTCCTCATATGCGATAAATGATCCTGTAAAGTCTTGCTATAGATCAAAATGTCATCAAAGAACACCAAGACAAATTGAAAGAGGAAAGGTTGCAAGATCTTATTCATCAGGCTTTAAACGGTAGCTGGAGCGTTTGTAAGCCCAAATGGCATTACCAAGAAATGATAGAGCCCACGATCAGTCCTAAAAGCTGTCTTGACTTCATCACCCTCTCGCATACGAATCTGATGATACCCTGATCTCAAATCAATCTTCGTGAAGAATCGAGCCCCCTTAAGCTCATCAAGCAAATCATCAATCCTGGATATAGGATACATGTTCTTCACTGTTATCTTATTGAGATCCCTGTAGTCGATGCACATTCTAAAAGATCCATCTTTCTTTTTGACTAACAGGACTGGAGATGCATAAGGTGAAGAACTTGGGTCAATGAATCCCATTTCAAGAAGCTTATTGATTTGCTTGGCTACTTCCTCTCGTTCACATTTTGATAATCTGTAAGGTGCTTATTGATTGTCTTTGAGTTGGGCTCCAATTCAATGGGGTGATCCACCGCTCTCTTAGGAGGCAATGAAGTAGGTACTTCAAACAAATCTCTATACTCCTCAAGAAGAGCTATCAAGGCTGGATGGTTTGCTGAATTATTGGGCTGATCCTGTGTTTCCTTGTTCAAATGCAAAACAAATATTTGTGAGCGCTTCTTGTACTCTTTCTTGAGTTGTTGAATGATGATAAGCTGAAAATCAGATCTACTAGGAATTCCTTGTAAATGGATGAGCTGTCCATTGGAGAAAAACTCCATATATAACTATGAGAAATCCATAGTGATCCTGCCTAATGTCATCAACCAATCACAACCAAGTACAATATCTATGGGCCCCATTTCCAAAGTGATCAAGTTTACTTTGACTTCAAAATTTTCAGCCAGCTGCAAAGAAACCCGTGGGCAAATCTGTGTGCTGATTTCCTCTTCGCCATTAGCCACTTGTACTCTAATGGGGTGATGTAAGTCTGTGGGAACACAATTCAACTTGTCCATGATGGACTTATTGACAAAATTGTGAGTACTGCCACTATCTATCAGGATGAACATTGGCTTTCCACATATACTTCCCTTCATACGAAGTGTATTAGGGCTCTTAGATCCCGTCCAAGCATCCCTAGAGATAGAACAATTAGTGGTAGCAAGCGACTCATCACAAAATCCACCAGGGTCAAACGAAACATCTTCACCTAGATCAAAAGGAAAAGAGTCGGCTGGATCATAAAAGTACTCCTATCCACCGTCATCCTCAAAATTTTTATTTTCAGCATTAATTGCCACTGCATTAGCTTCATCCATATCATCTTCAAAGTCCTCAAAAACTAGCATACTCTGAAGCTTTGGCTTGAAATTTTTGTTTACACACTTTGAAGCATGATCATGAGTATACTTTTCTCCACACTTGAAGCATAAGCCCTTGTCCTTCCTTTCCTTGTAAAGATCCATGGGAATAGATTTGGGATTTGTATTAGCTGAAGTGGACTTAGGCTTGTTGTCACCCTGCTTAAATTCAACCTTTGGACTGGTTGCTGTCCTGAAATTACTTTGAAACCTAGAAGCATTGAATGGAGGATAAGTTGGTACCCGTAAGCTCCCACTAGGCATATGATTGCTGCCATAAATGTTACCAACTTGTCCTTGCTTTAAAACAGTCCTTGGCTATCCATAACTTGGCTGAAATGAAGACTCTTTCCTATACTTTCTTCCATAGCGCTCCGCAAGCTCAATAGCCTTGAAAAGTGAAGTAAGATTTTGCGCCATAACATCAACTGATAAAGATGGCTCTAAACCATACATAAACTTGTGAAGCTTGGCCTCATCACTGATGCTTTCCACATACATGGTCAAGTTGAGGAATTGGTTTGTATATTCTCTTACACTTAGGCCCCTTTGTTCCATACCATACCATCTCTGTGCTAGCTTCTCTTTTTCAAGAGGCGAAACAAAGACTTCAGCCATAAGTGCCTTGAAAGCTTCCCAATTCTCAATAAGTATATTCTCTTTCTTGATATACCTCCACCAAGTATGGGCAAATCATTCTAGATGCAAGGAAGCAAAGTGAATCTTCATATCATCAGTTTTAGGATATATATCAAAAGTAGGACTCCATCTTAGAGGTCTATTCCTCTAATTTTGATGGTGAAGATGACTGGCCATTAAATTTGGCTAAAACAATTTTATCCTTGAATTCTCTTTCATGGAAGGGTTGCTTTCCCAAAATTGGCTGATCAGGATTTCCAAGTACAGAACCTCCAAATTGAGACTAAAATCTTCCAATAGGTGGCTGAGAATTACCATGTAATCTTCCTGTTGGTAAAGTACCCCTGGAATTTTGAGTATGCAGTCCAAAAACTTGAGTATTGGCCCCATTCAAACTGCCCAAATAGTCATCATGCCTTTGTGAAGCTTCTCCTACTTCATACTGACTATTTGAAATGCCTCTTCTTCCAATGATCCCATTTCCATGACCATTTTGGTTAGATGGCTGAAGTGGGACTGAAGGGCCACTGTTTGAACAAGCCTTCTCATTAACTTCTTTTGATGCCATTTGCAATTGTATGAGTTTAGAGATTTGTGCCATGAGTTGGTCGTTGGATTCTACCAACTTATCAATAGAAGCCTTGGTCTGATCAATAGATTGAACCATCTGCTCCATTCTTAACAAGATGGCCTCATGTCGTTCCCTATGTCTTTGTTCATGGGCACACAAAGTATCAGTAAGTATACTGATTTATCCTTGTTGTTGAAGCTCTTCAGGGTTCTCTTGAAGTGTGCTATCCATCATGGAATCCCTGATTTGCTGAGCATAATCCTCCTGGACCTTATTTTTGCATTTATGTCCTGCCATATTAGTGCAGTCCTGTAGTACCCCCTGTCAATAAAACGGCTATAACTTTGGCTAGGAAGCTCTGATTTCAGAACTTTTTTGTGCGAATCGAAGCTAACAATGCCCTCTTTGAGATGAGCTATAGCACTCTATAACAAGTTTAGGACAGAAAATTCTGTAGCTGGATTTCAGAGTCTGAACTATCCAGTCCTGCAACCTGTCTAGACTTGTAAGTGCCCTGTTTTGACCCTGTAATGCAAGATAGTAGCCCCAGATGGCTACCAAACCCTGCAAAAGGGTATACAGGACCTGTGGGTACCCTGTAGTACCTGCATCTGTGCTTCAGCAATGAATGGTGTACTTGTAACCACCTGTAAATACCCTGTAAATGACCTGTAAATTCCCTGTTTTACCCTGTTTTGGTCCTGTAGGTACTTGAGTTCTTGGAAAGTCTTCAATATTCAATCCTCCACTCGTTTTACCTGTGTGAGGGATAAAACGGCATGACAGGCTCCCTACATGGGCTCCGAATCACCGAAAGGTGGGCAAAGTTCCCCCCGAATCGGTTGGTTGCACCCCTTCGGGATCTTCAATAGTGAGGGAGGGTCACCTCTCTTTTGTCCCACTATCTCCCCCGGCATCCACCTTTTTCCTCGATGGGAATATCAACATGGCAGAGGCTAGTGTGCTAAGCAGTCAGCATGATATGCAATTCAGAAATATTCATTCAGCCTTTCATGAGATGCAATTGATTGAGATAAGAAAATTTGGGATAGGAGAAGGGTCTTACCGATGCAATTCAGTGACTCACTGATTGCTAGTACTTACCCTTTTACAATATTTCAATTTGAGCAAAAGAAATTCAGCCAATCAATTGGATTAGAGTAAACAAAGGCATCAATCAATGTATTCAGTCAATAGGATTCAAGTGTTATGCTGAAATTTCAGATTGAAGCCTCTAATTCACTGATTGGAACTAATATGCATTAAGCAAACATTGCATTCATGAATAGATGGATTTAAGCAAAGGTTGGCTAAGAATTTGATGAATTATGTTCAATTCTTTAATCTCTCAATCAAATGGATTAAGCTCAGCAATTGGATTAATGAGAGAGATTAAGAATTGAAGAGAAGTACCTTTGACATGGCTGAAGATCAATTGTCAAATGCTTGATAGAGCCCCCGGTTGTCCAATGTTGGTAAAATAATCCATAAGGCTTGCTTATCCTGTGCTTGAGACAAATCTTGAAGCTTCAAATGCTTGAAATTGAAGCATTAAACCCGTTTTCCCCAAATTTTTGCTCCATAGAAGCTCTTGATCTTCAATCTTTAACCATTACGTGCTTAATCCTTGCAATTTGTTGAAGAATCCTTGCTGAGATGATTCCACGGGCCAAAAGGATGAAGAATCTTCAAGAAATTGTTAAGAAATGAAAGCTTGGGCTGAAGCTTTCATGGCTGCCATTGATTGTTCACCTAGGGTTTATGAAGAGACTGAGAAACCTTTAATGGAGCTGAATCTTCTCATCTAGCTGATGATTTTGGTCACCAATGATCAACAAGAAGTACCATGGCTGAGGATGAAGCAAGCTGAGTAGGAGGCAGGGCTGGAATCAGCCCGAAAATTGCGCCGCGATTTTCGGGGCTGTTTCCTGCTCCATGACTAAGGCAAAACTGAGCAACCTTGTGCTCATTCTGAAGGTCTTGATCTGAGGGAACTATTCCAAGTAATGGTTGGCCAAGAAACTCAGGGATGTGAGAGAGATGAACTGATCTTTAGAGCTGATCTTTCATGAAACCTGCAGGAAACTCCAAGAAAGGGGAAAGAGAAACCCCTCTTTTCAAAGTAACCACAATTTGTTCCCAAACTAGGCCCGGTTAACCATCCTTTACCCTAGTTACCTTCAATTTTGCATAAAATTTAATGATGTCCAGCCATTTAAGCCTTTACCCGCCATATTTGACCTTGGATATCTCCAGATGTAGTCTCTTGCTAACTGTAGGTGTCCTGCAGCACTCCACTAGTCACTGTCTTGTACCATTTTTGTCTGAAATTGATTTTGAAATAGGAAAATGGGACTGAAAATGGAAGAAAATAATGGATCAAAGACTCAAGCTCTGATACCACTTGTCAGAGAGAGAACCCGGGAGAGAGAAAGAGGAGAGAGAACACTGCAGAGGAGAGAGAAAGACTGCAGGAAGAGAGAGAATAAGAGTGATGAGGAGAGAGAAAGACTAGATTTAGAGAGAGAAAGACAAGAAAGAAGGGGAAGTCATAGAAGCTGTGAGCAAGAAGGGAGAGAAAGACTGTAATTGTATTAATGTGTCAAAAAGATGTGAAAAATTACATCTTCTCTCCCTTTATACCAATGTCAATGTGACATGGCATAATATCAACATTATTAACACTTATTTGCTATTCCCAACTTCTTACAATATCCTCCTCTATCTCTTCCTCTCTTATATATGACATACACCCCCACACTAAGTCTTTCAATGACACCCATATCTGACATGCATATTCATACATGTGTAGATAGCTTTGGAAATGGATCCAGCATCACAAGTGCTACATCTAACACCGAGGTCCGCATATATGTATCCTCCCTCTCTACCAAACCTATTATGCACTACACAAGTAGTTGTTTCTTGATGTTGAAGAAGAAAGAGATTTATAATGGCAATGGCTACCACATTCTTGCTCTCACCCATGAGAATGGCTGAATACAAAGCACGTTGATCCATTGTAACAACGACCATGAGACTGGCCATGTATATGTTCTGGATACCTTGGTCTCGTAAGAGTATCTTGTCGAACAAGGAAATGGGCCTACATTACAACCTTCCCCCACCATAGACCTCACCCAAAGCCCTTACAGCATTGAGAAAACAACAATCATTGTGGAAGCCTCACCACCCCCTCGACATTGAGAAAACAAAACCATCCCTATCATGCTTGATGTGGAAGAGGAGCGGATGCGACAATCCTCTTATGATGTAAGTGTGGTTGAGTACGTAATGTCTTCGGGGGGCCGACATTGAGTGTTACGTCATTTGTTTTAGAATACGAAAGCTATAGAGAGAGTGGAGGAGATCCCAAATTTGTATGATGGCAATGTGGCGTATGAGCTTCCACTAGTAGCAGACAATATGCGTCCAATGGAGGGTATATAGCAAAAGGAGGATGGCAATTGCTCGACAAAGCTTGCATCAACATTGATGGCATTCCCCAATGTCCTATTCGCCGAAGCAAATGTGTCGGAGAACTAGAGTGTCCCAATAGAAATTGTGCTAGCATGTCAATTTTTGGCTCCCCAAACAAGGTGGCATGGGCAGGTACAAGATTCTTCATTCACTCCACTATGATTAGAATGATTGCAAAGTCGCATGACATGGTTCTAGTACCCTATTGCAAGTAAATCATACTAATCAAGTCCCAATACATGCCATGCAAGTAAACTCAATACCAGCATACCAACCGTTAGAATGTCAGTTGATGGTCTCGGAAGCATTGGATGTTTCTATTGTAAGAACCACCCCATCCTGCTCTCAAGTGCAAGTGTGTAGTGTATTATGTGATGTCAGCGAGGCCAATGTCAAGACAGCTCATCCATCAAGGCACACATAACCATGAGGTGCAAAGAGGCACGAGCAGAGCTAATGTCAAAGAGGTGCGAAAGATTGTAGAGGAAATGGTAAGAAACTTTAGTGCAACTAGACCTCAACACCTACAAATGATTGTGGCTACCATCACAACACAAACTTAATTAACATAGTTTTCCTTACTCTTCCATTTTTGAATTGTGTTTCTATAGTGTACAAGAGTTGATGACTTTGGCAATATGTGAGATAAAGGAAGAGGATACAAATGCACAAGCTCTTTTTTGGGCAAAGATGAATGAAGTGATGTGGAGAAGTGTGGACACCCGAGCACTAATTCTTGAGGATTGGCAAACAAGGTGGCCGCCAACTGGAGGGCCATATACACAATATTCAATGGTGGTCCAGACAATGTAATGCAAGGAAGGGAGAGATCTTGCATATTTCATTGGGAATAAAATCTCCAAATACATGCATCGTAGTATGTGCACAAGAGTTTCCAAGATGAGCATAAATGCTTATGCCACATGTAGAGATGTGCAACCACAGAAGATGATGCAACAATGCAACGACAATTCATTCGGGCTTGGTGGGCCTCAAGGAAAGTTGCAGATTGCAATATACCAGCAAAGGATTGTTGGCTTAGTTGGTGGCATATCACATATCCACATTGGAGGGCGACACTTTGTCGGGGTAAGACTAGTTCGTAATAGTAGGATGTGATGTGTGGTGCATTTGTTTTCTCATGCTCCATACCTTCTCGTACTGTATTTTTGTCCAGGTGATGGAGGACATTGCTCATATGCCAACCACGAACCTGGCAGAGTCAATGCATGCAAGTTGGTTGTTGGCACGGGGATGGATTCAAGGAATCTATCAGCTTACACGATGCATGTGTCAATGATTTGGCTAATGTTCTACTATAGAGCACAAAACGACATGCATTCATTGGTGGAAAGTTCCATGGTGCAGGACCCAGTGCAAAGAAGCTTTTGAGTCAACTACAACAATGAATTAGCCCCACACCTCAAGCAACAGCAAGGATGGTTGAGGAGGTAACAGAGGAATTGAATTGCATCAATGTCCTGATTTTCAAGGGGACAATGTGGCTATAGCAAGAAAACACAAGGTTGATGGGAAAGTGGGGTCCAGAAAGCCAATGCCTCTCACAGTCCTACCTATGTGACCAAAAACATACCTAGAAGAAAGAGTACAAGAAAACTAAACTTTGAGGACTCTTTGCCTTCCAACCAATCAAGAGCAGTATTACCAAATTATTCGGAGGAAATGGTGATCGAGACAGTCCTTCATGACATCGTTTGGGCTGTAAGAAGGATTCCAGCTCCCGCAATCGTATACAATGTCAAGGATGGTTGGGAGATAGAGATGGAAAATTCAAAAATACGACACATACAATGCCTGCACCTTCATTTTGGGGCATCATGAAGTGGTCCAGCTCAAGAGGAGAAGCTAGCAACAATCAACATGGAATGCGGCGCCAGTTCATGTGGTTTTTCAAAAATAAATAAAGCAAGAAATATAAAATATAAATACATGGGATGTGTATGCAAGAAACTAAACGCGCACGGATCAGTCCCAAGATGCAATGAGTTCAAAAAAAAAAAAGCCACTAACTGGGAAAAAAATGTGACACCTCATTTTTAAAAAAAAATATCAAGGCAAGGTTAGTGTGGTCCTATTTGGTTTATTTCTTTGTGATTAGTGTTTGTGTATTGTTGTTGTAGTTATTATTATTATTATTATTATTATTATGTTTTTAGTTTTATTACATTTTTTTAGAATTTTAATAATGAGCTTTCTGCAATCAACCCTAAGTGAGAATTGAACCTTCAGGTTTCAACAATGTGTCTAAATTTACATAGCATTTTTAGCTTATTTTTGGAATTTCAAATAAAATTTCCACGAATTTAGGTTTAAAAAATTAGCATTTTGGCCTTAAAATAATATTTTGTCCATTGGGCACAACATTTTCAACTTATGGAACGTTCCAAAAATATGCAATTAATGTGGTGTTATTTTTTTACTTTTTAAAAAGTATTTTTGTTTTATTGATTTTAATGAATTTTATTCAATCTTTAAGGAATTTTAAAAGGATTTTGAATCTCCTTAATTTTCTACAATTAATGGGGGGGAGGGGGTGTTAACTAAGGGTTGGGGGGATTGGTGGGGGTGGCGAGGCGGGAAGGATTGGGAGGTGGGGTGGTTGGTGCAGGGAGAGGAGGCAGGCTACAGCATGAGCAAGAGAGGCGACGGCGAGGTGAGCAGGAGAGGTGGCAGCGCGAGTAGGAGGGAGAGGGAGTGGAGAGGAAGAAGACAAAGAAGGAGGAGGAGGAGGAGGAGGAGGAGGAGGAGGAGGAGGAGGAGAAGAAGGTGTAATGAAGGTCCTAGACTACCATAAAATCTAACTATGGAACAATGGAAAATGAAGAAATCACTACATTAACCTATGGTGAAAACATGAATACAAGAAAGGATTCTTGGAACACACCCCAAGCTGGTGCCATGGAAACTCACCTCCATGTAGGTGAAGAACAAGAAAACTAATGTGACTACCAAGAAAACTTACATGAATAACATGTCCAAATGGCAAAAAGCCCCTAACTTTGGCTAGGGCTGCCTATTTATAGCAAAGCCTAAGCCCTAGACTTCTAGTTTTATCACAAAGGCATTTAGCCTGTTGTCATTGTTTGCCATTGGCCTTATTTGCTTTAGCCTGCTGTCATTGTTTGCCATTGGCCTTATTTGCTTCATTACAAACCCTCCCTGCCTCAATTAGCTTTGTCCTCAAAGCTGCAAATGGGAAGATATTACAATGGATGTGTCATGAATGTCCAAAAGCACAATTTGAAGAAGATTCCATGGTCCAAGAAGTTGATGACTGCCTGCATGTTGCTCATGCTGTCCATAGAAGGGCAGTGATAGAAAAAGAGTCATAACTTCTTAAATATAGCTCTAAATCCAACAAATGAGGTGTCATTTTGAAGAATACACCTAGAAGCATCATATCCAATCATCAAATGATGACTTTGATGATGTCAGACCATTTATTTTCATGACAGTAATTTAATACAGCAAGTTGTATTAAACAATGAGCTCATGCTTCTTTAACTGTTTTTTTTTTTTCCATAAACCATGTCAAAAATCAATGAAGACAAGCTGTCAACCAAATTTGCAGGTCAAGGGATGTCAAATCATCATCCAATCATCCATAATAACCTCCAGGATCATATGGAAATCCTCCAAAATAATGGTCACAACCTCTCGGGTCATATGGAAATCCATCCAAAATTTCATAATCATCAAGATAAATCCCTAGATCATAAGGAAATGACACATCAAAGTCATATGTCATATCAGCCCCATAACCAAAATCATACTCAGTCGAAATGCCATCATAAGGTAGTCGCAGTTCATGATCTTCTATGGGCTGATGATGATCAAGATAGGCTGATACATGTCTTCATCATTACCCCATGATAACTCATCATCATGCACATATACATTGTCGTTCATATCTGCAACAAACTCTTCTTGTGCATTATCTTCATTTGAATATGCATACTCTTGCTCTTCATCTTCAGCTGCATCATCTTGCCCTTCAACTTGGTCATTTGAATCATCTTCTTCTTCTTGATCTTCCAAGTATGCTTGCTCTTTACAAATTTCTGCATGCATTGCATTAAGAGACATTTCCCTAAGCTTTCCCACTACATTTTCAACTTTATTATCAACATCTTTATCCTCTTCTTGCTGTCCATGACAAACTTGCACTTCCACTTGAGATACATTTACATTAGAATCCTCCAATACAAGGGCTGTAGCAAAGTGACTATTCCTGCAGTAACTCTCATGATTAGGAGACCATTGACCCTCACATTTATAGCATATGAGTTGTCTTTTCATTTCCATCAGCTCTTGATGAGGTATAAGCTTTCTTCGGGTGCCAAAAGGAGTAGGCCATTCTAAGATAACTGAAATTCTAACATGCTGTGCCCTGCATACATTTGGATGACCAATAACATTCTTCTCTCCACATTTGTAGCATAGACCTCTAGAAATGAGATCATCCAACATTCGGCTTGAAAAGTAGGTGCCATGAACATTGTTGACGGAGAAAGGATGGGTTAGTACTTCTTCTTCCTCATGATAATCCATGACATAAGCTGGCTATCCTTGGTACCCTACATAGTGTGTGCCATAGGCATTATTTGCACCCATATCATGCTCATATGCATAAGATTGATGCTGCCCACCATTCATGCATAATGCACAAGCTTCATACTGCTCATATGGATCATTATATGCATGATTATCCACCCTTCCATCAAAATATCCATGTCTGTCTCCCATTTTATACATGCAGTCTGAGTATACAGCAGTGGAAAATCCTCAATAACTTGAGCTCCAATTGTCCAAATTGAGTGCTTTATGGCTTTGTTTGAAGCTTATACAATACAATACTCTTTCAAATGAGTTATCAAGCTCTGCAAATGGATAAGTATAGACAAATCTAGAAATGCTTTTTATTGTCAGCCAGACACACTTTGTAAAGAGTGAATGCCTTGTTTCAAGTGTCTTTTGTACTTCTCATCAAAATTTGAGCAAATATCCAACACCAAAACACTCAAAGGAGTAGGGAAGAGCTGTAGGGTATTGAAATAGATGAAAATAACCTCTGCAATTCCAAAACTGAAGCAAATCTTGGTTAAGAATACCCAAGAAATGGTCAATATGAATCCAAGTCAAGATTCACTGAAAGAGACTCTCTTTTGCCCATAGGAAAGCCAATGAACATGTATGCCCTATTCATACCCCTACATACATCAAAGTACTAACTCTTCCAAAGTGTAGGGCTGAAGTAGATTGTATTGTACATTCATTGCATACTCATCCCTGCATTCCATTTGTCCAAGAGAGAATACATCTTGCTGCCATTCTTCATTACCATGTTGCATCCATAACATTGAACCATTTGTCCATAGATGTTCATTGATCAATGTTCATTGATCAATTTCCATTGATCAAACAACCAAATACTTGAGCATCTTACCCTTGAGAATGCTCCATCGGTCTATGCTGTCCAAGTTCTTCAACCTTCAAGAAATGGTCATGGATATTTTGATGTGGGCAGCAGTGAATTACAAACTCCTTTTGAATGCAAGGCTTTTCCCTGATATGAAGTTGACTAGCATGCATGTCATATTTTCAAGCAGTACACCAAAGCAAAGTACATTTGTCCATGAAATCTGCTGCATAAATCACACTTCTGTTGCTGGTTATATATATGAGGAACCTTTAGGAAGCATCAAAGGCCAAAAGCCCCATTATCAAGATGAGGAAATCTGAGAATATCAGCCTGCCTCTTCCTCACGACTTTGTTGGCCTTTGCTATGTTCGTGCTCTTGTTGATGACGATGTGGATCATTCTACTCTGGATCACTCGTCATGGCTATTGCAGAAAGAAAGCTTGTTGATACCAGAAATGCCTTCTTGTTGATGATGATGCGGAGATGAAACTGGTGCTTCTGCTAGTGCAAATCATAGCATTGGAAGCAATGTTCCAGAGATAGTAGCAGGATTTGTTTTCTTGTATCTTTCAATTTATCAACATGTACTTTGCAAGTCTTCTTCTCCCAAATGCATATCACTAAAACGATTTGCACACACTCTATTATGCTGTACAAAGGCCACCAACTGCATTTGAGATTCGATCATCCATAGCAGGCGCAGAGTCTTTAGGCATAAATGAGGACTATGAGCATCCAAGGACCAGGCTGCCAGATTTCTCCTCCCATTGTGCTTCCATCAATGCAATCTGAGGCTTCCATTCTTTGGTTTGCTCTTTCAACACATATGTTTCTTGCTTGCCTTCTCTTTCAGCTATAACTTGTTCCCTAGGGCGTGCAGTCCCAAATGGATTTGGCCTATAGGCTCTCAAAGTCTTTCACCAGTAGGTAAATGAGATGCGAGGAATTGGGCACTACAATCAATGGAAGGTGTTTTCTGGTTTTCCCGAGCTCAAAACTCTTGCTGCAACTTACCTTTTCTTCTCCCTGTTCTTCTTTCTTTGACAGCGATGGTGTGAGTTCTCAAAAGAGGGATTGCTTACTCAAATGCCAGAAACTGTCTGGCCTGGGCCGATTGCGCAGGTCTTTCTGATGAAAATTCATGAGAATGGTTAATCAGATGCACATGGAATCCAACTTATTCTTTCTTCCCAATTCCATAAGCCATGTTCCAGAATCCACGTGCCATCATGACTATAGCTGTTCCTGCAAGAACTGAAGAAATGACAACAGATGTGATTTTATCATGAGGTCCCTTCATATGGGTAAACTGTTTGGAATTCTGGTAATACTGCATTCTGTTTGGAATTCTGGTAATACTGCATTTTCTCCAACAGATGTTTCGGAATCCTTTGAGAATCTGCTAGTGCGTGCTCTGTCATTGTTTGTAGCTTGCTGTGGAGCAAGCCAGTGGCCGATCCTGAGAGCGAAGCAAAAGGTTAGCAACGAAGTCCTTACGGTGAAGTTTTGGAGTCCAAGGTTATCAATGACCGTGAAACTGGAAGATCCAGGGGTTTTGGCTTTGTGACCTTTGCGGACGAGCAGTCCATGCGGGATGCCATTAACTCCATGAATGGAAAAGAACTCAATGGACGTAACATTACCGTGAATCAGGCTCAGAGCAGGTCTGGAGGTGGTGGAGGTGGAGGCGGAGGCGGTGGTTACCGCAGCTCAGGATCTGGCTATGGTGCCGGGTATGGAGGTGGATCTCGTTATGAAGAGCATGCTGGGTACAGTAGCAGATCCAGCTATGGCAATGGGAGAGAGCGCAGCGAGAGAAGATAACATAGAGGAAGTAGAAGAAGTCAAACAAGAAGAAGAAGAAGGAGAAGAGAGGGAAAAGGAACATAGAGACTCCGGAAACGCCTGTCGACTGGTTGTTGATGCTCCATGACTTGTAGGTGGCTCCAGAGACCTTTGAGGAAGCAGTGTATTGTGTGATCATGAACGTCCCACTGAATTCAGACTTGCAGCTTAAGTCGGATTACATCTCACGGCACCACACGCATGAAACTCTTGAACATCAGGCCAGCTCCGTTCTCACCAAAAGCAAGAACAATGCATTTTGATCTGATCCTGAGGACCACGTCTTGCATCAATCCTTCCAAGAATGGTTATGACCATACTCCATGTGTCAAGTAGAATGAGACTTTGACAAGTATTCATGTCATTGATGTAAAAGAAAGAAGATATGAAAGGAAATCCACCATTGAAGCTCACAGAAAAGCTTGAGAAGAGGAGAGAGAAAGACTGAGTCTAGAAGCAAACCCTTCCCTCTCAAAAGTAACCTTGGTTTAAGTGTCCTTCAGCCATGTCTAACCCTCTTTTGATCCATATGTTTTCAAAATGAGGTAAAATTTTATGATGACCTGTCAAAGTAGTTATGAACCTCCATCTTGCCCCCATATCTCTGTGAAGAAACACTAAAATAACCACAGTTTGAAGTAGTACAACCAGTCTAGACATTGTCAAGGAGAAACCAAACCATGTAACTGTGTCTTCAAGTCCAGTTACACAGAAATGATGCCTGTAACTAGATCTTCCATGAAAATGACCTCCCCAGCAAGATCATAATCATGAAAATGATGGAATTAAAGCCTTCCTTGAATCAAAGCAAGGCTCTGATACCATTGTAATGAAGGTCCTAGACTACCATAAAATCTAACTATGGAACAATGGAAAATGAAGAAATCACTACATTAACCTATGATGAAAACATGAATACAAGAAAGGATTCTTGGAACACACCCCAAGCTGGTGCCATGGAAACTCACCTCCATGTAGGTGAAGAACAAGAAAACTAATGTGACTACCAAGAAAACTTACATGAATAACATGTCCAAATGGCAAAAAGCCCCTAACTTTGGCTAGGGCTACCTATTTATAGCAAAGCCTAAGCCCTAGACTTCTAGTTTTATCACAAAGGTATTTAGCCTGATGTCATTGTTTGCCATTGGCCTTATTTGCTTCATTACAGAAGGAAAAAACAGGAGAAGAAGAAGAAGAAGAAGAAGAAGAAGAAAGAGGAGAGGAGGAAGGAGTAGGAGCAAGAAGAAGAAGTAGAGAGAGAGAGGGGGGAGGTGAGAGAAAGAGCAAAGGAGCAAGGAAGGGGTGTCAAGGAGAGAGAGAGAGGGGAAGAGAGAGAAAGAGAGAGGGAGAGAAGAAATAAAAAGAGAGAGAAGTGAGAGGAGGGAAGGGTGGTTATGAATGGGAGAGGGGGGGGGGGGGGGGGGGGGGTTTCATTTTTTTTTTGAAAGGTAAAGAAAGAAAGAAACCCCTCGCATCCTGCACATGAAAGTGGGCACGGGGGTAAAAAAATGTGCAATGTCACGATCGAAACGGTGGGTAGGGTGTTTGCACAAATGAAGGACGACCATATGGATGCAGAGACACGCGTCCAAACTAGAGAACATTGACGATATGTGTGAAAAAAGAAAAAAAACACAAGGTACGCAAAACACAAAAATTAAAACCAAAAAATGTGTCCACCGGAATGAAGTGCGGGAAAAAGGAAAAGTGGGCAAGACGACATGTCAGACTGAGATGAAAAGGAAAAAGGTCCACATTGAGGTATCTGACTCGATGGAGATGGAAAAATGCAATTCCAGGGGAGGTAAAGCGTGTTCGGATGGGAAAAATAATAAAAACGCATCTGCGACTAGACACACAGAAATTAATGGTGGAAGATCCGTGCATCGAAACAGAAGACAATAAAAAGGAAAAATATCAAGACAAGTGGGGATGACATGGAGATTAGGTCAAAATGCATGTCTGGGGACATGAGGAGAGGATCACATGGAAAAACGATAAATGAAGCTTCAAAACACATGAACAAATTAATAATGAAAAATTCGAAAGTCCAAACAGGGTAGAGTAAAAAGGAATAACGGGAAGGAAGGTGATTCAAAAAAATTCTATCAAATTAGAAGAAAGTTTTGAGGAGAATAGGGCAGGTTCGCATAGAAAAAGGACGAAAAGATTCATGAAAAAGACAAGAAAACCGGCAAAAATTAATAACAGACAAACCGTACCTCAAAATGACTAGCTGTAAAAAGGAAAAATGTCAAGTGGAAGCAGAGCTCTCACATCCATTGGCAGTTCCAAAGCAAAAAGGATGCATTCACATGGGAACATGTCAAGTTGATGTAAAATTCATCAAAATTAAATAACTTTGGAACCGTTTGTCAAAACAAGGGGATGTAATAAGAAAAAGTGTAAAATTCAAAGGGACAAATACGGCTATAGGGTTGGATATGGGTTCGGGTGAACATAGGATACATTCACATGGAAAATCATCAAATCAGGGGATAGAGAGAAATGGGGAAGGAACGTCCATAGGAACGGGGTGAGAGAGGACAGGTGGGTGGGGAAGCGAACCCATTTGGGTAAAATTAGGTCATGGCACAACTACATGATTAGAATTGGGATGTGCATGAGGATATGCCTCCTAGACATGTAGGGATGCATCCCCACACTTAAGACTATAACGAGAAGGGTGAACCGAGCAACAAGGATCTATGACCCCACATTAGACCAACCACTGATGCCCCCATACTTAAAACATGACCATCACTAATAAACAAGAAGTGTAGAGTTAGAAAAACTTGGCCCATGTTGCCAAAAAATGAAGTCAATTGTCAATGTCACATCCTGTGTCGTTGTCGGCTGTAGAAGGTACCAAAGTGTCTTCACAGCACACATCTAATGTGATAGGGACCATGTAGAAGCACGCAAGGAGGTAGCTCTGTCAAAAAAGTCTATCAGTAATGATGAAGGGCTTAACATTCAGCTCATTGTCGCTCATGGAGGAGGATGAAAGAACAGTCGCTTGCCCCAACTCTCACATTGCTCAATGAATAATCATGGGAATCCATAACTCACACCCAATTTAGAATGGAACAAGGGGGAAATGATTCAGAGAGAGTATGCCAATGTGCACAATTAATGGTACAAGATGTTAGAAGACAGGCATAGGAACCACTATAAGCAAGGGAGTATAAGGGCAGAGGAGTGTGAACAGCCCTAGGGGCAAGGGAAACCCTAACCCTAGCTTGGCAGAGGCTATATAAACAGCCTATGGGTCACTATCAAGTGTGGGAGAGTGTACCCAAGTTGTACTCTAAGCAACTTAGTAAGTAAGATTTTGTTCTTGTACTTTGAGCTCTCTTCTCCCTCTTGTGCACACATTCCAATGCTACAACTCTAGTTTCCAACATGGTATCAAAGCCATCTCGATCTCCTTAGCTTCTCTCGGCCTCAGCTATCACTAAGTGCACATGAGCTATCATCTCTTTCATCTTATCCTTCTTTCCTCCATAGCTGCCTGCAACCTACCTCCATTGGAGGACTTGGGGAGGACAAAGAAGGCCATATCTCCCTCTGATTTCTTCTAGGGACTTCTTGCCTATCCCATGGCAAATCAACTTGGCACAATAAACCTCGGGATTAGTCAACATCATGGGCAACATTGTCAAAATCCCAGAAACGGCGCAGTTTTTGACAACGTGGCATCTTCAGGCGTGGCGTGGGCAATAGATAGGCGGCACAATCTCAGCCACCACCATAGGGCTTCCATAGCCCCCCTAGTGGGCCATCTTCCCACAAGAGGGCTTCTGGAAATTCCACCCACAGAGAGAGATCTCTGCCAAACCCTAACTGTGTATCTTGTGGCAGCCATAGCCAGCAAGCTCTAAGCTTGGCAATTTGTCACTTTTTTCACTCTGAGCTTCATTAACAATGATTCTAATCACTGAAGCATATTCTCTGCAGCTTATTCCAGATCTAAAAGCTCTTGGGCATGCTCAATGGATATCACCAAGTGCATCGGGAAGTCGATTTCCAACCGGGTTTCATTCAAGCATTTCACTAAGCTTGACATTAGTGTTTCTAAACACTAATCATTAATCATCTAATCATTTGCTTGCTGGGTATTCACTAAAATCTAGTGAGTGTTATTCCTCTTCGTATATTGCTGTAAGGTTATGTGTACAATTATAAACATATAGACCATCATACACTACAAGTGTATTGCATACCATGAGTGACTTTGTTTCAAGTACACTGGTCAATGAAATCAAAAGGATGAGTGTCATTGTACTCTCCTCGGAATCATCAGTAACAAGCATTGAGATCATAGACCAACCTTGTCCAACACAAGCTTCATCCACTAAGCCATACCACAAGGAGGAGCCTGAAGTCTAGTCTAGGTTTACTTCATTAAAACCTAAAAAGACTATTAAACCTCGGAAGAAGTTTGCACATAAGAAAGGACCACCACAGTCATACTTTGAAATATTACATTTACATGATTTTCAACCCTTCTCTTCATTGCAACTTTGATTTCACATTGTCTAATTTGCTTCCGCATTCAGTGGAAAATTTGTAAGGGACTAGACACTGTCCTTGTCCTAACAAGTGGTAAGACCTTCCCAATGACCACAACATATGCTGATGTCTGTCCTCAAATTCAAAAGTTTGATGGCAAAGATTTCCACCCATGGCAGGTACTTATAAAATACAAAATGATGGAGAGAGGGTATTGGCCTCTCATTCAAGACAGTAGAGTTGTAAACTCTGCAAATCTGGTTGATATAGAGGATGACCAATGTGCTCAAGCAATCATAATGTTACACTTAGATGAATCCCTGATTCATCATGTTGATAAACTAAACACTGCTAAAGAAAAATGGGATGAACTTGAAAAGCTCTATGGAGCCACTGGTAAAAATACTAAAATCTTCCTTAAAATTGAATTCTTTAGCTTGGAATATCAATCAGGAGAAGATTTAGGAAAATTCATTTCTCACATGAAGGGACTTATGGCACAGTTTGCCTCTGTACAAGCTCCAATACATGAAGAAGATGCTATTGCTATTCTCCTAAAAGCTATAAAACAGGTGTTTCCTACTCTTGTAACCACTCTCACCAACATTCCAGATCCTACATTGGCAAGTACCATTCAATCCTATTTGGATGAAGAAAATAGGAACCACAAAGAAAGCAGCAATAGTCAAGTATCTTCAACATCCCGTGATCAAGTATTGGTACATACAGCTCTCACTAGATGTTCTTTCTGTAAGAAAAAATGACATCTTGTAAACAACTGCTGGAAGAAGTATCTCGAGAAGATGAAATGTAACAAATGCAAGAAGACAGGGCATATCACTAGTAAATGCCCCAACACTCGTGATATACCCAAAGAATTGGTGGCCAAATATGCCTCCAATCCATCTAAAGATCGACTGTTTTGACTCTTTAAATCATCTACCTAAAACAACCTTGTAAGCCTGATTTATAAAGGCATCCCAAGAAGGGGGGGAAACATCTTACATGCTTTGTAATCCAATGCCACCCTGGCATTGAGGGGGGGTGTTAGAAGACAGGCATAGGAACCCACTATAAGCAAGGGAGTATAAGGGCAGATGAGTGTGAATAGCCCTAGGGGCAAGTGAAACCCTAACCCTAGCTTGGCAGAGGCTATATAAATAGCCTGTGGGCCATTATCAAGTGTGGGAGAGTGTACCCAAGTTGTACTCTAAGCAACTTAGTAAGCAAGATTTTGTTCTTGTACTTTGAGCTCTCTTCTCCCTCTTGTGCAAAAATTCCAATGCTGCAACTCTGGTTTCCAACATAAGAGTGTGTTCCAACCCATCTGGCATAGGTGCAAGAAGGCAGGCCAGGGACCTTGATAGTGCAATGCATAGAACAAAGTGGCATGTCATGCAGTGATGGCAAGAACCCATCCCATGTGTGTATAGAAAAATAGGAACATACCTGACTCCAAGTGTTGTAACTTTCCTCAATCCTCACCTCTCAATAATTGATTGAGGAAACACCAATCACGCTCAGCCCCCCTCTGTCTCATGCTCTGTTCATAGCTACAGGAGGGCAACCTATTCCTAAAACCCATTGATGTAATCCTCACTGTCACTTGTGTAGAGGGTGTATGCCTTTTGTGCAATTGATCGTGCAACT
Organism: Lygodium microphyllum; assembly: GCF_053477565.2. NCBI lineage: Eukaryota > Viridiplantae > Streptophyta > Polypodiopsida > Schizaeales > Lygodiaceae > Lygodium > Lygodium microphyllum. The sequence goes on from NC_141158.1 coordinate 122,768,149, forward strand.
GTGCATCCCGCCATGTGTCAACACAAGGTGTAAGAAGGAAGGCCAGTGAGCCTTATAGTGCCATGCATAGGAACAATTTTGTGCGTTGTTTATGGAGAGGCCCATCTCCCATGCGTGCAACACTCCATTTATACATCTCACCTCTCTGTTGAACATTAAGGGCAAGGATTGGTCACTCACCCTACCCTCTGTCTCACACTCTATTGATGAATACAGAGGGCAAGCCATACTCACATCCCCATCTAGTTAGGATGAAAGCTCACGATGCTCACAGGTTGTTGATGACGATCAGCTTCGTCATTGCAGGTGTCAATGTGGATTGGTTGATGAAGAACCCTACCCAATGAGATAGCCAACAAATTTGGTACTTGGATTGCATGTTGGAAACTTAGTTTGTTTGTAGGAATCAGAAGCACTGATGAGGTAACAGGATTCAAGGCACCAAGGGAGGTGGCTCGAAAATGTATTCTGCAAGAGTTCGGTTAGAGATTTGGCAATCCTAGGCTGTAGGGTGTTACCACTTTTTCCACAGCCAGCTTTCAAGGGTGTATACCACCTTTTCTTGGAACGGGGCCTGCCATGACATGGAATTGCTTCCTTTTCTCCCATAATAGTTTCAATTTTATGTTTTTTTTTCTTTTCTTTTGCCCTATTCCTAAGGGTGTTTTCACCTTTTCTCAAAGAATAGGTTGGCATGATAGGGACCAAAGTCCTTTTCTCCCATGATTGATATATTTTTTATTTTTTTATTTTTTTATTATTTTCTTTGAAGCATCGAATGGTAGGGATGCCATATATTAGAACCATCCTCACTACCTCTGTTGCATCAAAGGGAAAGGAAACCAAGGGGGAGGGGAAGGTGGCTACGAGGGGCTATTAGGAAGAAACCATATCATCAGAATCAACAAGAGGGTTATCAGGAGCATTAGGTAAAGCCGTCTTGATCATTGTGTAAAAATTGAGGAAGCTATTGACAGTGATTGTTAGGATCCCCAGGGGGGTAACACTTCTTGAGGCGATAGCCATTAATAAGAAAGGGATCATCCGAAGCATCGACTGTCTGGACTTGAGCCATTTGGATTGACACCAAATACCTTATAAGGGCCCATCCAGTGTTGTTGAAGCTTGCCTAGAAACTTGCCAAATCAGGAATCATAAGTGAGGACTAAGTTGCCTTCCTTGAACTCTTTCTACTTAATGAAGATATCATGATAGACCTTTCTACGAGCTTAAGTGGCTTCCATGCACTATAGGGCCGTCCTACGAATCTCATCGAGACACTCCAAGTGTAAGACACGACGTTGCAAAGGCTCGTCATCTCCCAGGTGTTCGTTGACGGCTACGCATAGAGAGGGTAGCTCGAGCTCAATAGGAAAGATGGCTTCTGTTCCATATACCAAATGGAAAGGAGTTTGTCATGTAGCTGCCTTATGGGAGGTTCTATATGCCTAGAGGCCCTCTATAAATCGATCATCCCAATCCCAACAATGTGCAGCTATCGTTCTTGTCAGAATCGAGTAGAGAATGCAATTTGTAACTTCGACTTGGCCATTGGCTTTGGGGTAATAGGGTGTGGACTTACAATGGTAGATCTTGTACAATTCCATCAACTATTCCATGATCTTATTAAGGAAGTGAGTACCTCGGTCCTCACTGACGAGCTCTAGGGGACTGCCAAAATGGGTAATGATGTTCTCATACATGAACAAGGCCACACTATTACCATCGTCCCACTTCATAGCTTTAGATTCACACCACTTTGTTACGTAGTCTGTACAGACCAAGACGTATCTATTTTGCTTCCTTCTAGTTGGTGGATCAATGGGGCCCACGAAATCAATTCCCCACTTCTCGAACGGCTTGAGGGAAAGAATAGGTTCTAGGGGCATGGCACTGGATTTGGTAGGCTTTCTCATTCACTGACGAGCATCACACTATTTGTAGTTATCATAGGCAGCCTTATAGAGGGTTGGCCACCAATATCCTGCAAGTAAGGCCTTTCTGGCTGTCGCTTCTCTCGCAAAGTGTCCACCACAAGGCTCATCATGGCATGCTTTCAATATTATACCAATTTCCTCTCATGTAACACATCTTCGCAAGACTTTGTCCTTGCCTTTCTTGTACAAAGCACCTCCTAACAACGTATAGGGGGCTAATTCCAACAAAAGCTTCTTCTTCTCACGGCTCGAGATGCCAAGGGGATACTGTTGGGTTGCCAGGAGGTTGGCTCTGTTTGCGTACCATGGGGTAACTATTTCGACTAGAAACAAGGAAGTGTTAGGAAGATCTAAATCATCTTGCTCGTCTTCATCATCACTTTGAGGGATTCGCGACAAATGATCAGCCAAGACATGAGAGCGACCGGGTTTGGTAACCACTTCAAAGTTGAACTCTTGAAACAAAGGAGTCATCTCATCATTGTTCCCTTCACATCGGCCTTGTTTATCAGGAGGAAGGATAGGACTTCATGGTCCACATAGAATTTGAAATGCGGCGACAATAGATAATGTCACTGTGTAGTTTCGCTCTCTGTTGATTAATTTATGGCTTGCGTAATAGATTGGTTGATCTAACTTAGAAGGGCCCTTTTGGCATAAGACTGCATCTAGGCCTTCAACTGATGCATTAGTGTGCACATGGAACTCCTTCGTCCAATCAGGAGGTTGCAAGATAGATGCTTCAATCAAACACTGCTTTAGGGCATTGAACGCTCGGTCACAATGAGTGGTCCATGTAAACTCAACATCTTTTCTCAGGAGTTTATGCAAAGGTTCTACCTTCATCGCAAAGTGTGCAATGAATCTTTTGTAATAGCCCACATGGCCAAGAAATCCCCTCAATTGCTTAAGGTTGGTTGGGGCTGTCAAAGTGGCAATCTTCTCAATCTTAGTAGGATCTATTGCTATCCCTTGTGTAGAGACAATGTGGCCCAAAAGAACTCATGATGAGACACCAAAGACACATTTGTGAGGGTTAAGAGAAATCCCATACTCTCGATATATGTCAAAATACTATTCTAGGTGTCCCTAATGCTCACGGATTAGGCTATAGACATAGAAGTCATCGAGGTACACCTCAATGAAATCATGTAGATGGTTCTGGAAAGCAGCCATCATCACTCATTGGAAGGTAGCAAGGGCATTATAGAGCCCAAAAGACATTACTCTGTAAGCATAGGATCCCCATTCTGTTGTGAATGTTATTTAGGATTGATCCTCTTCTACGATTTGGACTTGGTTGTATCCGCTGAATCCATCCAAGAGGGAATAGAGCTCATGGCCTGCCATTATGTCCAACAATTGGTTTGTGAAAGGGATAGGGAAATGATCCTTCTTTGTCTTAGAATTCAGCTTTTGAAAGTCCACACATATTCAAAGTTTCCCATTCTTCTTGGGTACGATCACAATGGGCGAAACCCGTTCACAATTAGCCATTGGATAAATGAACTTAGATTCAAGGAGCTTCAATAATTTGGCCTTCACCAAAGTAGAATAATTGGGATTCATGCGCCTCTGTCTTTGCCTCACTGGTTTGGCATCAGGCTCTAGGTCGATATGGTGTTGGCATAATGTGGGATCAATCCCCTTTAGATCTTTGTACGACCATTCAAACACGTCTAAGTTCTCCTTTAGTAGATCTCGCAGGACCAATAGTTCCTCTTCTGGAAGATTTAGACCCACGTTTAGGTGACGTTCAGTACCTTTAGCATCCATGAACATCAATTGCTTTTCACTTTCCACTTCACGAATAAATGTCCCACGGACTGCTTCTAGGTAAAGATCCGACTCCTTCAAGGGAGTCGTCTCATCTTTTGATGATGCACTGGAACTACTGTTGTCTTTTAATGAAGGCTTAGCTCGCTCTTTGGGAGACTGAAAGGGTATCATTGAGGTTTTGGGTTTCGGTTGGGGATGCATTAGTTCTTGCCTCGAGGATTCGTCTTCTGAAGATGCATCCAAGAATGTCACATAACATGAACTTTTTGTGTTCCATTTAAACTGCAAGATTGGGGGTTGTTGGTAAGATGCATCGTCATCATCTTCTTTAAGGAATGGTAACTTTGGACGACAAGAGCCACTGCTGAAGGAAGGACTATTCTTCTTAATCCATTTCTTATAAAGGCCTTACTCATGACATGATTCATTGATCAATCCAAAGGGTACCATAATCATTATGTCAAATTGGTGCACAGATCGGATGTTGTATGCGCACGTAGCAAGCGCCGAAAGGTCCCCAAGAACAAAAGAACTCTAGTTTTGCACAAAAAACAAGAGAGAAGACTTGCATGACATGAAGCAAAAGACTAATTGGGTATAATCTCCCCCCATGCCTTGTGTGAGCGCCCCACAAAGCATGTATTTGATATATTATTCATCTCCAAGCTCAAAAAATAGCCCAATTTACAATTAGCATACTTTAGCTTTTGTGTTTGCTTTTGTCCCACTAAAGAATTAAAGCTATTGGGCGCCCAAAGAGTTGACAATGTCCGATAACAAATATTTAAATCGTGTGCCCATGCACATATAAAATAATATATAAATATCAGGTGCTTCAATAAATAAGCGCGTCAAAATAAATATTGGCACCATGCCTGAGATACGCGCCCATCAAAAATGATAATTTCTTCTAAATAACTTGAATACACGCTATCGCCGCCGAGTGCTTCTCAACGCTACTGCTGCCTGCTCTACAAAGCAACTGAAGTATTCACAATTGTTAGAAAAAATAATAAAATTAAACTAACAAAAGTGAATATCTAGCAATCTTCAGCTACAAAATAAATAAATTGGTTAGAACTCAATCCTAACCTTAATTTATTACGAGTGCGCACTCTAAACTCATAAACGTCCATTAATTTAAATATGTATTTTGCGGAATCACCCGCTATGGAATCACCTCCTTGCACATTAAATTAACGAGACGCTCGAAAAGGACAGGCGTCCCCATCGACTTTTCGCACAAGGAATCCACCTTGTGTATGAGCCCCAGCAACAAATATAATTTTACGAAATCCACTACAAAACCTCACGGAATCCACTGTGGAATATGCCTCCTGGCATCATACCCCCAGGGTGGGATAGAAATTGTCCTCGATTGCTATTAGCTCAATGTGGAGCCAAGAGTGAGGGGTAAGCACTTAGATCTGGAGCATGCATCCATTGGGCCTCTTCAACAGGATGATTTTTAAACTTAACCAAATATCTAGAATATCTACGGCCAGTTCTAGTGGTCATAAAGTGAGTATCTAGAATAGTTTCAGGTTCAAGGATCTCAGTTTCTTCTTCTAAAAAATGAGGGTTTTCATAGACAGGGTGTATAGGTAATTGGCCTCTAAAAGGTCGTAATAAACTGATATGAAAAGTGTTGTGGATTTTCCAGTGTTGTGGTAATTCTAGTTTAAATGCATTGTCATTGACTTTGTGAATGATCTTGAAAGGTCCATAAAATCTAGGAGCTAACTTTACAACAGTGTTTGTCAACACTTTGTAATCTTCTCTTTTCAATGCGTAACCAAACATTATCATCAATTTTGAAACTCATAGCTTTTCTTTTCTTGTTAGCTTGTTTTGTATATGATTGCTAGGATTTTGCAATCATATCTTTAACTTCATAAAAAATAGTAGCATGCATGTTAGCAATATCATCAGCAGCTTGAACTTTGTTTGACAATGATGTAACAGGTATAGACAATCTATATCCATAAATAATTTCAAATGGTGCTTTGTGTGTAGCTATATGTGGTGTGTTATTGTATGCAAACTGAAGTAAATGTAAATGTGTATCCCATGTTTGTGGTTTTGAAAGTGTATATGCACGCAAAAGATCTAAAATTGTACTGTTAGTAGCTTCTGTTTGTCCATTTGTTTCAGGATGAAATGCAGATGAAAAATCAATCTTTGTTCCTAAATTATCAAACAAAGTAATCCAAAAATTATTACAGAACCTAGAATCACGGTCAAAAATAATAACTTTTGGTAAACCATGATTAGTGAAAACAGTTTTCAAAAACAATTGAGCCACTTGAGATGCAGTTAACGTTTTTTTGCATGGAATGAAATATGCTTGTTTGCTAAACCTATCAACAATAGTCCAAATCATATCATGATTAGCTTTAGTGTTAGGCAAACCAGTGATAAAATCCATTGAAATCTGTTCCCACGATCGTTTTGGAATTTGTAAAGGCATTAATAAACCATATTCTTTACCATGGTGTCGTTTAACTCTTTGACAAATTAAACATTCAGATACAAAGTTAGATACATCAGATTCCATGTGTGGCCAATAAAAATCTTCAATCAGTGTATGCAAAGTAGAAATAATTCCTCTATGGCCTTGATATGGAGAACAATGAATTTCATGCAAGACAAGTGATTGAAATCGAACAATTACACATAATCTTTTTTCATAAAGCATAAATCCATCAGCGTAAGACAATGAATCAATTGGAATCCAATTATTTGCAACTAATTTATTCAAATTAGCTTGAAAACTAAGGTTTTGGTCATAGGTATCTTTCTTAGGGAGAAGAGAGTCAAAAGATATCACAAAAATATTATGAATAGTCGGTCTTCTACTTAAAGCATCGGCAACAACATTATCTTTTTCGGGTTGATATTGTATAAGTGGATGAAAACTTTGAATAAAAGCAGCCCATTTAATGTGTCTGATAGATATTTGTAGCTGACTAGGAAGATGTTTAATACTTTGTTGGTCAATTTTGATCATGAATTCAGATCCCATTAAATAGTGTTTCCATTGACGTAAAGCTTGTACTACAACTAGCAATTCCTTATCATAGGTAGAATACTTAAGTTCAGAGGGTTTAAGTTTGCAGCTAGAGTAGGCTATGGGATGGGAATCTTGCATAAGGACTGCTCCTATTCGGGATCCACTAGCGTTAATGACAACTAGGAAAAATGGTCTATTGAAGTCAGATAATTGCAATACAGGAGCGTGAGTTAAAGAATGTTTTAGTAAATTAAAGGACTTTTGTTGATTGTCGGACCAATGATGCACAATGCCTTTTTTTAATAATTTTGTCAAAGGTAATGCAAGCAATGAAAATTTTCTCACAAATTTTTTGTAAAAGCTAGCAAGACCTAAGAAAGAACGTAATTCATGCACATTTTTAGGTATCGGCCAATTCAAAATTGCTTCTATCTTTTTAGGGTCAACTTTAATACCTTTAGATGAAATAGTATGTCCTAAGTATTCAATTTGTGTTTGGAAAAATTCACTCTTTTCAGGATTAGTATATAATTGATTCTCTTTCAATAATTTGAAAACCAAAGATAAATGTTCAAAAGTGCTCGTTTTCATTCTTATTGAAAACCAATATGTCATCAAAGAAAACAATGACACAATGCTGATGCTTCAAACATATGCGATTCATCATACGACTGAATGTGGCTGGTGCGTTAGTTAAACCAAAAGGCATAACAAGGAATTCATAGTGTCCAAATTGTGTTCTAAATGTAGTTTTGAATATATTAGATGTGTCCAATCTTACTTGATAGTATCCAGATTTAAGATCTATCTTGCTAAATATGGCAGATCCTTGTAGTTTGTCCATAAGATCATCTACCCTAGGAATGAGATATCTATTCTTAACAATGATCTTATTTAGGGCACGATAATCAATGCACATCCTATAGGTATTATTTTTCTTCTTCACTAATATGACAAGTGCACCAAATGGAGAACTATTGGGTCTAATGAGTCATCGGTTTAACAAATCTTCAACTTGGGCTTGAATTTCTTTTTATTCAAATTGGTTATGTCTATATGGTGCTTTACATGGTTGTTGTGATCCAGGAATTATGTCTATTTTGTGATCTTCGAGACGTATAGATGGTAATCCAGGTGGTAAGTCAACAACAAAACAATCTTGAAATTGTGAAAGAAATTCTGTGTGCTTAGGATGCATCTAATTTTCTTTAGCTTCAATTTCATTCACCCATATTAAATAAGATTTGCTACCTTTTCTTAATGCACATTTAGCCTATGTATGACTAAGCAATGGAAAATTATCGAAAGTGCGCATACCATGCAATGTGATGGAATAATCTATATTGGGATTGTACTGATGATGCCAAGGCAGTCCTAAGATAATGTCACTAGATTGCAAAGGCATAACTAAGAAATTTCTACGTTCAACATAATCACCAATTTTAATTTCCAAGTCATGCACTTCTTGTGTTCCATTGTATCTAGTGCCTAAGAATGCAACCTTAATGCAATAATGTGTAGAAACAATATGTAAATTCAATTCTTTGACCAATTTTGCACAAATAAAGTCGTGTGTGCTCCCATCATCATGTAAAACAGTCTTTTCTTTACCATGTACAAGACATTTCATTGTTAATAAAGAATGGGGATTTGGCATACCTGGTAAAGTATCTGAAGTAGTACTGATATCGTTATCGTCTTTCATGAAATCTGACATTTCTTCATGTTCTTCATGTTCTTTCTCTCCCAAATAATTGATATGAACACTTAGCTTTTTGGTTTGACAATTTGCCGCTAGATGTCCAGGTTGATGACATTTGTAACAGACTATGGGTTTGGCTTTAGATACATTATTGGTAATAGCGGGAAGTTTAGGAATGTTGGGATTTTGCTGGAAAGATGGCTTAGGATTTGGATTTGTGTTTGATGGTAAAGCATGTTGTCGTGTCCAAGATTTACGGAATGAAGATGGAAGGAAACGGTTTTGATTGAATCTTTGAAAATTTGAATTGAATTGTTTTAAACCCAAGTTACCATTAGTTTGAAATTGTTGTGGTTACTTCTCTCGTTTTGTCTTCAGTGTCATGGGCCAAGGAAATTGCATCTTCGAGAGTCATTGGCTTGAACATGTTGACCTCTGCATAAAAATGTCCAAGTAAGCCAGACATAAACTTGCATTTATGGGTTGCCTCAGGTACATCTTCGAGCATTCGAAGTTGCAATAAAGCATTCCAAAAACGCTCGATATATTGTGAAATAGGCTCACGATCCCTCTGTTGTAGAAGATCCCATTGTTTGATTGCTTTTTCGTGGAATTGGATGGAATGAGATTCTGCAAAAATTTCTTTTGGAAAGTCTCCCAAGTAGTAGGACAATCAATGCTCTTGCGGACAACAGTCCACCATAGGGATGCTCTGTCCACTAGATGATTAGTGACACACTTAATTTTATCTTTCTAAGCATATTGTTCTTCATGGAAATAATCATCAAATTGATTGATAAAAGCAAGTACACTCTTTCCATCGCATGACCCATTGAAAGTACGAAATTTGAAATTTCTTTTACTTATCTTTATTTCTTTCCGAATAGATTGCGCTTCAAGTGTTGCATTGATCGTACGTTGTATAAGATCTTCAAATTGCGATCCATCTTGGTCGGCAGTAGATCGTTGCAGATTGGTCAATTGAGCTTGCAAAGTTTGACGTGCTCTTCGTTCCTCTTGAAGCTGCATCATAATCAAATCCAATTTTTGCTCCATCATTGGTTTGGGTAGGTCATCTTCAGCCATAAAATCTTCCATGGTTTGATCAAACATCCTGCAAAATTCCAAAAGACCTCACACACTCGAAATCTTGTTAGCGGGATGAGTGTAGCTCAAAGTCGGGTTTACAAGGCTTATTTCTTTTTTTTTAAAATGGCTTTTTGCAGTATTTCTTCTTTATGGATGCGGAATTTGATATCACGGTCGTCTTCCAAGAAGATAATTCGTGCATGTAGACTACGTATAGCAATCTGTGTGTTGAAATTTAGCTCTGTTAGTCCACAGGTGTGAACAGGGGCTTCGATGGAAGTCAAAACCCATCCAAGTCTAACTATATACGAACAATCACTATGGGAGAGGTTGAATCTTGAGATTTTGACCTTTGTGACTTAGTAGACTTGAAGCTTTAGTAAGCTTTAAGCTTTAAGCTTTAATTTTTTTTTAAAAGAAGCTTAAACGAATTATCTGATCTGCATTGGGACGAGAGAATGTTGACGTCGACATCGCCACGGAGTACACACTTCCGCCACGAATGGAAAAATTATGGCCCTTAGGCTTTTTATTAAGCTTAATAAGTTTTCTAATCTCAATTGAATAGAAGTTACTTATCTCCTTTTCTCTGAGAAAAAATGTTTTGCAAAGGAACTTATCGAGTGGTCCTCCGCCTGTAGAGGCCGGTCCTTCGTGATCCGACAGCCTAGCAGTGGGTTCTTCACTGCCAGGAATACACTGGTATTGACGGATTGCCACGAGATTGATTGTAGAGCTCGATCATTCTGGGAGCTTCACGTTCGTACGAGATGGTAAGCGATGGTAAGCTTACCATTTCGTACGAGATGGTAAGCTTCACGTTCGTACGAGATGGTAAGCGATTGAAAGCTCTCGATCTCAGCTTTGCTTTGATACCACTGGTGCACAGATCGGATCATGTATGTGCGCCTAGCGAGCGTCGGAAGGTCCCCAAGAATAAAAGAACTCTACTTTTGCACAAAAAACAAGAGAGAAGACTTGCATGACATGAAGCAAAAGACTAATTGGGTACGATCTCCCCCCATGCCTTGTGTGAGTGCTCCATAAAGCATGTATTTGATATATTATTCATCTCCAAGCTCAAAAAATAGCCCAATTTACAATTAGCACACTTTAGCTTTTGTGTTTGCTTTTGTCCCACTAAAGAATTAAAGCTATTGGGCACCCAAAGAGTCGAGCTATACCCAAATACAATGTCCAATAACAAATATTTAAATCGTGCACCCATGTGCATACAAAATAATAAATAAATGTCAGGTGCTTCAATAAATAAGCGCATCAAAATAAATATTGGCACCACGCCTAAGATGCGCGCCCATCAAAAATGATAATTTCTTCTAAATAACTTGAATACACGCTATTGCCCAGTGCTTCCCAATGCCACTGCTGCCTACTCTACAAATCAACTGAAGCATCCACAATTGTTAGAAAAAATAATAAAATTAAACCAACAAAAGTGAATACCTAGCAATCTTTAGCTACAAAATAAATAAATTGGTTAGAACTCAATCCTAACCTTAATTTGTTATGGATGCGCACTCTAAACTCATAAACGTCCATTAATTTAAATATGTATTTTGCGGAATCACCCGCTATGGAATCACCCACTTGCACATTAAATTAACGAGGCGCCCAAAAAGGACAGGCGTCCCCATCGACTTTTCGCATAAGGAATCCACCTTGTGTATGAGCCCTGGCAACAAATATAATTTTATGGAATCCACTGCAAAACCTCACGGAATCCACCGTGGAATATGCCTCCTGGCATCACAAATAGAAAGTAATCTTTTGCTTCTGAGGCTTTAGGAACTTCTTCCCCATTGCCACTTTCTGTGAGTAGGATAGATCACTTTCAGGACAGCATTCCAAATTTCCACAATTTTTAGCTTATTTTGGAGATTCTTTTCAATGGAAAATTATATTCTCCAATGGAAAACTTCAAAAAATATATTCAGCATTGGCATCTCACTTCTTACCACTTACCATTCATTTATCCTTTCACCCTTCCAAGGTTTTGAGGATAAAACTTTTGGGCAGGGATGAATTGTAATAAACCAATTTCCATGTTGCTTTAATTAGGAAATTAGCCCAGTTTGGATTGGACTATAAAAGGCAAGAGGTGGCCAATGTAAATCATCTTTTAATCATTTTGCACATCTCCACTTTTCAGTAGTTGGCTTACAGTTCCCACTGTTAGGGATTGTGCCTCTATTTTCTTAGGAAAGATCTATTAAATGGCCTCTTCATCTCCTGATGCACCATCTATTACTTCATTGGAGGAATCAGTTACGACTTGGATGGGTGTGGATCCATTACCTTTTTGTGATCCATACAACTTCAACACCACTTTGTTGGGTCCTCTGCTGAGGGTAAGGACTCCTTTGAACGAGTCTCCGTCCTTGCTCTTGCTTCAAAAAGCCAAGGTCTTCCCAACAATGGAGGGTATGAGATCCCGTAAGATTTTGGTTTGACCACCAAATATATCAGCCAATAGTCTCTTCCTACAAGGGTTGTCTTTACGCACAAGAGAATGCCTAGTGGTTTGATTCTGCTTTGGTTTGCCAATCTAATAAGCCACTCTGTAGGTTGCATTCCTTGCAAGCCTAAATCCTTCATTGTCATGTCTATCATTATGTTTACTAATGAGGCTCCATTAATCAATGCGTCTGCAATAAAGCATCCTTCAATCCATATGCCAATCTCTAGGGTTCCAGGATCCAGGAAGGCATTAGCTACATCTACTTCCTTCACGGGTTCTGAGGCTCTGTTGAACTTAGTCACCACGGAGGGAGCAATTCTTAAGCCTCTTCTTCTAGTCAATATGCTTTTGAATTTCTTTCGACAACTGGGAGACAACATCAACAACTATCAAAATGTTAAGTTTGGTTTAAAAGTGTCTAGGTCTTTGACCAAATCATACTCTTTGATAAGATCCACAGGCTTTTTCAATTGGCTAGGAAATGGGGCCACGCCCACTTTTATCTTCCCTTTTTCTTCTAGGAGCGGCAACATCTGCGCTTCTTCTTCATGAGGAGGTACTTCCGCATCCTCTATTTCATGGACTTCTGGTCCTATCTCTGCGGCTCTCTGTGGCTTTGTAGTGCTTTGTACTTCATTGTTCTAGACTGCATTATTCTGCTTTTCCTTAGGAAGGTTGAACTTCACAGTCTTGGCAGAGGGAACATTTTCTTTTAGAACTATGGATTCTCCTTTCTTTACATGCGTTATTGCGGTCACTTCCAATTCCACCAAATTGGAAGCAGGTTCTTGGGTCTTCTATTGGGTATCAGAAGTAGATTTTATAGGGGCTAGACTTGGACAATCTTTTGTAGTGTGGCCTTCTCCTTTGCATTGACTGCATAAGGGCTTGTAATCCACAAACCTTCTAGGGTTTGGACAATTCGATGAGATATGCCCCTTTTCTCCACATCTGTAACACTCCACCTCTGATCTTTGACCCTGTCATCCTTTGTAACTCTGAGAGGGAAACTTCCTTGGACCAAAACTAAAACTAGACTCCCTAGGCTTTGGTCCAATGCCCTGTGTTGTCATTTTGGATTCTAACAAGTTGAATCTTGCATCTTCATCTTTCTTTCTTCGTTCGTGCATCTCTTTCATAGAGCAAATATCCTCTATATGGTTCTTCCTCAAACAATATGAACAGAAGGATCCAGGAATGGTTGGTTTTCGGGTACATTCAGTGGCTAAATGTCCCGCTTGATGGCACTTTTTCCACCATATATTAGAATGCATCGCATCTCTATCACCTCCCGCAGGAGTGGATATATTGGTGGTATTCTCCTTTAGCGTCTGTAACAGCTCTATAATCACATCCATAAGCTCTTTCTTGATACTTGCCACTAAATTGGACATATCATCCTTCAGATTTTCACCTCCTGAAGTACTTGTAGTAGGGTTTTGGGAAGCTTCTGTAATTACTCCATACATTGGTTGGATTGATCCAAGAGGTCCTTTGTTCTGGTTTTGATTCAAAGCTCCTGTTGAGACTTGGGATTATTGATTCTAGTTAGTAGGGTTCCACTGTTGTTGAGTCACCATTGGAGGAACTGTTTGACACCACTGTTGTTGTGATCGAACCATCATTTGAGGCATTGTTGTTTGTGGCCACTGTGGATTAGGTGCATTGTACTGCGACACTGTTTGCATCTGGGGGTAGAGGTAGGGAACTTTCCTTGGAACTACATTTGGTGGGTATACTATTCCTGGCATGGGAGGAGGTAAGACTCCTCTTCCTAGGGTCATTGACAACCTTGCTTCACCTTCGTCATATAGTCTTGCACCTTTCACTACAGCTTGCAGATTACCTGGTCATCTCAATTCCGCAAACGTAGGCCTCTAAGGAAAACTCCCTTCTGGATACCTTCATCCAAATGATGGTTGGTTCATCTTTTCAGTATGGATTCCATTCGCGAGACATAATCTTCTACTCTTTCTCCAAAGGACTAACTTAGGTTCATGAACTCCTCTCAGATCGGCTCTTCAAAACCTTCACGCCTGAATTTAGTGAGGAAGGCCAACTTCAGGTCATCCCATGTGCCAAAAGTTCCTGTTGCTTGTCTCTCATACCATTGAAACGTTGCGCCTTTGAAAGTGGCAAGGAATATTGCTAACTAAATTTAGGGAGAGTACAATGCTACCATAAACTCTAGTACATGAAGATCGGGATCTTCATTGTACTCTCCCTTAAAAATGGGCAATGGGCCTACATTTGCTGGTCTATCATCAATATTTTGAGGACGGATTTGACTAGGAAGGGAACCTTGAGTTGCCATGGGGACTTCTCTAAAGAGTGCTTTTAGGGTGTCAAAGGAGGCTTCTACTACAAGCTCGTTCTCAGCCCTAATTTTCGTCTTCTCTCTTCTCACGTACCTCTGGACTCATTCTAGTGCTTTCCTCTTGATTGCATCATTCATCAGGGGTTTGTTGGCTCCAACCATTTGGTTTATACTCAACAGAATAGAATTAAAGGGGGCTTCAGCCTCTGTAGGACACTCTGGCCAACATTTCTTCTACTTCCTTCTTTTCTACATCTCTAAATTCAGTCTTCAAACCACTACAGAGGGGGAGATATTCCATTCTGAAGGTGTCAAAGCTCATTCTTCTGAGGATCATTGTTGTGCCATCAGCATAATAATGCGAGCTTCGGTTTCAATAGTGTATGTTGTGAAGAATACTCGATCCACCAACTTCCATTGGGTTGCTAGTTAGACAAACATGAGATTGTTAGTGCCCCAAGCATCCCATATGTCTTGTTGTTGAGTATCTATGAACAAATTCCAACTCTTTCCTTTCTTGTTTTCGTGAACATCCATTGACCACGACTCTTGAAGCTTCTTCACGATCTCCCACTTGATGATCTATGGAAACTTCTCAATGAACGCCAAATCTTCCATGGATGGTCATTCTCTCTATTTTCGCACTTCAGTTTGTTCCCAAACACTTTGCTACCAAGATGCACATCTTTGTTGCTTCAACTAGAAGGGGGAAATAGCCCACCACATAGAGCCTGCATCATGATGGTAATATGTTTCCGCCATTGTGGGATGAATTGCTTGTGGAAAGTGGCTTTGGTAATAATAATCTCCAATTCTTCAATGGAAGAAAGAACTTTGCAAACATCCATTGAATTCTTCTCTTCTTGGCGATGCCATTTCCTTCATTTTCAGCCTCTTCTGATGCTTGTTGATGGTAGTATTCCTCGGCTGCGCACCAAAAACATAGAGCCCCAAGAGATACACCAAAGAAAAGAGGTTTCTACTATAAGAAAATCTATCTTGTAACATCAACAACCATCTCTTTCATCTTTTATGTGATCACAACAAACAAAACAACACCACTAGTAAGAAATCTTCATGTAGAATCATAGAAACAATCTCTCATGGCTTTAACTTCAATAAAATTCTCATTCTCTTCATATTCTTCATAGAATTCATCAACCAACAACGAGAACACAAAAGAAACACCACTTTGAATGGAAAAACATCACATAGTATTCATCTTCATTGTCTTCATAGTTTTCTCTCACAGTCTCTCATAGATAGATACATTGTTTTGCATAGAATTGGCTATCTCTGACTCTCTCTTTCTCTCTCAATCAATAGTACATCATCTCCTCACTATAATACTCAATAATAGCTCATAATACTCCTTATTTGGTCGTGGATGCCCCTTCCAAAAGGTGTATTTGATATGAAAGGTCACCAGAGCCACTACAATGACTCTTCATAGCTCACTACTGTCACTTCACTCTAGTCTTCTCTTGAGTCTTCAACATTGACTTCTTCCACTTCCTTGAGCTCTTTCGAAATTACATTCACTTCTTTCCAAGGCTAGAAAAATTTCCCAAAGTCACACATACATTCCACAAAACACTTACAGAAGCATACATAATAGAACAGAACAGGAACAAAGTAGAGACAGAGGCTCTATAGAAGCTCAACAGAGGGTTATAGAAGGTCAACAGAAGGCGTCAGAACCTCATAACTCATATTAAAACCATTCCAAACTATCAAAAATAATTCAATGAGCTTTCAAACATTCTCAACCTCCATCAATCATTAATCCATGCTTCTTATAGAAGAAAATCAGAACAAAACAGAAGCTAAACAGAACCAATCAAAACCTCAATAGAACCTATCTGAACATTACAGAGTCTCAGATTTCTATCGAGAATCATCATGAGCTTCCAAAACATAATCAATCTCATCCAAAATATTCTCAAACACTTCCAAAATAATCAATCATCACTCAAAATCCATAAAAAATCAACCATTCAGGTCTCAAATACAACAAAAATCAACCAAAAAACCTAGTCATTTCAACATTCAACATATAATTCATATGTTTGTGTATCTCGTTAAGCTGGATGACATTTTATGGTAATACCTAATTGATCTCATGACACAGTAAAAACTCTAGCTTCATTTGATTACTCCAATGTCATTTAACGAATGACTGCCAAAATCTGGGCTTATGGCACACAGACAACTGTGTACTTCAACTATTGGATGGTAGATGCCATGAATACTATCTATGTTACATGATCATGGAGACAATAGATGTGTCATTAAACATCTCTATAGGTTTACTATTCTATAGGATGCTTCCATCTTGACATAAAACTTAGTGGGCATCGTGTTTTCTAATTCTCCTATTGACATACTCAATTGGTTTATTATATGGTTTATATCTTGATATGAAGCACTAGAGGTAGCATGTTTTCGAAAAGTTCTATTGACATACTCAACTATTCCTTTCTAATTATTATAGGACTAAACGTTTCTATCTACATTATGTATAATTTATACTATGATTATTAGAATAGATGCCTACATCTTGGATTGATGCATTGGGGTTGGCATGTATCCATATGACTGAACCATACAACTCTCTCTTCATGAAATTATGTTGTAATCACGAGTATGCTACTTGGAGAGGAACTTTTTACTCACTCTACCCTTGGATTAGTACTGTATATAGTGAGTACCCCAATTTCCTTATCCTACATACTTGAGAAGAACAACTAAGCACTACATATTGTTGATCATCCTCTACTCAAAACACCTCCACATGGACACCAACAAGGTATCCCTATTTGGTTGATGACAAGATAGCAACTGGGCCTGGTTGTTGATGCCTGCAACGCATGATAACCATCATAGTTATCACTAACTGGTTGCATGTTCGATTTTGCAAGTAGGAGACTTGGGCCCTTTTGGCTCTTGCAAGATTGTCTTGTTGGATTATCATTATGTAGTTTCACTATTGTATAAAAAATCCTAATACTCAATATAGTTCTCAAGTTTGTTTGGTTATGTTTAGAATCACTATTGTTCTCTAATCTTGAGATGCTTGTTCTTATGAAAGCTTAATACTAGGATGGAGTATTGACATGTTATACTCTTTGTGTGTGTGCATGCAATTATTTAGTCCCCCAACTCAAGGGAAATGTTTGGAGCCAAATATTTAGTTTTGCTTGACTTCCCACATAGGAAGCTCCCCATGATAGAATTCCAACTCCACAATAGCTTCTTATTCCAAAACATTAAGGGTAGGTAGAACCTTAGGTTTGGAAAGATAAAAACTCTCAAGATATTTAATCTTACATGTAAGGGTGATGTTGTGGATTTTATGTTCTCTATTGCTCTTAATATATTAAGGACCCATTATGATTTTGTAGAATTGACCCTTCTATGCTAAGGGTTATTCCTAGATATCTGCATATATTCCCTCTATTTACCATACCCTTGATTGCTCATAAATAATACTGAAATACTTCATACATAATTGTTTCATCTTGCTTGATAGTCCATGATCCATCATCATTTTCCAAGGCTGGAGAGATGCACTGGGGGTCCCCTATGAGTCTCCTACTATATATGAGACTCACCTTCTCAACTTCCCTTACTAATGCCATGCACTTGATGGATTAAGCCTTCCTGAGGATGACCTCTTGTTCAGAAAACTTTCTTCCTTTGCACTCTTTTAGAGAGTTTTAAACACATATTTCACCCAATTTAGCTCCCCTTTCTCCTTTTTGCAAAGCTAGACTCCCTACAGCTTTGTGCATTGTTGTATCGTGCCAAAGAAACATTCACATGTTGAGTTGCTCCTTGATGAAATGCCCTCCTTGAGTGCAATGATTGCTTCCTCTAGTGTATAGTTGAATTCAACTTCCAGAAATGCTTGGAATTAATTACCAATGATTTGTGCTCCCTTTCATGCCTTTGTAGCTTAAAAGATTTTAAGTTAATAATGATTGAAAGATGATAAGATAATATTTGACCAAACTCAACAAATAGAGTAACCACAATGGGTAGCCATTTCCCCAAATGAATTGCATACCACCTATCAATAGCCCGGGTAGTAACTCCTCATCGAGCAATTTTCACTTTGCACAGAGGCATTAGAATCACTTATGATCATATTGAAGTATCCATCGATAAGGCTTCTTCCCAGATTCATGTCTTTCAAAGTCCTCCACGACACTTTTCTCAGGTGGGGATCATGATGACCATATATGATGACTAAATTTAGGAGTTCTCCTTCCCACTGAATTTGGATTATTAATATTTAACATCCCTTGAGCTATACTTATGAATGGGATTCATGTCTGCCTTAACCCATTAATGTAACACAACCTGATTCTCCTCCTCTTTCTCCCCCAAAGAAACATATGAGAAATTATTGCTAGTAGAGGAATGCAATTTGTGATCTTGCACAACAAGAATTGCATCAAAGTCCTTCTCAAGAGCCCACTTCCAAAACAACCCCGTCTTAATGTCCCTACTGATTCCTCTGATGTTGTAGGTGTGGCTAGAGTAAACTATCTTGGTTCCTCACCATGCTTGTCATTTTGAATGTCAATTTTGTCAAAACTTGTCTCCTTTATCAATAACTGCATGCTCCTTGAACCATGTTGCATCAAATGTACCTACATTTTTTGCATATGTTTGAGCGGCAAACCAACTTGAGATCTCTGCATTGCCCATCTTGTGATAATTGTTTGCCAATGCCATTCTAATTTTTGCATCCATTCCCAGATATTCTCTATCTAGGCGATCAATTGGCACTCACCATATTTTTGCTTCCCTTTTGGGTAGAAACCTTATTCCAAAAGTTTCTAACCACTCACCCATGCATTATCCTATGTGTCCATTTCTTTTTTTGACTATGATACTTTCCCCTTGGTGTGACTAACTGTTTGCCAGTCGTCATTATTAGTAGGATTCTTTGCTTCACCTTGTTAGTAGTGTCCTCTTTCTTTTCCCTCCCTTTAACCACTTCAGACCAAAGTGGTTTCTCCTTCTTAGTGCCTTCCTCCTCTTGCTCGTCCTTGACTTCCCAGCATTCCTTCTAGTAGTGACCCCAACATCCACAACTTGAACATGCCCCTATGAATCTACTTAAGGACAATTTGAACTTGAGCTCACACATTGTGGGGCCATCCACCACCAAGTAATCATGCTTCTCCACATTCCTTTCTCATAAGAGACACATGCAGTTCCTAAAAGGACTAGCCTAAGGGGGAACATACAATGTTTTGCCCAAGCCCCTAAGGATCTTAGGTAGCCCATTCCACAAAAAATCACATAAACCAAATCTAGCCCTCAAAAGCACACCCTTGAGCCAAAATATTCTCAATAGTGTCCTTGCTATTAAATACAACTTCATAGAATCCCCTACCTCCGTGATAAATCTAATTGACATTATCTTTGCCTTTGAGAATGGCATCAAATCAAGTGGTGGCATCCATAGGTTTTTGTGGATTCTTTGTGAAGAAAACTAGGGTTGCCTTTGAGTTGATTCGTCATACACACGCGTGCGCGCGCATGCGCACACACAGATTGGGTGGCCGTGGAGGATAGTGCTCTCTCTCTCTCTCACTCACACACACTCTCTCCTCTCTCTCTTAGTTGTGGCAGTCATGGATGGCGGGTGAACACTCCTCTCTCTCTCTCTCTCTCTCTCTCTCTCTCAAAGCTGATGGGTGAGCACACGATGCGACAAAGACAAACAAATGGGCGGGATTGAATGACATCACTCCCTCTCTCTCCATGGAGGATAACATACTCTTTGTTTCTCACTCAACTGACGTGCGACTATGGAGGATAGTGTTGTCTCTCTCTTTCTCTCTCACACAAATGGTGGCCATGGATGGGTGAGCATTCACTCACTCACTCACTCACTCACTCACAGTCTCTCTCAGAGCTGGTGGGCATGCTCAAGGTGAGCATAGACAAATGGGCGGCATAGATGGATGAGCGAGGTTGAAAGGCAGAGGCATTGATGAATCACGCGCGCGCGCGCACACACACACACACACACACACAATATTTAAGAGAAATGAAAAAAAATTACAGAGGATAAAAAAGTTTGGAGAGAGAAATTAAGAGAAATGAAAAAATTAGAGGGTGAAAAAGTTTAGAGAGAGAGAGAGAAGGAAAAGAGAGAGATCAATAAAATTAGAGAGAGAGGGACAATTTTTGGGGAGAGAGAGGAAAAAGGTTTGGAGAGAGAGAGAGAGAATAAAAACTTAAAGAGAGAGGATAAGAAATTGGAGAGAAAGAAGAGAAAAACTTAGAGAGAGGAAAAATTTTGGAGAGAGAGAAGGGGGCAGTGAGAAAAATTGAGAGAGAGGAGAGAGGGGACAGAAAGAGAGGAAAGAAGGAATAGTGGAGAGAGAAAGATTGAGAGAGGGAGGGGGAGGGAAAAAGAGGAGAGAGAAAGTAAACACTTAGAGAGAGAAAATAGGAAATTTTGAGAGAGGGAGTGATAGGAAGAAGAATTTTCAAAGAGAGTAATAAAATTAGAGAGAGACACAGAGGGAGAGGAAAAAACTTTGGAGAGAGAAAGAAAGTAAATAAAAACTTAAAGGGAGAGGATAAGAATCTGGAGAGAGAGAGAGGGGGGAGACACACACACGAGGAGAGAGAGTGAGGGAGGAAAGGCAAGGAAGAAAATTGAGAGAGAGAGAGAGAGAATTTAAGAAATAGACAGAAAAAGGGAGAGAAAAAAGAAAATTTAGTGAGAGAGGAAAAGAAATAAAAGGAGAGAGAGATGAGAGAGAGAGGCAAAAGAGAAATGAGAGTGAGAGAGAACAGAGGAGAGAGGAATAAAAGAGAGAGAAGGGAAAATTAGGCAAGAGAAGAGAAAAAAGAAAAAGAGGAGAGAGAATGAAGAAAGAGGAAAAAGAGAGAGAAAAGCAAAGTTGCCGTGTGATAGGAAAGCGAAGTTATCATGCATCCTTCACAATGCTAGTAACTATAATAGATTCTAAACCTATCAATTTAAAAAATATTCTATCTTTCTCTCCCACTTTTCTTCACTTATCTTAGGCGGTCTGGATCAATTGACTTGGACGTGTCCAGGGCCCAAGGGCTCAGAGCGCAAAAGGAGAAAAAGAAAGGAAGAAAAAGGATATTTAGCTAGGCCGATACTACATCTATTTTCAGTCTTCCCTGGTGTCAAGATCTGTCTTGTGCTCTCTCTCTCTCTCTCTCCCCCCTCTACCCGCTTATTTGTTCGTTCCTGGCGAGAGCGCGATGGAGAAAGGCCAGGGAGGAATCCAGATGCTTCTTGCAGCCGAGCAGGAGGCGCAGCAAATCATCGCGGCCGCTAAAGCAGGTCAGAGAGCAATTCAAGAACCTTATCCTGCATAAACTTGATTCTCCTTTTTCTGTCAGTAGATGAGAAGCGAAAGCAGGTCAGAGCGATTCAAGAACTTAACCAAAAGCCTCTTTGGTTTTCCTCTTTTCTGTGGTGCTGCGTGCCTCCTTAAACCTCAATTTCCTGCCGGATCGTGGCATCCTTTATCCAGCATTTATGCTGCAAACTGTCGTGTAGATGTGTGCGATGCATCAGTATACGTAGGCTTGCAATGAAAATCTTTTTCTGATGCACTACTATCTATGCTGCAAACAGTTTTGTAAATGTCCAATTGAAAATAATCTTCTCGTATGATGTATGTAATACATGGGCTAAAATTGAGCACATAATAAATATATGTGCACAAATTTCATCCGTAAGTTTTTAATCAGGGGAGGAAACTAGAGGTTTGTCATTATCGGTTCCATCAATTAAAGCAGTTGTTATCGTACAAAGCTTTCTGTTACATTCATAATGAGCATAGTAGTATATTGGATTAAACTAGTGTCCGTGAAAATCATACAGAGCTTTGTTTTAGAGTCTTATGTGGATAACATGTCCATGTCTAGGATTGCAGGCATTTATCTTCTTCATTTGTTTGGGTATTACTTGCTTATTGCCTTGAATTCCAATTATTATAGAAAGGCTTGGCTATTTTTTAAGTTCAGATTTGTGCATTCTAGATGCATCTTGGCTTTCAGATACTGTACCAAGCAGTTTGTGCGATTATCTTTTGCAGCCAAGGCAGCACGATTAAAGCAAGCCAAAGAGGAAGCAGAGAGGGAAGTTGCGGCATACCGAGCACAACGAGAAGCCGAGTTTAGGAAGAAACTCACAGAGGTATTGTCAACGATGCTGACACGTACTAGTGTTGTGATGAATCTCAATGCTGTTCCTTTAGGTCTTGTTTTTAGTTTTTCAACATGTGTCATTCACATGGCAGGCGGTTGCGACGCTATAATTCAGTTGAAAATTTTGGTATTAACTTCTTGCATTAGTTCTGAAGTTTAATCCTCCCATCTGGGCATGTGACTGGCAAATTTGCTGGTTGTACGGTATTGTACACCCATAAATTTGCTAAATCATGGAGCATCAAATTCGGATTGTTGAACTAATCACAAGTGCTTTCAACTTTAAGTGTTAAGATTGAAGTTCTGATGGAGGCCGAAATGAGCTGTCTCTTGGTTACGGTGGCTTTCTAGTATTTTTCCTTCACTAACTTGATTTAGTTATTGAATGCTACTTGGAGTAGGTCAAGTGATGGCATGAGCTGACAGGAACTGATTTTTGATGTGACTGTGAGGAAGAGGTTTCGTTGGAAAATGGATTAACATTGTCACTTAGTGAGTGATCACTGCTGAATGGAAACTCTTTGATTCCCGACTCAAGTTTTCACATTCAGACCGGCAGCAATTTCTGTGCTGTTCAAGCAGCCTTCCCAGTCATCTTCCATGCTTTGCAATGATTCCAGCTGGTGTTCGATGTGTTCATGAGCATACTTACATGCTTACTATTAGACAGGCTGCAATCTTCTGGCTGCTTACACAGTCTTCCTTGCTATATTTGGCGCATATATCCATTTCACCATTAATACTGGTTTGGCCATGTAGATGTTTATAAGACTGCATACACAATTAAGTTTAACTTAGAGGGCTTTACGTCATTATAGCTGATGGTACTATGACTCTTTTGCAGTTAACTGGAGATTCTGGGTCTAATATTAAACGATTAGAAGAAGAAACCCGACAGAAAATAGAGCTACTCACACGCGAGGCATCAAAAGTTGCACCAGAGGTGCATGCACTGATAATTTATTTGTGCAATTTTGGTTCTAGCTGAAAGTAATATTTTTCAAAATAGGTTGTCTTGTTTATTATCTTTTATTGTTTCTCGCAGGTGGTTGAGCTTCTATTGAAGTATGTCACTACTGTTAGAAACTGATTCAAGCTCATTTTGAATGTGTACTGAAATCAAGCTTATTTTGGATGTATACATTGGACAAGTTATGTAGGCTGGTCTATGTGATAACACGACTATTGCAGCTTATGCAATTGTATTGTTTTGGAATAATGCAATCATGCTTGACCTTTTGATCATTTGAATCCTTTCTACTTCATGCACAATTGAGTTGTTATGTACTGTCAGGACATTGGATTCTTCAGAATGTGATTATTGGCTAACTTCTAAGTCGTGTAGGAGCACTTCGTTTTGATAAACCAGTGCTTACTTTATTCAGCTTATTAGCATTGCTCAAAAATCTTTCCAGTCCTACATATGCTCTTATTTTTAGGCCACTTTATACAACAAAGTGTCTTTTTCCTTTGGACCTACCTTATCATTCAATTGACCCTGGCCTCTCTCTCTTTTTTTTTCGTAAACCTGGCCTCTCTCTCTCTCTCTCTCTCTCTCTCTCTCTCTCTCTCTCTCTCGTTGTGGGTTTCACAGGGAGGCTGATGGGGGGGCATTCCTGACATCGGAGGTGGGGGTGATGCTAGTGTGCATGGGTGAGTAGATGCAGACCCCATTTTCAGGGTTGGTTGTCGAGCATTCAGTCGCACAGGCAGGTTCAAAATGGGGTCGTGTGTCTTCTACTTGGGCTGCAGGAGTAACACATATAGACATCAGAAGGTCCTAACTTGATCCACATTATCTGTTCTGAGAATTGTTGCATCTTGC
Organism: Lygodium microphyllum; assembly: GCF_053477565.2. Lineage (NCBI taxonomy): Eukaryota > Viridiplantae > Streptophyta > Polypodiopsida > Schizaeales > Lygodiaceae > Lygodium > Lygodium microphyllum. The sequence goes on from NC_141158.1 coordinate 122,792,513, forward strand.
TTTTCTTCTGGTGTATGATACTGCAATTCTTTATTTGCATTTCTTGGAATATGAAATAGTCACATGGAATTGGCGCTATGTTGTGCAGCTGGGATGTGGCTACTTTAAGGACCCTTTCCAATTCTGTGGCAATTGGAACTGTAAGGTAAAATACTATGGTCCAACAGAACCTTGCTATATAATTTCATTCTATACAATTGATGCGTTCAATATTTGCCTCAATCATAGAGGGACTTGAGGTCCCCCAATTTTAGGCACAAGCAAACATGGCAGCCTCTATGGCTGGATGGGTGGAGCAATACACCTAGAAGTAGACATTGAATAACGTGTGCAAACGCCCCTCCCAAACTTTGGGTGTGGCTGAAGGTAAGAGAAGAGCAATAAATTCAGTGCAGGATTGGACCATGTGCATGTTGATCAAGTCATGAAAGTATATATTCAATGAGGAGCATGGCCCCCTCTCCAAGTGACAACCTGTTTGCTAGGGGTGGTTGTAAAAGGCAAATAGGAGTGGAGAGGCCTTGAATGAGTCACACCAAATGTATCCAATTAGGAATGGGTGAGCATAGTTCCTAAACAACTAGAAAATGATACTTGTGGAGAGGCCTTGAATGAGTCACACCAAATGTATCCAATTAGGAATGGGTGAGCATAATTCCTAAACAACTAGAAAATGATACTTGGACGCTATTGAAGGCTCCTATGTAAAGCACTTGACAAGGAAAGACATTAAGGATCGAAGAGCACATGATGCTAAGGGCAAGGAAGGGTGGCTCAAAGAATAGGGAAAGTACTTGTTGCATTATGTAAAGGCCCTAAGATGGTATGACTTTTTGAAAGAGCTTCTGATGATCTCCAAATCCCTCTCTAGTATTCATCCCTTGGATAGGCATTGGTAATTTACTATTGTACAATTAATACTCTTAGGCACATTTACACATTTTCTATATACAGGTTGAATAGTATTATGCAGTTGCTAAGTCATTTTCAGCATTTCTGGGCAGTCGGGCAAGGTAGAAGGTTGCATAGGATGCCTTGTGGCAATTGAATGTTTTGCGTAACACTTGTTTTGATTATCTTATTGTTGCATTTGTATTTTGTAGCAGTTGGTCAGTTTTTAGTTGGTCGACTTATTAGTATTTTCTTTTTTTTGCATATTCATATGGTGGTTGCTCCAAGCATTTCACACTTGGTTTTTTAGGTGGAGAGAGAGATCCCACCGCAAAGATACATTTGACAGTCTATGTACATATCTTCTTCATTTCAACATTCATTCGTTGCAGATTTCTACGTTCTACTATCACTTTTCTATCTCCCTCTTCTCTCTGTGTTCATTTTCTTTCAAACTGGTCACGTGCTTCCACATTTGTTGCACTCTTAACATGCTATTGGAGCAGCATTGAAGGATTGATTGATCATGGGCAAACTTGAATGGGATATTTCAGTGTGACAAAAGTTTGTGTTTTTAGTGTTTAAGGGTGAGCGAGAGGGCTACACATCAACTCAAGGTTGAGGTGAACAGGTGAAGCGTATAAAAGGAGTAAAGTTATTGTTTTTTTGCAGGTTTTTACTATTGTGAAGGAGAAAAGGTTGCACTTTTGGAGTTAGAGGGAGTTGCTCTTGTTTTTGTTTAGGTTATTTAGGTGACAATGTCTTTGAGATCGATGTAAAGTTTCAGGCTATTATGGACCATAAGATCCTTGTGTTATGTCTCTTCCTTCTAATCAAAAGCTCAATGGGGAGAATTACCGCATTTGGTGGGTAATAATGCTTTTCATCTTGAAGTTTTATGATTTGGCAAAGCTCATGACTGAGGCTATAGACCTTCCTACAACCCGTGGTGCCTCCAAGCTTTACTTATGAGAAAGGTGAGTTAGTGAAGGTACATGCACATTGGGATAAATTGAACACTTGCATCCACTCCTTCCTATTTCTCTCTTGCACTCTAACCGTGATAACTCACATCTAGCATTTGATTGTTGCTCGAGATATGTGGATGGAATTAAACTAGTTGTATAATTAGATAACTATAATGCAGCGAGTGTCTTTGGAGGTACAAATGCATATGTTGAACTAGTCAAAGTTCACTTCCATGCAAGAGTATGTAAATAAGCTTCAACAATTAGAGATGCAAGTCGAGAATGCAAGGAAAGCGATTATCTTAGAGGACATGGCAATAACTCTTCTGTCGTAGTTGCCACCCTAATTTAGTGCATTCTACTCCACCTTGATTGCTTTAGGGTAGATAGATATCCTTAAGTGGGAGGAGTTGGTTTTGATAGTCATGGATTATGAGAAACTACTCAAAGGTTAGAACGCTTCCAACTTGGAGGCATTGGTAGGCTAGTCTTTCCAACAGAAGGAAAAAAAAACAAGAAGGATGAGAAAACCAAGCAAAATACAACCAAGGAGTCTACTTGTCACATTTGTAGCAAGATAGGTCATTGGAAGAAGAATTACCTCGATAAGGATAAGGACACCAAGGAGAAAAATTCAAAGAACTCGGGAGCAGTAGCTGCTGCTTCATTGCATATCGTTCTCCATTTGGAGGTGATTGAGGATGCTCCTTCGATAGCCTCTGATGTAGGGATGTTGGCCCCCCAGCCTCATGAGTGGATTGTGGATAATGGCACTTCCCGCCACATGACTCCTACAAATGGTATTGCTTATATGCATCTAATGCATGGGCAAATTTCTCATAGGTGAAGCTCTTCGATCCTTATCAAAGGCAAATGTGATATGCAGCTGATTTTGGATGGGCTAGGTGGTGCCTACACATGAAAAGTTCTCTATGTGCCGAGTTTGGATCTCATCTTTGTGCTTTCGTTCTCATGGTCAAGTTTGATAAGGTCTCTTTTGGAGTTCTTGATGGAGATTCTCGACAAGTTCTTTGTGCAGGTCATGAGGAGAATGGGATCTACAAGATGCAGGCTTCATGAGCCTTTACTTCTCTTCTCTTTTTACAAACTTCAACCAAAGCTATGGCATGATTGGCTTGGCCACATCAACTATGAGTACCTTTGAAAGGTAGCTCGTGGTCAACTTGTGCATGGATTGCTAGAGATTGGGGTGAGCCACTTGCCATGTGTGTCTTGCATTTGTGACAAGTAGCACAGAGATGCAATTTAGCAAGGCTTCTTGTAGGGCTAATTAGCCATTGGAGTTTTGATGGACTTAACATGGATTGATGAGGACGGAGTCCCTTAAGGGAAATTTATATTTTTTGCTAATTGTTAATGATTTTAGTAGCATAACTTGAGTATATTTCTTGAAGTTGAAGTTTGAAGCATTCTCACACTTTAGGGATTGATTGGTATTCAAGAAGAATATGTATGGTAGGAAACTCAACTCCCTGTGCTCTAAAAGGGAAGTTTGTCTCTAACAAAGGTATTTTGATGTGATGCCTATGTTCACATCTCGAAGAAACAAAGGGACAAATTTGAGATGGCTTCCAAAAGACGTGTTCATGGGTTATAGCTTGCAGCACTTATGGATATAGGCTTTATGATCCCATTTCATAGGAAGTATATATGAGTCAAGATGTTCGGTTCATGGAGTTTCCAGCTTCAAAGGGGGGCACTAACTATCCCATGCTTGGATATTTGAGTGACAATCGGGGACTTGCACTAGTGCCTTTGGATCCTATGCCTCTTGAGGTTTCACCATCAACGAAGAAGGAGATTGCTTCACCATCGAATTCACTTGTTGAGTCAGCACCGATAGATGTTTAAAGGGCTTTGATGGAGGTAGATCAGCAAGGAGAGTATCATCCTTCTCCTCATTAGGCTCCTTATACACTCCATGATGCAGGGATTGAGGGAGGTCTTGAGGAGTGGTAGTCGTAGGATGGCCCACGTCAATCTTGGAGGAACCAAGCATGCTCCACTGAGCTTGTTTGTACTAACTATTGTTTGATGTCTCGTGCCATACAGGATAGGGAGCCCACCTTTATGAAGAAGGCTTTGGAGTCATAGCATTAGAAGAAAGCTATGGAGGAGTTGGGTGTGATTGAGTGGAATGACACTTGAGATATTGTGCCTTGACCCGTTCATAGAATGGTAAGTGGATTCAAGTGGATCTTTAAGACCAAGTACCATAGTGATGGCACTTTGGATAAGCAAGGCATGGCTCATTGCTAAAGGATTCATGCAAAGGCCACAAGTGGATTTCCACGATACCTACCATTAGGGTCGTTCTTGCCTTAGCCAACCATAGGAGATGGCCGGCTCATCATCTCGATGTGAAGTTTGTATTCCTTAATATACATTTAAAGGGGGAGATCTATATTGAGCAATCAAGAAGATAGACTCGTTCCTCCAAAGAAAGTTAGGGTATTGGCATACCTATGTTGATCCCCTATTGTATGTCCACGCCTCAACTAGAAGGCATGCATGCATTGTTCATGCTTTATATGGATGATCTCATTTTGGTAGGTGACTATACCCAAAAGGTAAAGCAAATGAAGGAGGCACTCCATGAGATGTTTATGACAGATATGGGCCTTCTCCACTTCTTTCGAGGTCATGAGATTTGGTAGACTCCGAAGGGGGATTTTCACCTTCCAACATCGATATGTGCAGGAGCTTTTGACTACTTTTGAGACGGAGGGGGGTATAAGGATATTTCTATTCCCATGGATCCTACGGCCCATGTAGATTCACCGGTGGCAGATGCTCCCTGCTGCTGCAGGCAATTGATTGGGTCATTGATACGGCTCCTTTATACTTGATTTGATTTGTGTTTTCTTGTCAGTTTTCTTGCAAGCTTCATGACTGAACTCAAGTTGGTTCATTGGCATGCTGCTATGAAGACTTTGTGGTTCGTGAGGGGGACTTCTAACCTAGGTATCTATTATCTCACGAGTACAAGAGATTCAACCTTGGTTTTATAGGGCTAGAGGGATTCTAATTAGGCTAGAAATGTTGACCACATAAGGTAAAAAAACATGATATTGTTTCACTTTGGGTACAAATGCTAGCTATCTCTTGGAGTAGCTAGAAGCAATCCACTATTGTCCTATCATCTATAGAGGCAGAGTATTGAGCGACATCTTCTATCACATGTGAGAGAGTGTGGCTTTAACGATTGTTAGGAGAGCTCGACTATCCTTAGATAAGTCCTACTACACTACACTACGACAATGAGAGTTGCATTGCTTTGGCACGAAATCCTATATTCCATACTAGATTAAAGCACATTGAGATACAATACAATTTCATTCAAGAGAATATATTGGATGAGACCATTAATGATGTGGTGTATTGCAAGTTAGAGGATAACTTGGCAAATTTGTTTAGAAAGGCTCTTTTAGGCCATTCAAACTCCAAATCCTTGAGCTTTATGCCCTATCCAAGGTCTGAGAGGGGGTGCTAGATTTTTGTGTTTCATTCTCTTTCAACTCTCTCCCTTTTCTCTTTATATTTATTTTCTTTCAGTCTAATCACATGCTTCTGCATTCATTGCATTTTGACATGGAAATCCTAGAACCAGTTGCACTTGTGAGCCGTGTGACTCATAGCACTGCTATCTAAGAGCAAGGGCCTCTTCAAAGATGAGATTGCAAAAGGAAAGTCCTCCACTTGATGGATGTGAAGGAAAACTAACTTGTACACAGCACACAAATCTAGATGTAGGAGGAGGCTACTTCATTCCATCCTTTACATTAGGACAAAGGTCTTCTGCCACTTCTATTGGAGAATGGAGGCCTTTCCACATCGAGGATAGTTGGGAAAGCCTTTATGTTTGTCCTCTTTGTCTAAATTAGAGCCTTAAAATGACTTTGATTTAGCTCTCTTTCCTTTTTCTTGTTCTTTTGTTATTTCCTCATGATGTGCTTGTTGTAAAGAGACACGTAACACACATCTTGCTCCATTTGATCCTCTCTCTTAATGCCATATATGCCACTTAAGAAACATAGGGACTATCTCCTCCCATGAGATGGTATGCAAAACTCTAGAGATGAGAAGATTCGTATAAAACACATCATATTTTGGTGACCGGAGATCTAACAACAAATATCTAGGCCTTTTGAATCAACGTAAACACCTAGGGATGCTCTAACCTCCTTTATCTTCATGATGTTGTCCTTTATGGTTTGGAAATCTGCGACAAAAAGCTATTGTAGCTTCATCTCAAGGGTTATTTGTTAGAGGGTCAACTCCTACATAGTGTCAATTTAAGAAGTTGGTAGAGTCACTAAGGGTAGTTAGCTAGGTTCACAATATGGTAGTTAGATTGCATGCATTTTGTTGCATTATTTCATCATTATTGTGCTTATTTGCATAAGGTCGGCACATTTACAAGTTTGACTTGATTGTTGGATTAATAGCTTGCAATTGTGTGGTTTGGATATTTAGATAGTCTATGAGAGATTTAGTTGGTCAATGTGAGGTTCTTTAAGAGAGAGAGAGAGAGAGAGAGAGAGAGAGAGAGAGAGAGAGAGAGAGAGAGAGAGAGAGAGAGAGAGAGAGAGAGAGAGAGAGAGAGAGAGAGAGAGAGAGAGAGAGAGAGAGAGAGAGAGAGAGAGAGAGAGAGAGAGAGAGAGAGAGAGAGAGAGATGCATACATACATATACGTACGTACGTACGTACGTATGTATGTATGCATATAGGAGTTAGCAAATCTAACAAAGAGGTTTTAGCATGCAAAAAGAGCAATGTCTCAATGTTCTAGTCTTCACAGAAGGGGTATGGAAAAATTGATTGTTGGAGCAGAGTGAAAATTGTGTGTTTGGGAGTAGAAGTGCTATGTTTTCAAATTAAGAGGGTAGCACACACACACACACACACACACACACACACACACACACACACACACACACACACACACACACACACACACACACACACACACACACACACACACACACACACACACACACACACACACACACACACACACACACACACACACACACACACACACACACACACACACACACACACACACACACACACACACACACACACACACACACACACACACACACACACACACACACACACACACACACACACACACACACACACACACACACACACACACACACACACACACACACACACATGTATATATAGAATGGGAAAATTTAATGGAGAGGTTTTACCTTACAAAAATAGTAGCATTTCAATGTTCTAGTATGAGTAAGAGGACTATGCAATAATTGATTGTTGGAGTGGTGAAAAGATTGGGTGTTTAGGAGGAGAAGTGCTATGTTTTCAAATTATGAGGGCAACCTAGACTTGCATTTTGTGAGGAGGTAGCGTGTGGACATACTTGGAGAAATCAATAGCAAATAAGAGTGTTGTAGAATCTATGTTTCTATAGTGGAGGGAAAATTTTGAGTTTTCATCACCTCCAATATTGAAGGCTGCCTTGTGATCAAGGTGAGAAAGTCCTAGTTGGATGTGTTTTGTCACCAGATTGGGGACTACTCATCAAGTGTTGCATTCTACATATAGAGAATGATGTGTAATGAAGTGGACATGGTATGACCCTCCCAAGATGTTGCATAGATGGTTCCCTTGGCTTGTGAATAAATCAAATGTAGTGGATTTTCGACACAACTCCCTCAATGGATGGGAATTTGCATTTGCATCCAATGCAAGGCAATAATGTCTTCATTCACAATGGTTCCTCAATACCCATTCTTGGCATAAGAGAGATTCATATAATCCTAAAGACATGGTGATGCCTTCACATAAGAGGTGTTATGTGTCCCGAGTATTGGCCTCCACTTGTTGTCGTTGAGCAAGATCTACGGCTTGTGGCTGCTTTGTAGAGTTTGATTCTAATTCTTTCAAGATTTGAGATGACTAGATGCATGCGATGGGAATGTCATGGATACAAGGAGCATGGTGTTTAAAAATTCAAGAACGTAGTAGCTCTACCCATTATCTCCTATGAGTGCCAAATTGAGTTATTGTGTGGTTGGTTTGGTCAACTCAACCACAAGTACCTTTTGGAAGGTGGCTTGTGATAAGTTGGGTCGTAGCTTACTAGAGGTTGGGATAAGCCAAACATTTTGTATTCTTGAATCAAAGGAAAGTTGCAGAGCAAGACTGTATCCCTAGGAAGATGTATTGGGGCATGAAAGTTCCATTAGAGTTGGTACACATCAATCTTCCTAGCCCATGTGATAGGAATCCTTGAAAGTGCATATGTTCTTCATATTAGCTATATGATCTAGTGTCTCATGACATCTATATTTGTAGAGACATGCACTTTCTTGAGTTTCCATCTTTAGAGGGGGTGAGGAGCACCCTATTCTTGAAGATCTAGGTGACAAGTGGTTGTAGATGTAGACTCAAAGCAAGAATCATCACCACGGTTGCCATTTCTTGATGGAGGTTTGAAGGAGGAGATCTATATTGAGCAGCCTCCAAGGTTCAAGAGGTCAAATGCTAAATGCATCTTGTATAGGTTGAAGAAACGTCTCTATGGACTGAAGTAGGTTCCTTGAGCATGAAATGAGAAGATTGATGCCTTTCTCAAGGAAAGATTTGTAATACCAATCTTTATGTTCACATCTTAGGTGGTTGGACAAACAACAATGTTTTTGCTATACATGGACAAGCTTATGGTGACAAGAGGCTAGATGGTGATGGTGCAAAGATGACCAAGGATTCACTGACAGTGGTGTTCAAGATGACAAAGTTGGGGCTATATATTTCATTCTTGGCCATAAGATATGGCAGAGTGAGAGGGGGTTTTTCCTTTCTTAGTAATGATATGTTTAGGAGCTACTTGGCAACTTTTTTGAGTGATAACTTGTCAATCAATCTCTTTCCATGTGGATCTTAATTGAAGGTGACACCTTTTGTAGATTCAAAGGTTGTGGATGCTTCTCGTTACTTAATGATTTTCTTGCCATAATGGCCCTTCTCTATGAATGATAACAATGCAAACTTGTATGTGGACTTCTTTATGAATGTAACAATACAAACTTGTCTATGGACGATGGCAATATATCCCATGCTAGAGGATTTTGTCAACAAGGTTTTAAAAGATTCAAGAAAATTATCCCATTATATTTTCTAGCATATTTCCAAATATGGCAACAACAACAATGAAGATATCTTGAGGCTACTCTTTAAAAGAGGAATCCTTTATGTCATGCTTCTTTGAGCATGAATTTTAGACAATATGGAAAGTCCTTGGACTTCTCGCTTGTATTTTATTAGCACTACTTGTAAGACACATGTTTTAGTTGATGTTTAGATGATCTTGATAGCCCTTTAGATGACTACATCAAGTTAACTATTAGATGAGACATGCACTTAGATCAAGTTAAGTGGGACATGAGCTTGTAATTTTTTGTGAGAGAGTGGGTTGTGCTCTTGTCTTTTGGGAGATATAGATAACTATTTTGGACTTGTGCTTCAACCTTTAGGGCTTTTGTCCCTATTCCATGCATGCCTTTCATGAGTGTAGTGACAATGATGATACCACACTCCTAGTACACAAGCCATGCACTTCACCTTAGGTATGGTTTCCTTGTTCTATATCATGCATTTGGCTTGGTTCATCCTTCTATGCAGTTGGCGATGTTGTATGCATGTCAGCCCTAAGCTTTGATGATGAGAATGCTGCATCTCCACATCAATATAGATATTTGCAACTTCACTTCACCACATCAAGCTAATATGATTATACTATTGGGTATTTTCTCAAGCCTTGCGATAGTTTTTTTGTAGGAGAGTTGTACATGTCTGTTGGCACGATAAGATTTTGGCCCATGAAGCTCCATTGGATCAACTTGGTAAGTTCTTTCCTTTTTATCATGAAGGTATTCTGCAATCATAGAAGTATGATATGCATAGCCAGCCTTCAAAGGTAAACACTTTTGATTTGAATTTTCTAATGTGTTTAATGATGCTACATTTACTTTCACATTTGTTGGACAAGTTGAGTGCACATCTAAACTTGGTGAATTCATGGGAATCGATCTCATGGTCAACAATAAGAATAGGAAACCAAGAAAGACAATAGCTTGCATGTTGGTGGTCTTGTTGATCTTTTGAAAATTTTTGACATGTTATGTGTATGGAATTAAAACTATCACAAGGAAGGGCAATGCATGTTTCGTTGGTGCATACAACACCTCATCCATGCTTATGCATTGTTAGAATGCACTAATCTATTTGGTGATACTTTATTTATTTTCATGCATGCTATAGAGGTTGAGGGCACACTGAAACCTTGTGGATTCATGAAGATTGACTCCATGCTCTCAAAAAGAGTAGGAAAACCTATAGAGAACAATCTCCCTGGCATTACTATTGTCAAAATGTAGTTCTCTAAATGCTTGGGATTTTCCTTCTTCTTCCCCTTCTATCAAATACACAGTCTTAGCTCATTGTAATTAGATTAGAACAACCTTTTAACTCTTAAAAAAAAATAAACAACAAGGGAAAATCAATGCAAGTCTCACAACAATAGTGGCAAGAGTGAGGAATATTGTCAAAATGTTTTTGGACAATGAGCAATGAATGTGATTGACGAGCATATATTGGTTCACATGTAGGTCATTCACACGCAACCCCTCAAGTTTTTATGGAAAGTTTTGTCTTGAGAGATGCTTTGGATTGTGAGAGGATTGCAAGACAATGTCAATAGAACAACATTGGACATGGATTGCAACATTTACCACTTTCTTTCCTTTACCAATGTGCTACTAGTTTGCGACTCAATTTTTAAGGTTGGTACATTAACCTGCTATTTTGGTTAATTATGAGTGCCCAAGATTGATTTGAGACTAGAACACTCACAAATCTCAAGCTTGGAACCAAGACCCATAGTAGTTGGGTTCACTTATACTCTATAAAGGTCAATTCTCTATCAAAATAAAGAAATACCAAAAGATGCACCAAGCTTGGGGCTAGTTGATTTCTATGTGTCAAGCATGAGTATTTTGGCTCCATTTATTTAGTACTTAATTGCAAAATTGACTAACTATGCAACAATTTTGTGCACACATGCAATGTATTTCCCTTTGAGCTATTAAAAGACAATTTTAGGTAGTGTAGTGGATGGAAAACATTAAATGTGTTTCAAACATAGATAAATGAACAATGTAGTGGATAGACATCATCCATGTGAAAAGTTGCATGCCTTTCATATTGCCATATTTTGTTCTCTTTTCTCCACTCATCCTTAGATTCATTTGTGATCAATCACAGTTGATTTGTTATTGTTGATTGTCAAGCATGTTCCCCAAACACTAAACTAATAATTAATAATAAACAATATTGTGCAAGGATCTTGCTTTTAGATGCACATGTATTCGTGCTTTGTCATCAAGTGATGTGCAGCTTGATGTTTTGATAGTCTCTAGATAGAGCTTGTATACTATTGGTTGCTTATTCATTTACCATTTCTTTCAAAAGCCAAAGGATGTTTGTTTTCATTATCCATTTGTTGCATATCTCATAACTCTTGATATAGGATAGTACCTCAAGTATGGTGCAAGTATAATATGACTATCATGGTCCTAATATTTGTTAATGTAGGTTTTACTATCTTGTTTTAAAAGTCAATAAAATAATAATATGCTTATTTTTATATTTCATGCTACTTTCTTTGATAGAATGTTAAAATTTCAAATTTTAACCAACCTATCTCCAATGCAATTCTTGATGCATCTGTATGCTTAAGTATCCTTGAAAGCGATTCTTTAGTCTTTGTGTAGAAGGATGTGAAATTGGTATTTTACTTCTTCACATTCTTACCCTTGATTTTATTAGTCTGCTGCATTTTAATCTCTCACAACAATGTGCTTAGAAAATATGTTTACAAAGAATACATAAACATGAAAGACTATTTAAAAGAGTAAATACATGCAAGGAAATCGAGCTCAAAGAGATATTTCAAGCTTGATGGAAACCATTTTATCTTAGCTAACCTTACTTGGGAAAGAACCTCCAAGGCAAAGCCAATGAATCAGTAAAAATTGTCAAAACAATTACACATAACAAGGGGTCAAGTACCAAAGACTAGCTTAAGATGTCTCGAAAAAGCAACAAAGTTGGTATTCATCCTAGCTTCGACACCAAATAAGTAACAATGTTGTACGAGCTAGACTTCTTAAGCCATCTTTTGACATTCATTGAGAAATATCTGATTGATTGGCATATGTAGTAGAAGAGATAATCAACATCTTCATCCTCACACTTACAAAATAGACAATGTCTGGGAATGTTATTCCACTTGGCATGCTTGTTCCTTGTTGGAAGCTTGTTTCTATATACCCTCAAAGTTAGCATATTCATTTTGTTAAAGGATGTAGCTTTCTATATCTTCATAGCTACCTTCTAACACTCCTTGACATCCAAAAATCTCTCTATAGGAGCCAACACCTCTTTCACTGTGAAAAACAAGGAGAACTTGTAGAGTAGTAACTTTGCCTTGCTCATAAGGTGCGTCTATAAAGTAAAGAAATGAGATTATGGAATGTAGTAGATTGTCAATCATATTTGACTCTTCCAAAAGACTTTGAAAAATCCAATGAAATTCACCTTGATTTAAGGATAACTTTTTCTTTATACTATCATTACTAGAAAAAGTGAAGTATTTGAAATAGAGTTTTCATTGCAAGTCATCAGCACTTTTCTCATCAATTTGGAAGAAAACTTGGAACTTACTTGAAAAGGAAGAATACTACAATTAAACACAATAATATTTCATTGAGTGTGTTAGAGAATGCTCACCTTTGATGGGGTCACCAACCTAGGATAAAATCTTGCAAAAGCCTTCCTACGTATTTTACAATAATACTCATCCCTTCATATTTCAGCTTTATTTTCCAAGACTGCACCATAGTTTTCTCAAAACATGATCACAAACTTTCTGCCCTTATAAGGGGGAGGAGGGTTGAATATTATAGCCCATGGCATTAGATATTGAAGCCACCTATGATTGGACTTCGTTGCTTTCATAGAGAAAAAAACACCAAGCCACCCTTCACTTTAGTGGAATTGATGTCCTCCCATCCAACTGCAGACCATGCATGTTGGTCCTCATCTTTCCAAAGAAAATCTTTGAGCAACTCGTATATGGCCTCCCAATATAATATACAACGGATACATAGAAGAAAATAGAAGTAGTCCATTGATTGCAATATATCCTTGTTGGTGATTACAAGCTTGCCACTTACAGAGAATTGTAGCCAATCCATTTTCTTAGTTTCATATTTAGGTCAATTTGACAACCTAAATATTTGATTACTATAGTTGGACACATATATTTGAGATCAAAACCCTCACGATTCCAACTTGATAATTGAAGTGATAAAATTGAAACAATGACCAATAATTTGATTATATTCTTGAATAATATTTGCTTTATCGTGTGATAAAATTGAAACATTGACCAATAATTTGACTATATTCTTGAATAATCTTTGCTCTATCATGTGCAAACATTTGGGCTCCAAACATAGAAGCAATCAAGAATGGAAGCCCTCTAATATTAACCTTTAAAAAAAGGGGGGGAAGAGAAGAAATGGGGCAACCTTACTTGATAGAACAATTCATGGAAAATGTTTCTTGCACCACATAACTTAGATGTGGCTTTGGAGAAAATGTTTTACAACATAATACCTCACTAGACCTCATTTAAAAAAAAATCAAAAGTATAAAGGCCCATCTAACATGGTCATATGCATTATTTAGGGGTGAATTTAGACTCATCTAGACAATTTGGGTGTGAGGATGTGTGTCGAGTGATAATTTGTCAAAAAATGCCTATTTCGTGTATAAAATATTTGGCTACATCTTAGCCCATGGCAAGGTGGCACGCACATGCTTTTTCAAGGAGCCAATGGCCATTTGCTACTTGTTAATGAATTAGCTTGAATACAATTTGTATTCATTTCATGTGAAGCGCCATGCCCACTAGTCTTTGAAAGTGTCCTATCATTTGGACATGCCTAAGTCAAGGGCTAGGAGTAGGAGTATTAATCATTGTTGCTAGTGGACGGTACTTGTAGCTCCAAATGGTGGGGAGTAGTTTTAGTTGAAGCGGAGGGGTTTTGGTTGCGGATATTCTTTTCTATTGGATGGATTTAGTGATGTATGGGTGGAACAAGAGCAAGTAGCATGTAATCGCAATCGATCTTGAGAAAATTTGATTGTAACCAAGAGGTTGGAAAAGAATATGTTGCCATAAATATTGCTTAGGTTGTATGCTTAAGTTCATGTTGTCTTTTCAAGTGATGAGTGCAAAAAGGGTACAATTGCTAGCAAGGAAGGGTGAAGAACTTGTTGACAAGGGTGAAAAGTTGAAGTCCTCTAGTCTCCTCAATATCTACAACATGTACAACTACTCCATATGGGCAATGCTAGGTTTATTATATATAGGACATATAGGGACATATATTATCAGATTGAGAGATGGATGTAGAGCTAGGTAGGTTTTAACCTCCAACTAAGGTCCCATACTTGAGTGTCCAATTCATGTATAAAGTGTGGGAGCATTGAGTGCATGATCATACGTGGACTAATATATATATAATATATTACTTTTTAATGAATCTTCATATTGATAATTGTTGTTATTATAGCAAGCACGATCTTCATTTGTTGAAGGCTAAGAATGATATTTTCAATTTACGAGAAACATGAGATTTTGAGAACAACAAGAACTTGGATAGATCTTTTCAGGTTCTCTACCCAAGTGGAACATTTGATATTTTCCTCTAGATCAACCCAACCACCAATTAAAATGGAGTTGGTAAAATAAAAGTGAAGAACTTGGATAGACCTTTATGGGTTCTCTATCCAAGTGGAACATTGATGTGTAGGCTTCTATGTTGACTCAATCATAAGTAAAATAAAGTTGATAAGATGAACATATCCATGGCATTGGGGCAACAGAAAGATGAGTAATATAAAATGGTCACCAATACAACTATGTGCACTTCTATATTACTCATCTTTCTTGTGCTACTTCTATGAACTAACGTGTAAAATTAAAATGGCCAGTACAACTACGTGCACTAAAAATCACACATGCTAAAAATAGGAAAATCATGTGCACGCTTCAATATCTTGTAAGAAAGCCATAAAGGTCGAGTCAAAGATCAAGTATTGTAATTGGAAAAGAGAGGGACCTAAGGATTGATGGTACCCACCCAAATATAACCCTACCTATATAATGTGCAAAACTAATATGATCTCTCATGCTTGCATATGCAAACTTTGGATATCTTGCTTCCATATTCTTCCTTCTTACTTCCACCATAGCCAAAGCTTGTGGAGTTAGGGGGAGAGAGAATAAGAGAAAGAGAGGAGTGAGGAACCCAGAAGGAGAAGCTTCTTCTCATTGTTTCTCTTCTCTTCTTCTTCTTCTTCTTCTTCTTCTTCTTCTTCTTCTTATCTTCATCTACCATATTACGTGTGGGCTTATGGTAGCTATTGCATCAAGAATATGTGCGAGTGAGGGACTAGGAAGGAGAAGCTTCTCCTCCTCTTTTTCTCTTTTTTACTATCTTAATAACAATTGAGGTAAATAGATCAAATGGCAATCAATGGCTTGAGGGATCGAGGAAGTATCACTCAAATTGTGAGGCCATATTACATGGGGCTTAAGATAGCCATTGCATCCTTTAGAAAGAAAATGAGAAAGTGAGGGACTAGGAAGAAGAAAAATTTCCTCCTCTTTTTCTCTTTTTTACTCTCTTGGCAACAATCAAGGTAAATAGATAAAATGGCGATCAATGGCTTGAGGAGGTATTACTCGAATTGTGAGAACATCAAGTTTTCTTTCAGTGGTGAGACTGGTGAATCTACTATAACCTTTGAGCCATCTATGCTTTCTTTCATTTGTGGGGATTGAGGGGCGAGGCATAGATGGTTAAACTAGAATACAACTTGACTATGTGAGAGAGCTTCAAACCATTGGGAAAGAAGGGAGTCTTCATAGGATAAGAGTTCATAAAAGTCCCATATGTTTTATTGCAACATAATCTTTATGGTTTCATTGTCATGACTAGACAAAATCCTCTTTTGTTGTGGTTGCTCTCACAATGTATAGGAATAGGGCTAAGACAAAATCCTCTTTTTCTGTGGTTGCTCTCACAATGTGTAGGAATAGGAGGTGGTGAGTCCCAAAAAGATTTGAAACCTCTATCACAATGTATATCTTATCAAATACATGCATAAGATGATTGAATATGGAAGACTAGGAGGTTGGGATTTTGAAGAATGATTGAGCCTTTACTTTTTTATTATAGAAGGCTCATCTACTCCAAAACATATAGTTCATGTAAGAAGACCAAATCGAAATGGAAATTGGTTTGATGAATGAATGATTATAGAATAGAATAGATTAGAATATCTTTCATTTTCTTTATGTGAAAACACATAAAACCATAAAATTACTCATCTACAATCTTGTCTTAATCTAAATACTAGATGCATCCAATGTCTTGCTTGCTTGCATCGATTGTTGAACTTCTTCATGGCATGCTTTACTTGTAGAAAACAAGTGAAAGCATATTGGGTTTGAGCATCATTTCATGCTTGTGTTTATGCTTCTTTTCAATCTCATGTATGATAGGATAGTGTATTCAAAACATCAATATATTTAGTAGGGTTGGGATAATCCACGTTTATTGCCACAAATAGGAGTGGTTTTGAGATCACCTTAATTGTATCATCCTATCACCTTGAGTGCTCCTTTTTGTGCTTTGAATCTTAGTATTTATGTGTTGAAAACAACATGCATGGCATCTAGGAAGGTCCAACTATAACATGACCATTGGTGTCTTTGGGCATTGTTTTGGTCCTTAAATTGGACCTTGGGATCACCTCAATTACTTGTTAGTTTTGAAGCCATATATCTCAACAATGTGTAGGAATTTGCAGTAGAAACACTATGCACAATGCCTCTAGGGGCATATTGGTTTTGAAGCCATTTTTCTTAGCATATTACATCAGTGATGTAATATGCTCTAATCATTGCTTGCATAACCCTTAGGATATCAAATATTACGTTTAAGTCCACTTTGGAAACTTGAATTGACACCTTGACAATAATTTGCAAATACATTGACTATTGATTTGTGGGTCAAAAGCCTCAAAAGAAACTTTTCTTTATGGTTCCAAACAATACTTGAAACACTTAGAGGTAAATCATTTGGGATCATTATGCATCATCTAGGCTACTCTAGGAACATACGTACAAATCACCTCAAATAACTTTCGCCATCACCTCGAGTGGGTGCATAAGTCCAAATTTTCACTCTTTCTTGTCATTAGAGTGCTTTTATAGTGTATGCACATAAAGGGGATCAAGGTTTAAATCACCTTTAAGTTGAGATAATCTGAAGCCTGTTTGGGATCATTGAGACTAGGATCTCTGATGACCTCAACTACTGATTGTGACTTATTGGAGCTCTAAAGGAGCTCTAAAACATATAAAGTTCTTGAATTTGAAGTGATAGAGATTGGTATATAGCCCATAATATCAAGACATCATATAGCTTGAATTTGAGGTCAGTGAAACCAATACTACCATCATCTAGGTAGGATATCCTCTTAACCTTGAATGTCATCCAAGACCACCTTGGCTAACTCTTAAGGAGCTCAATGCACTTTATTCATTGACTCTTAAGGGTCTAAATCTTATAAAACCCATCTCAAGGATTTGTTCTAACCATTATCAATCAAATGAGTGCACTTTTCAGAGTATGAAAACAATCATCCAAAGTGAGTTTTTGCATTACCTTGAATGCTATTCTCTACCACCATGACTAACTTGTAGATCCTCAAGATTTCATGATTTTATGCATTTGAGCCTTTAAAAATAACTAGAGATCTTCTTGGGGTTAAGCATAGACACCATTATAAAATGGGAATACTCTAAGTAGAGAATATCCTCAATTTAATCAAAGTTATCATCACCCCAAGTGAGTCAGAGATCACCTCCACTTATTTGAAAGATGATCATCACATCCACTCTACCACCTCCACTCCATCACATCTACTCATCCAAAAGGTGATCATCACGTCCACTCCATCATCTCCATTGCATCACCTCAACTCATTTAGAAGGTGATCATCACCTCCATTGCATCATCTAATCCAAGAGCTTTTCACAATACATGGATCTAGTTACTTAGACCATCTAAACTAACTCCTCCTACACTAGAGCCTACTCTTATCCCAATCAAGAAATTGACCACTATCAACTAAAAAACGAAAAATGAAATAGCTATATCCTTGTGTCATTGCTCAATGCAAATAGTCTCATCTAAATGGGCAAGCATCTAAGCCATTAGAAGTTTGATGATAGCTACATCCGTGTGTCATTGCTCAATGCAAGTAGGTTCATCTAAATGGGAAAGCATCCAAGCCATTAGAAGTTTGATAATAGCAACATGAGACCATTATCAATTCCACATCTAAGACTTTAACAAATCACTTATTTTGATCCATCCATATATCTATGTATTTTAATTGCACAAAACTAGTAGTTACTAATTCCAAATCAAGTGTGAAGTTGGAAAAATTCCAACCACAACCCCCAATTGCAAGTATACCCATCATGCCAACTAGGAAACAAACTTATAATGCTTCAACAAACATGGGTACATACCCAAAGTCATAGATCATAATTGATGCAACAATTTCAAAAATACATAACATGTGATCTTCTCAACCAATACCTCCAGTAGACTTGAAGCCTAAGCTGATCAAAAGATCAAAGGAATGATGCATAAGTAAAAACTACCTTTGACTAAATGCTTCAAGGAAATCAATGATACAATGATGATACTTGCTCCTATGCTTGATCAATGAAAATTGGAATGTTTCTAAAAAATAATAAATATTCAAAATGGTATCAATTACATGGGAGAAATAAGAAAACATACACACATATGACTTGTTCATTGTTGAGGAGCTCTTGAAGCTCATCCCCAAAGACACACAATAAGTTTTAGATTTTCATCCTATCATCCAAAAATGTAACTAAAATTCTTGGAGGAGGTGTGAAGCTCTCAAGAGAGCACTAAGAAAATTGTGCAAGTACTATAAGAAATTCTATCTTTTTCTGACACCAATAGGATACAACTTCACCCCTTTAATCCTTAAAACCAAGGAAATAGCACAAGGAAAACTAAATTCATGTGGTATATAACATATCTCCTACAAATTTAACTTCAAGATAGTATATATTGTTCTTCATTATCACTAAGAAAGAAGAGAAAACATATTCAAATACTAAATCTAAATGAAAATAATCTCATAGTATTGCATTAATTATCGTGAATGAGGTCTTCATCATATCTCTTAATCTGACAAGATATAAAGTATTGATATAACATTAATCTCTTCTCTATCTCTTATACTCTCATACTTAATCCCTCACTATGATACAATAGAGTAATGCCAAAAATTCCTCTCTTGGTCACGGAGACATCTGCCAAAGGGTATGTTTGATTCAAAGAAGCACCAAGATCGCTACAATGTCCTTTCACAACTACTAGTGATAGTATCACATTGAGATCTTCACTTCAGTCCTTCAATTAGCAACCTCTTTAGTTAAACTAGCTAGAAAGAACCTTTATATGCCACTTTTCAAGGGGGCAAAACATGACTAAGCTCGCCACCCCACATAGAGGATCCTATAGAAGCTAATAGAAACACGATAGAATCTAATATAACCAAACAAAAATTAACAAAAGTCATCGAAACCAAAATGTTCATAGAAAATCCATATGAACTAATCAGAAAGCACAAAAGAGGCCACAATCCAAGCTTAGAATTATATAACCACATCAATAAATCCTATAATAGAGCAAAAAATATACCTTACAAAAGCCATGCAATATCAACTAGAACTAAACAAAACCAAACAAAATACTCTAAATCACCGTCAAAAACCAAGTGAGCTTCTAAAACATCTTCAATAAATCCAAAATCATCCAAACTTTGCTAAACAAATGAAGAGGTTCAAAAACCTCAACGAGCAAATACCCAAACATTCAACATATCCCTACATTTAGCAAAGGAGCATCCTTGCAACACTTGAAAAGGTTAGAATAAAGAAACCTTTCTATACAACTAGCCATCCTTATATACTTCATATTCAACAAAACCATCACAAACTAGCATGATCCATACAAAGACTATAGAAAACCTAGGTTTAAAATATTTATCAAAAGGAAAACAAAATGAATGTGTTGATTAGTAATCCAAATGGACAAATTGATAAAGTATATAATAGGTCTTGCTTGATTGCATCCACAACATCTTCAGTGTCTATAACAACTTCATCTTCATAGGGATGCCTTCAAAATCCTTAGAAAAAGGCTTCAAAACATCAAATCTCACATACTACAAAAGAGCAAAAAATACACACAAGCAAGCATACAACACATAAAACAATCATACAAAAGAAATTTGGCATAACCTATGCACCTATGTGACTAATAAATTCATGAGATGCAAATATACAAGCACTCTAATCCCCATAGTTAAGGACACAAAAGAAATAAACATCAAACACACTGTCACCCCAAACAACAACAACAAACACACCAACAACCACTAATAAACAACATGATAGGACATCATAGGACAATGAAGGCAAAGAGAGGATGACCATCACTAAGAGGGATCAAAGTGAGGTAGGACAACAAGATGACCAAGTGACCATTAGACAATCCCATCCATGTATGTATATTTATTTAAAATAAAAAGGAAAAAGGTGTGAAGTGCAATGAGATAAGTGAATTGCTATGGATAGGGTTCCTCGATTAGATGGAAAATTTAATAGCACTTCCTTTTAAGTTAAGCTCATTAATGCAACATGAGTTGAATTAAGTGTAAACCCTTCCCCTCACACTGACACGATTGACAAATTGGTCTCTACAATGCAAATTCCTCATAAAAATTAGATGATGCAAACATGATGATAGAGGTGGGTTTTAATTAAAATTAATTGTGTATGATGCAGATATGCATGTGCAAAAGTGAATGGTGGGGTTAATTTTAATTACAAATCAAGTGATTTGTAAGGTGCAACATGCACATGCAATAGCAAGGGTTCCTTTTAAGATCCTTAAAAAAAGCTTGTTGATTTTATTAAAATATTAGAGCATTGTGTCAATTTGAGTGGTACAATAATTGGGTTTATTTTAACTACAAATCAGATGCATGTTATGGTGTATGTGGAGAAGGTAAAGTGAAAACAACTTGCATGTGTCCATGCGCATACTCAAGGTCTGAAAGTACTAATACAAAAACCGAATGGTAATCATGTCCACAAGTGCTCCAAAGTTGTAAAAAACAATATGCAAATATGGAAGCATGATGCCTATGCAAATATCCAATAAACATAAAGACAAAAGTAGATGTATAATTTAGAAAATTTGTTTAAAGTTAGTGGAGAGTGAGTACTATGTTGTGATTTTATTGTGTTTTCCTTGCTTTTATTGGGTGTTTTCTTATTTTTTTTCTCTTTTTATTGTTAAATTTGAAAGGGCTAGTTGTGTATGGAAGATGTGGTTTTTTTAATTAAAGGTAGAGGTGTGGTTTGGGTTTACTATAGGTGCATTGTATATGTAAGAGAATTATAAAGGATTTTAGTATAGGGTGTGCTAGGAATTTCTTAAAAGTAAGTTTTAAAGGATGTGTACTACATGGATTAGGGGCTTGTCCATTATACAAATTGTTTTTTAGAAACAAATAGATGTTTGATTAAACTAATATCCTTAGATATACAAAATCAAGGCATTAATAGAATCTCCTCTAGTTTGGCATTGTTCCTTACCCCTATTATTCCCAAAATACAAGCCACTTACAAATACCTATATGCTTTGTTCCAATTTTGAACCAACTAACTCTTTGCCTTTCCCATTTGAAAACGAGCATCCTTGACCTCCCAAATCCTACCAAGTGTAAGTATTCCATCCCCATATTATGTGTGTTATGGTGTATTCTATGTGAATAGCCCCTTTTGCCCTCCCAAGATGCCTTTTTCGGATAGCTCCTATTAACCCTCAGAAGACAGAAAATCCAAAAAATTAGAAATTGAAGATAGTCCCAAGGCAAGAAGAAGAGGGAGGTCAAAGGTGCACTAATAAAAAATTGAAGACCAAAGTTCAGGAAAAAATTCTAAATGTAAAAGGGAGGTGCACATGAATAAGCCTACCTTGATTTTTTTGCAAAAAGAGTGTCAAAGGCCCATTGTGATTCATTTTGTAAAGGAGCGCCGGGCTCTCTCTCATGCAAGTTGTAAAGAATACGAGGCACATGTTTAGGAGTGGAGGAAGGGAGGAGGAAAAGGAGTGGAGGAACGGACAAAGGTCGTACTACCAAAAAGGGGATGGCCACCCAAGGAGGAGATAGGACATGTAAAAAAGTCAAAAAGTGAATGAAGAAGCTCATTCTTGGTGTGTGACCAAACTTGCTCTCTTCTTATTTCTTGTTTCTTGCTTCATTCTTGTGTATGAGACGGAGAGAGGGAGTCTAAGAGAGGGAGAGTGTGTGTGTGATAGAGTGAGGGACCATGGAGAAGCTCTTATTGTCCTATCTTCATCTTCTCCTTCTCTTCTCTTTCCTCGTCCTTGTGGCTATGGAGCTTGAAGCTTGGAGCTTGGAGCTTGGAGATAGAGCTTGCTGGAAAGTGTATCTTGGATTATGGAGCTACCAGTGGATTCATGATGTAACGATATTTTGAGAAGGTTGCAAAAAGCACTACTATTTTTACTCATGGACATCACCACATTATCATGGATGTATTACTTTGTGGGAGCCGGGCTCACTCCCATGCAAATTGTATCTACCACTCGCAGTTGTATTTGTTGCACCTGCAAGTGTTGTGTGGGTTGCTCATATTTAATTGTGATTAGAATAGCATAGGCTTGGTCTAATTATGCTAAGGTACAAGTATGTAATGAGGATTGACCGGCCTAGAGCCCACAAAGTGGGTAGGATGCCCAAGATAGGGGCACAAATACTAAACCCTAAATGCAAAGGGGCGCAAACCTAAATGCAAAACTCAATAGGGGTGCAAACCCTAACCCTAACCCTAATTCTTGGTTTGTGTATAAGAGCGGGGGGTCTCAGTTGTATTCAACCCTTTTGGCACATCCATGTTGCGAAAGCTCTATCAGTGTGACTACTCAAGCTTTCTATTCTATCTTTCCATTCTATCATCTTGCTTCCATTGTATTGAGAGTGACTAAGAGGGAGACAATGAGAGGTGTGTTGAGTGAGGGACTGAGGGAAGGTGAAGCTATTTGCCATCGTCTTGCTTTTCTTGTCTTCTCTACTAGCTTTTCGACTCGTTGGTATGCTTGGTTGTGGATGCGAAGGAGTGATGGCATTGGATCGTGTTGATCGTGGTCATGGAACCATCTTCGAGCCTTTAATTCATCAAACACAAGAAGGTAAGTTAGGTGAGTTCACTACAACTCAAGCTAGTCTTGTGTTCTTTCTTTTTTGGATTGGAGAGGAGGATGCTTGGTTAGTTAGAGTGGAGTGTTGAGAGACAAGATGAGAGATTGTCGTCAAATTGAGTTGTAGCTCTTCTAAAACAATAGAAGTTCATCCAAAGTCCTAACTATTGGTGCATTTGGCTCAACATTTCGGTTCCATCGCTAGGACCTAGGATGGTGCAATCGCCAAGGCTCTCACACTCCTACCATGTGGTGGAATAGGAGGCTTGTGCATGGGCATGGATGGGATTGATGGGGTTTCGATCATTTGTGTTTGTGGCTAGCATTCCGAAACCCATATGCGACTAGGTTAGGAAGGTTGAATTAGAAGGAACGGGTTCGTTGGATTGAGATTGTAAAGATAGGCATTGTTAGGGTAGGAAAAAAACACAAAACACAAACTTAGAAAACTCAAATCTCAAATATCAAACACAAAATGCAAACTCAAGGCACTCTTCTTATTGGGTATGTCGTGTAGCAAGGTTATTTAATTGCTTGCCCTTATCGATGGTTCCATACTACACATTCATGATTAAATGCAAATCAAATCTATTGCTTACCCTCATCCTTGTCTCATGAAGCTCTTGTCATGTTGAGGTAGAGAAAGAAATGTAGAAGAAGGTATAGAGGGAGTAGGTGAAGAGAGTAAGAAGAAGAAGGCAGAAGAAAAAGATAGAAGGGTAAGAAGAGGACAAGAAGAAAAAGGAGAAGAAGAGAAAGCTAATGAGGGAGAAGGAAGGTGAGAGAAGAGAAGTAGAAGGTGAAGAAAATAAAGAAGCGTGGAGGAGATGGAAAGAAGAAGAAGAAGAAGAAGAAGAAGAAGAAGAGAGGAGTAAGAAGAAAAAGGAGAGAAGAAGAACAAATAGAAGAGGAGTAAAGAGAAAAATGAAGAGAAGAGGAGTAAGGAGTGGAAGAAAAGAAGAGAGGGAGAAGAGATTGAAGAAGAAGAAGATAGGAAGAGAGAAGAAGAGAAAGAGGACGAGAAGAAGAATAATAATTATTATATTTTTAAAAAATCGGCATAAGAATTATGTATGTATGTTTATATCTGTGTTGGCTCTCTCTCTCTCTCTCGGTTGGATGCAGGCCACTGGGTTACTATTGTAGAAAAATTGTTCATTTTTTATTTTTTAAATTTCAAAAATATGCTCATCCTTTCTTCACACACACACACATAAACACACACATGACCATACACTAACTAACACAGAAACACACATACACACACCCAAACTATTAACACATACACATAGATACACACACAATACAACACACTAACACACATAAACACACACCCAAACACACACACTACCACTAACACACCCAAACACTAACACACATATTCCAACACACTCGTAACCACACAAAGATACACACACATTAATACCTCACTCATACCCACTCACTCATCCTCACTGATTATTCATCTCTCACTCACTCATCCACACACTCATTCTTTCATACTCATCCCTCATCACTCATCTCTCACTTAGACCCACTCACTCATCCTCACTCATTAGTCATCCCTCACTCACTCATACTGCATCCACTCACTCATCCCCTCATTTACACTCATACCCCTACTCACTCACTTATATCCACACTTACTCATACCCATAACACGCACATCTCACTTATCCTTTACTCACACACATCCACACTCCCACACATCGAGCATATCCTCTTACTCATCCTCCATGCACTCATTCTCTTACTCATCCATCACATCCTCTTTGATGGGACCTCAAATGGGCCGGCACTGGCTATGGCACTAGCCGGACCTCATGCTGATAAACAGACAAACACACCCTCACGGCCTCGCGGGCAAAGAGCGTCTATTTGCTGCTAAAGGACGAACTGTCCTATAGCCTAATCTATGTATAGTTTTGTAGTTTTGTAGTCCAAAGTTTCCCTTTCTATAAACTCCACAGAGGGAGAACCCATACACATTGGCAATGCCACGATAATCACATACATGGAAGGCAATCTCTCGGTGGAATCACCGCGGCCCCACTACACCTCTCCTACATCGCAGGGATTGGCCCCTTGATGCACTACTCAACATATAAAACAAACGAACAAACTCCACTCTTTCATTTTTAAAGTACTCTAGGAGATACCATGTATCCTTACCAAATAATCCCCCAAGAAATGAACGTCTATCCTACGGCTTAAGTTGCCTTTCCACACTCAAGCGTGGGTCATTGTCATTGAAAATAGGTGCTATGCATCCAGTCCTTTTTATTCCCTGATACCATGGTTTACATGCACATGCAAAGTTGGATGATCCTAAAGTGCTCAAACATCATTTTCAATGAGACACGTGCTATGCACAACCAGGCTTTCAAATGCTTATTCCCTAACCCGTTGCGACGATGTAAGGATAGCACCAAGATAACACTCGTGCTACTATCCTCTTAATTAAAATACATGAACTCTATGTTATGATATGCATCAGAAAATCAGCAATAATCAGCACACAAATCACACCATTCAAACCTCCCAACCCCCTACGTTTAGGTATTGCTTTCGTTAAATAGGTGTAGAGGTTCATTTTGTCATGTTTTGATGTATAAAAAGCAATAAATCACAAACTTTGACAAGGAGATAGGGCAAACTGAGGCTAAACTTCATGCTTTTTCACTACCATACATCCACAAACAATCATTATATTTTTCCTTATTTTTGTAAGACGTATTTCTATTTTTCTCTTTTTTTTTCTCTTTTTTTTGATTTATTTGACAATAAAATATATTATTTTCTTATTTTCCTTATTCCAATCACTTCAGCATACTAATATTCAATTTATCTTCCATATTCTCCCCATGGGAACACCTTTTACCCACCCGAAACGGAAAAACTACCATTTTACCGCTTAAAAACCGCATTTCAGGTTTACGGGAATTAAATAGAGCATGTAAATCATTGTAAAATCAGAATTTTCTGATACACAGCAATTAGACATGATGCAACCAGCACACAAACAAATTTTCATCCAATAAGAAAATAATTATCATCATAAACTATAAAAAATCCTTCATTTTCTTCATAAAAATGGTCATACCGTGTTTTTACGTAACCCGAGACGCCTTGAATGATTGCTTAACCAGCAGACGGAGCCTCCATTGCTCTCAATCCAATGTTGCACATCAATCTTCAGTATCTCCATCAATCTCCATCACCATTTCCTTCATTCTCCCCCCCCCCGATTCCTTCTTCAAGATGGTACACATGAACATTCCATAGAGAAGAGAGAGAGGGAGGAGAGAGAAAGACTAGAATCTGATCTCTTCATCTAGATAGCCATATCTCGTGCGAAGACCGGCGATAGAGTCAGCCAAGAGGGAGAAGTTGAGGCCCAATGTCTGTTGCATAGGTTATTTGTAGCCCACAAATCAAGATCTATGGGGGGGGGGGGGAGGGGGTGGGGGGTGTTAAAAGTCCCCAAAGGGCACCCCCCTATTGGTCCTCTCAATGTCCACCTTTTCAAATCTTGCCCATTTTTTGGCCTCTTCCGCGTTCAGGCTCTGTTTCGAGCTTTGAAAAATCCTGCGTGTCCATCTCAACATCCCGCACTGACTGGCAGCTCCTGGCATCACACACGGCAATCGGAAAAATGATAAAAAATCCACGTGTCGCTCGGGCGCCTTTTAAAAACCGTCTTTCACTTGGTGCTTACCTAAATATTTTTCCCCTAAATTTCGAATTTTTTGGCAAATTTTAGGCACATCCCAGGCTCAAAACTCCACTCTCATTGGCGACCACGGGATAGGGCAACTCTGCCCATCGAATCCCACAACAGATCTGCACAAACAACCAAAGGAAGCATCAAGCTGATACAAAATAGACACATACTAAAACAAAGCACAATGCTCACCCTACCCCCTGACAAAACCAAGGCATGAAATCCACAAGGAGTAAGCCTAGCATAATCTGATAGAAGGTCCCAAGCTAGTCACTAACCGACTGCTCCAACACGGCCATAGTAAAAAGAACTATCAAAGAGGTCGCCCTAAGTGGTGGTCTGCACTACCTACCTAACTAAGGACAACACAACCAGGAGCTCCTACTAGACGAGGACTCCTATAGCCTGATCAAGAAGTATTTTCTTTTTAGCACATTTCTTCTTTTACGTTTTTATGTTTCCATACTTGGGCATGTAAAAAGGAGGGAGCTGAGCGTAGTGACCCAAGGAGAACAGGGCATCGGCCTTAGGTCCTGTCTCGGTACCCAAGAACCTACCAAGCCCTTGCGAGGCGACACTTAATACTTTTCTGACGCTCACTTTTATTTTCACTCCAACCTTTCTTACTTTCTTCTTTTCCAACGAGATGCCACCCCTAGGAAGACAAGGCATCGGCCCTAGGTCTGACTCGTCCCCAGGAACCTACCAGGCCTTCGCAAGGCGATGATCAATTGCTTATAAATTTTTCTTTCTTTCCTTTTCTATTTTTATAGGGATTAGAACCCCTTTTTACACACCTTTGTATCTATTTATTTTCTTTGAGATATTCAGGGTTTTTTTCCCTCTCTATCATCATCTTGTTTCCTCCGGCAGGCTTCTCTAACTGCCTCACAACTAACAAGAACTCCTAGAATGGCTGCCTAGCAGGCTAACAGAATAGGGTCACTATTCAGGGTTTTTTTCTTTGAGATATTTAGGGTTTTTTCCCTCTCTATCATCATCTTGTTTCCTCCGGCAAGCTTCTCTAACTGCCTCACAACTAATAAGAACTCCTAGAACGGCTGCCTAGCAGGCTAACAAAACAGGGTCACTATTCAGGGTTTTTTTCTTTGAGATATTCAGGTTTTTTTCCCTCTCTATCATCATCTTGTTTCCTCCGGTAGGCTTCTCTAACTACCTCACAACTAACAAGAACTCCTAGAACGGCTGCCTAGCAGGCTAACAGAACAAGGTCACTAGGACTGCCTTCTAAAACAGGTCTTTCGATGCCTGGCAATGTCTTTATAGGAGGCAACAACTACTCAAACCTGCCTCACACATACCTAACCTAAACCTGGGACTTCATGCCTTGGACGCCGGTCCCCAACAAGAAAAGAAAATCCCCTACAAGTACACAGACACATATAGCATAAAAACATGGCACGCGTAAAGAAGAGATTCACCTGGATAGGGCCACAAGAAGTCTCCACGCGACATAGGCTCCTTCCAATCTCTTCTTTGAACCTATCTAGCACAGGACTAAAACAAGAAACCATTAACTGCACCTGTACTAAACAGACAATTGGCCCTACACATCCCTCCCTGAAATAGTACAGACATACAATAATATGCTCCTTTCCAATGAGGAAAAATAGGATTCGTAGCCCTAAACTAAATGCATAAGATTATGACCCATCCCTCCTGCATATATAGCAAGAGGTGTATGCATAACATGTTGTCTAATCAGCCTATGGGTCCAGGATAACAACGGTAGATTGGTCTCGGCTACTCTTTGCATCACCCATATCAACCATCGCCTGCCATATATTGCATGCTCTGATAACATTCCCAAAAAATGACCGGGTCCTGTCTCATTATTGATAGCAATATCCAAACTAGGACCACAGTTGAAGAAAAGGTCTTCTTCATAAGCAAGATTTGCCAGTGAATCTGTAAGCTGATTCCAGTAACGTGGAATCAGCTGAAGAGACACTCTCTCAAACTCCTCAAGTAGGGTCATCACAGTTCGATAATACATACAAAGGATGGGATTTCGCACTGTGTATGTCCCATCTAGCTGATTTAAGATCAATTGGGAATCCCCTTTTACTAACAACCGCCGAATACCACCTTGTTTGGCAATATGCAGTCCCATAATCAAGGCTTTATACTCCGCCATGTTATTAGTGAATCCTACCCCGAGATAAGCAGCTAACTTCATCGTAACTCTACGTCGAGGATCTCGGATTACTACTCCAACACTCCCTTTTTTATTAGGGCCCCTAGACGCTCCATCAAAATATAATGTGTACATCCACAATGGGTTTACATAGCCTGCCATCACAAACTCCTCTATTCGTAATTATGATAGTCAGAATTTAGCATGTTTAGAGGGTGAACTGACGGCTCCATCCCACCTTCTTCATTAAACTCAACAGGGATACTCGTCAACATTCGTAAGCAGTGATGGCAGAAGACTTTGATCTCCCACACAAAGGTTCCGTCTTCCTGCTCAATCACCTTGTATCTTTTGCTCCACTAGATAAGTTTCCCTTGATGGTATCTCTGCTCCAAATATGGGTGCTCCAAATAAGGGATTAACCACCCCATCAACCAGCTTTAAGCTCTTTTGCAGGTCTCAAATCAGCCCCAGCATGGACCTGCAACGTATTTCTCTGTGTTAGCATACTCAGAAATAATAAGGTTTAATCTTATTAAGACTAACCTTATTTTTAAATTCTACTCCCTGTAGATCAGCTAGTAGAGCCGTAGACATATTTTTCCCTATCCTGACAATCTTTTAGGGGCCATCCCATCTAGGTTCTAGCTTCCTTGGAAACAGCTCCCTATGCACATCGTAGTACAGAACTAATTGCCCTTTTTTAAAGGTATACTTCTTTGCTTTAAGGTCGTGCAACTGCTTCATCCGACATTTAGCTATCTCCTGGTGTAATAAGCTCTACAATTTCAGTTCATCCAGGTGGGCTATGGTAGTGAAACGTTCAAAGAGCGAATCTTCATCTCCCAAAGAGTGGTTAATTGCAAACCGTATGGTTGGCAACTCGATTTTGAGGGGTAACACACACTCTTTCCCATAAACTAATTTAAATGGAGTATGTCTGGTAGCTCGCTTGAACGTTGTATTATATGCCCATACTCCCACATACAACTTCCTGTCCCAGTCTCGTTTCTTCTCAGAGACTATTTTAAACAAGATACTCACAAGCTGCTTATTAGTATTTTCGACTTGCCTGTTGGCTTGCGGATTATAGGGGGTCGTTTTGTTATGCTTGATTTGCCAAGCTTCAGTCAGACTTTTGATCACTTTATTCAAAAAGTGGGTTCCATGGTCCGACACTAGTTCCTTTGGTGGACCAAAACGACAAATAATCTGCTCTAAGAGGAAACTTGCAGTCTCTTTTGTATTGTCCTGCCTCGTCGCCCGCGCCTTTGATCATTTTGTAAAATAATCAGTTGCTACTATAATGTACCTCTTCTGAGTAGTAGACGACAGGGTGATAGGACCCATAAAATCAATACCCCACTTCTCAAATGGAAGGATAGCCATGATAGGCGTAAGTGGGCGTTTCTTATTCTCTCTACTGTCATGTCTTTGACAGGAATCACATCTCTTAACGTACTCAAAGGAATCTTGGAAGATGGATAGCCACCAATATCCAACTCTTAAAGCTCTCTGTGCCGTCAACCGTCCAGCGAAGTGCCCTCCACACGCAAAGTCATGGCACTCTTCCAAGATGAAAGGAACCTCATCAGGCATCACACATCGACGATAGATATCATCAACACCCTGCCGATATAGTGTTCCTGCGATCAAGGAAAACTTCAAAGCCTGTTGTCTGATTTTCCTCTTTTCTGATTTTGACAAACCAGCTCCAATCTCTCCTGTTGATAGATAATGTGTGATAGCAGCATACCAAGATGATATAGAAGCTGTATCAATTTTAAACATTTCTTCAATATCACTTCCTTTAGCCAAAGTCTCTTTTGGCTCCCCGAAATCCACAAGGCATTCCACAATACCCTGCAACCTTCATGGCTTACTCTTAATCTCATAATCAAACTCCTGTAAAGTGATTAACCACTTTGCCAAACGATCAGGCGGTTGCAGCTTGTTCATAAGCAATCTAAACCCTTCCGCCTTTGTAT
The DNA here is from genome assembly GCF_053477565.2 of Lygodium microphyllum. NCBI lineage: Eukaryota > Viridiplantae > Streptophyta > Polypodiopsida > Schizaeales > Lygodiaceae > Lygodium > Lygodium microphyllum. Next base: position 122,823,790 of record NC_141158.1, read on the forward strand.
AGAAAACTACCTTCTCATAGAGGATGTAGTGTCTAAATTTTTTAGTCGCAAAGACCGTCGCAAGGCACAACTTCTCCATGTAGCTGTAGTTAATTTCTGATATGCCCAATTTTTGACTAGCAAAAGCCATCGGACAATACCACTTTTTCTCCCAAATTTGGGCTAAACAGTAGTAGCTGATACTATGCATGGTGGCTACTGAAAATATGTAAAATACCTCACCTCTTTTGGGTACTTTTAAAACTGGTGCTTTTACTAGCTCCTGTTTCACATCCTTGAAAGCTACCTTACAAGGGTCGCTCCATACAAATAGACAGCTAAAGGATAATAAGTTCGTTAATGGCAACGTCCTTTCTGCCAAGGCATTTATAAACCTCCGATAGTACCCTATCGATGACAGAAAGCCATGTACCTCTTTCGGAGTGCGTGGTGGACTCATAGCGACTATAACCTTGATCTTTTCAGGGTCAGTTGCGATTCCTACAGAACTTGGTGCACAGATCGGATGTTGTACGCTCGCGTAGTGAATGCCAAAGGTCCCCAAGAACAACAGAACTCTACTTTTTGCACAAATTACAAGGTAAAAAGCATGAACGACATGAACAAGAGACCAATTGGGTGCAATCTCCCCCCATGCCTTGTGTGAGCGCTCCACAAAGCATGTATTTTTTGGATTATTCATCTTCAAGCTCAAATAATAGCCCAAATTACAAAATAGCAAGCTTTTAGCTTTTAAGTTTGCTTTAGCACAAAATAGGAATAAAGCTAGTGGGCGGTGCCCAAAGAGTCTGGCATGCCCAATACAATGTCCAAGTAGAAATAACATAATCGTGCACCCATGCGCATACAAAATAATAATAAATATCCAACACCTCAATAAATAGGCGTGACAAAATATAGCCGTCATGCCTAAGGTATGCGCCCATCAAAATATAATCAATAAATCGAATACTCGCTATCCTCCAATGCTTTCCTCCGCCACTACTGCTATCTCTACACATCAATTGAAGCATTCACAATCGTTAGTAAAATAATACAATTAAACCGACAAAAGTGAATACCTAGCAGTCTTCAGCTACATAAATAAATCAACTGGTTAGAAATAAATCCTAACCTTAATTTATTACGAGTGCGCACTCTAAACTCATAAACGTTTATTAATTTAATATGCATTTTACAGAATCACCCGCTATGGAATCACCCATGTACACACTAAATTAATGAAACGCCCAAAAAGGACAGGTGTCCCCATCAACTTCTCGCACAAAGAATCCACTTTGTGTATGAGCCCCGGTCATCAAAGTTTATGGAATCCACCGTAAAACCTCACGGAATCCACCGTGGCACGGAATCCACTGTGAAATATGCCTCCTGGCATCATACCCCTGAGGTGGGATAGCAATTGACCTCAATTGCTATTAGCTCAATGTGGAGCTAACATAGTGGGGAAAGCATTTAAGTCTCTAGCGTGCATCCATTATGCTTCCTCTACAGGATAGTTCTTAAATTAGACTAGATATCTAGAATATCTTCGGCCAGTTCTAGTGGTCATAAAGTCAGTATCTATGATAGCTTCAGGTTCGAGTATTTCAGTCTCTTTCTCTAACAAAGGTGGGTTTTCATAAACAGGATGTACAGGTAATTGGCCTCTAAAGGATCTTAATAAACTAATGTGAAATATGTTGTGAATTTTCGAGTGAGGTGGTAATTCTAACTTGAATGCATTGTCATTAATTTTATGAATGATCCTAAATGGTCCATAGAATCTAGGGGCTAATTTAACAACTGGGTGTCTATCTACACTTTGTAGTCTACGTTTTTCTATTCTCAACCAAACATAGTCATCAACTTTGAAATTCATTGCTTGTCTTTTCTTATTGGCTTGTTTGGTATATGATTACTGGGCTTTAGCAATCATATCTTTAGCCTCATCAAAAATAGTATTATGCATACTAGCAATATCATCAGCACTCTGAATTCTATTTGACAAAGATGCAACAGGTGTAGATAATCTATAACCATAAATCACTTCAAATGGTGCTTTCTTTGTAGATGTGTGTGGTGTATTGTTAAATGCAAACTGTAATAAATGCAAATGTGTATCCCATGTCTGAGGTTTAGAAATAGTATAAGCACGTAAAAGATCTAGAATAGTGCTATTAGTGGCTTCTGTTTGTCCATTAGTTTCAGGATGAAATGCAGAGGAGAAATCAATCTTTGTGCTTAGGTTAGCAAACAGAGTAATCCAAAAGTTGTTACAAAATCTAGAATCACGATCAGAAATAATAACTTTTGGCAATCCATGGTTAGTAAAAACAGTTTTCAAAAACAATTGTGCTGCGTGTAATGCTGTTAAAGTTTTCTTACATGGAATGAAATATGCTTGTTTACTAAACCTATCTACTACTGGCCAAATCATATCATGGTTAGATTTAGTATTAGGTAAACCAGTAACAAAATCCATAGAAATTTGTTCCCAAGGTCTAGATGGAATAGACAAAGGCACAAGTAATCAATACTGTTTACCATGATGTCTCTTAACTCTTTGACAAATGAAACATTCAGAAACAATGTTAGATACATCAGTGTCCATATGCAGCCAATAAAAATCTTCAGTTAATGTTCGTAAAGTAGATATGATACCTCTATGACCTTGATATGGAGGACAATGAATCTCATTCAAAACAAAAGATCGGAATGGAACTGTAACACACAATTTCTTTTCATAAAACATAAATCCATCGTTATAAGATAATGAATCAATAGGAATCAAGTTATTTTGAACTAATTTATTCCAATCAGCATGAAAAGTAATATCCTGATGATAAGTATCTTTCATTGCAATCAAAGAATCAAAAGATATAACAGAAATATTATGAATAGCAGGTCTTCTACTTAATGCATCAGCCATTACATTTTCTTTACCGAGTTGATATTGAATGATAGGATGAAAACTCTAGATAAAGGATGCCCATTTGATATGTCGGTCAGATATTTGGGGTTGGCTAAGTAAATGTCTAATACTTTGCTGATCGGTCTTAATCATAAATTATGAACCCATTAAGTAGTGTTTCCACTGTCTTAAGGCTTGTACAACAGCTAATAATTCTTTGTCATATGTGGAATATTTCAGTTCAGAGGGTTTCAGCTTACAACTAGAATAGGCTATGGGATGATTATCCTGCATAAGTACAGCTCCTATTCCTGATCCACTAGCATCAGTCACTACTAAAAAGAATGGTCTATTAAAATCAGGCAACTGTAAGACAGGGGCATGGGTTAATGCATGCTTCAATAAGTCAAAGTATTTCTGTTGATTTTCGGACCAATGATAGACAATACATTTCTTGAGAAGTTTGGTTAGTGGTAAAGCAAGTAATGAAAAATTACGTACAAACTTCCTATAGAAACTTGGAAGACCAAGGAATGATCGTAACTCATGCACATTTTTAGGTACATGCCAATTCAATATTGCATCTATTTTCTTAGGGTCAACTTTAATTCCATCAGATGATACAATATGACCTAAATACTCAATTTCTGTTTTAAAGAATTCACTCTTTTCAGGATTTGCATACAGTTGATTATCTTTTAGTAACTGGAAAACCAATGACAAATGCTCATAATGTTCTTTCTCATTTTGACTAAACACCAAAATAGCATCAAAGAAGACAATAACACAATACTGATATTTTAAAAATATACGATTCATCATTCTACTAAATGTAGCAGGTGCATTAGTCAATCCGAAAGGCATCACTAAAAATTCATAATGACCAAACTGTGTCCTAAATGTAGTCTTGAATATGTCAGACTTATCTAGTCTCACCTGATGATAACCAGACTTAAGGTCTATTTTACTAAATATGGCAGAACCTTGCAATTTATCCATAAGGTCATCAACTCTAGGAATTGGATACCTATTCTTTACAGTGATCTTATTTAAAGCTCGATAGTCAATGCACATACGATAGGTATTATTCTTTTTCTTAACTAACAGAACAAGTGCACCGAATGGAGAACTACTAGGTCTAATCAATCCTCTATTTAGTAATTCCTCAACTTGACTTTGAATTTCTTTTTGCTCTATCTGGTTATGCCTATATGGTGCTTTGCAAGGTGGTTGTGTACCAGGAATCAAATCTATTTTATGGTCTTCTGAACATGAAGGAGGTAAACCAGGTGGTAGATCTTCGGCAAAACAGTCTTTAAAATGTGCAAGAAATTCTTTATGCCTAGGGTGCATATGATTTTTTTTTATTTGCAGTTCATTCACCCAAATGAGATAGGATTTACTACTCTTGCATAATGCACGTTTAGCTTGAGTATGCGAAAGCAGTGAAAAAGCATTAGATGTATGCATACCATACAATGTAATAGGTTTTCCTTGAAATGTAATATTAATTGAATGTGTGGAATAATCTATATCTGGGTTATGCTGATGACGCCAAGGCGTACCTAAAATAATGTCACTCGACTGTAATGGAACAACTAGGAAATTTCTTCTTTCAGTGTATTGACCAATTTGAATCTCTAAGTCATGCACTTCCTGTGTACCATTATACCTAGTACCTAAGAATGCTGCTTTGATGTGATAATGCATAGGTACAGTCTGTAACTTCAATTCTTTTACTAGCTTTGCTGAAATAAAATCATGATTGCTACCGTCATCATGCAAAATAATCTTTTCCTTTCCATGCACTAAACATTTCATAGTCAATAAAGAATGTGGAGTTGGCATACCTAGTAAAGTATCCGAAGGAGTAGTAATGTCGTCCTCATCTTCCGTGAAATCAGGCATATCTTCATGTTCTTCATCTTCCATTGCTCCAAGGTAGTTGATATGGGCAGGTGGCTTCTTCGAATGGCAATTTTCTGCTAGATGTCCAGGCTGGTGGCATTTATAACACACTATAGACTTGGCTTTGGTTACATTGTTTGCAATGGCAAGAAGTCTAGGGATATTGGGATTTGGTTGTGGAATAGGCTTGGGGTTTTGATTAACATTGGATGGTAAAGCAGGTGGTTTTACCCAATTCTTACAGAAAGATGATGAAGAGAAATGACCTTGATTAAATCTTCTAAAGTTTGAGTTGAATTGTTTAGATCCATAGTTACCATTAGCTTGGAATTGCTGTGGACGTCTGTCTCTACCTCGCAGCTTGTCTTCAGTGTCGTGAGCTAGTGAAATTGCGTCTTCAAGAGTAGCAGGCTTGAACATGTTAACTTCAGCGTAGTAATGCCCAAGGAGTCCAAACATATACTTGCGCTTATGTGTCACTTCAAGTACGTCTTCAAGCGTGCGTCACTGGAGTAATGCATTCCAAAAACGCTCTATGTACTGAGGAATAGGCTCACGATCCCGTTGCTGAAGAAGATCCCATTGCTGAAGAAGATCCCATTACTTTATGGCTTTCTCATGAAATTGTGGAGGAAGGAAATTCTGCATAAACTTCTTCTTGAAATTCTCCCAGGTAGTGGGACAATGTATACTCTTGCGTACTACAGTCCACCATAGAGATGCTCTATCCACTAAATGATTAGTGACACACTTGATTTTATCTTTTTCTGCATAGGTTTCCTCATGAAAGTAGTCGTCAAACTGACTAATGAATGCAAGAATAGTTTTTCCCTCTCGTGTGCCATTGAAAGTACGGAATTTGAAATTTCTTTTACTTATCTTTGATTCCTTGCGGATGGTTTGATCTTCGAGAGTTGCGTCAATGGTACATCAGATAAGATCTTTAGATTGAGGTTCCTCTTTACTGGCAGTCGATCTTTGTAAAGTTGCCAATTGAACTTGCAATGCTTGCCTAGCCCTTCGTTCTTCATCCAATTGCATCATAATTAAGTCCAGCTTTTGCTCCATCGTAGGTTCAGGTAGGTCGCCTTCAGCCATTAAATCATCCATATGTGGTTCCGTCATCCTGCAAAACTCAAAAGACCTTTCACTCTCAAAATCAAGTTAGCGGGATGAGCGTAGCTCAAGTTCGGGAATACAAGGCTTATGTATTTTTGGGTGTGGCTTTCACAATCTTTGAAAAATCTGTGTTTTATCCTTCTTCGTATGCTGAAAATATTTCAGCAAACCTGCGTATGGGTAGAGTACCTTCCAATGAACAACTTTGCAGTTCGGAGTTTCTGCGCAGGAACAACCCTTCTATGAGTTTTGAACAGAAGTCAGTTTTGACTCCAGTTGAGTTATCTGACTTGCAGAGTAACAGACTAATGTGACTTGCAGAGTTTGTAAACTTGCAGAACTTAGTTGCTTTATCGAACTTGCAGAACTTGACTTGAAAGAACTTTGAAGACTTGAATGGTTGAATGGCTTTAGGTGACTTATGGGATTAAGAGGCTTTATGCTTCTGACCAATCATCGTTTTTAAGGACATGAATATGTCCTCGGTGCAATTTTCGGCACTCAAAACATCCTGACGTCCTTCATCATGAATCCTTTTTGAAGCTTTAGTTAAGCTTCTAATTGACTAAGCTTTATAACTTAAAGTTTAAAGCTTTTAAGCTTGGCAAAGAATATGGCTTATCTCTGTTCTTGACGACTTGATGTAGGAGAGATGGAAGTGGTCCTCCGCCTTTGCAGACCGGTCCCTCGCTGTCTGATGATGGAAACAGGGGTTTTTGATCGCCAGGAATCTACCTGTATCGACCATTCACGACGAGATTGACCGTAGAGCCCGATCGTTCCAGGAGCTCCGCCTTCGCACAAGATGGGTAGCGATTGGAAGCTCTTGATCTCAGCTTTGCTCTGATACCACTGGTGCGCAGATCGGATGCTGTACGCTCACGCAGTGAATGCCGGAAGGTCCCCAAGAACAATAGAACTCTACTTTTTGCACAAATTACAAGGTAAAAAGCATGAACGACATGAACAAGGGACCAATTGGGTGTAATCTCCCCCCATGCCTTGTGTGAGCGCTCCACAAAGCATGTATTTTTTGTATTATTCATCTTCAAGCTCAAATAATAGCCCAAATTACAAAATAGCAAGCTTTTAGCTTTTGAGTTTGCTTTAGCACAAAATAGGAATAAAGCTAGTGGGCGGCGCCCAAAGAGTTTGGCATGCCCAATACAATGTCCAAGTAGAAATAACATAATTGTGTGCCCATGCGCATACAAAATAATAATAAATATCCAACACCTCAATAAATAGGCGTGACAAAATATAGGCGTCATGCCTAAGGTATGCGCCCATCAAAATATAATCAATAAATCGAATACTCGCTATCCTCCAATACTTTCCTCCGCCACTACTGCTATCTCTACACATCAACTGAAGCATTCACAATTGTTAGTAAAATAATACAATTAAACCGACAAAAGTGAATACCTAGCAGTCTTCAGCTACATAAATAAATCAACTGGTTAGAAATAAATCCTAACCTTAATTTATTACGAGTGCGCACTCTAAACTCATAAACGTTTATTAATTTAATATGCATTTTGCGGAATCACCTGCTATGGAATCACCCATGTACACACTAAATTAATGAAACGCCCGAAAAGGACAGGCGTCCCCATCAACTTCTCGCACAAAGAATCCACTTTGTGTATGAGCCCCGGTCATCAAAGTTTACGGAATCCACCGTAAAACCTCACGGAATCCACCATGAAATATGCCTCCTGGCATCAGAACTGACCACATCCTAGCAATAGCCCATAAGGCACTCCAAAGACACACTTCCATGGGTTAAGAGTGATACAAAATTGTCTGCAGCGCTCAAAGCACTTTCTCAAAATAATCAACATCATTTCCCTTACAATGGCTGCCCCCAGGTCATCGATAAATACTTTCAGCTCGTCTAGGGAGATATCACCGAAGGTCTTGTCTGCTATTCATTGCCATGATCCAGATGTATTGCACAAACCAAAGGCCATCACATGGTACGCAAAAGTACCAAAGACAGTAATGAAAGTTGTTTTCAACTTGTCCTCTTCTGCAATTGCCATCTGGTTATAACCTGCAAAGCAATCCATAAACGAATATATTTCTCTACCCGCTAATTGGTCCAAAATCCGATCAATAAATGGCAACGGGTAGTAATCCTTAACCATCTGCTTATTCAGCTCTCTTAAATCTACAAATAGTCAAATCTGGTTGTTTTTCTTCTTCCTGATGACCACTGGTGAACACCATTCTGTGTACTGTACAGGGAAAATTAAACCAGCTTTCCGTAACTTCTGTAACTCCTCAAACAGCCCGTCCCTCAATTCAAAAGGCATACTCCTTACTTTCTGATGCATAAGACGACTGCTTTCTTTTACAGGAATAGTATGAACAGCCAGGCTAGGAGGAATGCCTCTCAGCTCATCATAACTCCAAGCAAAGATGTCACGGAATTCTTGAATCAAGGATACATAGTCCTCCCTCTCTCTGCTGAATTGAGCATATAATCTAATTTAATTGGCCGCGAATCATTCGACGTGCCAAGGTCCAACTCCATCACATTCGCATCTCTTATCCTATCTTGCGACTCTATCGGCTCATTCAGAGTTATCTGATAAATATCCTCTGCAGTGGACCCCTCTTTAGATTCATCACTGGATGTTGTCTCACTACCAGATGGATCATCTGTTGTTTCTAATTCAGTAGAGGATAAATGAGCTCTCTCACTCTAAGGAGACTCAGGGTAAGCATCGACTATTACTTGATTAGCACCTCTACCTAGAACCACTCGACCGGTGGGTACATCGACTTGACAATATGTTCATAAGATCCAAGGCTTGCCTAGCAAGACTCGATAGCTAGGACGTCTTGCAAATCTTATCAGCCTAAAGTCCAAGAAGCATTCTACACTTACAACTGTAACGTGGACTTTAGTAACACAAACTTTTGGTTGCCTTAGACTATCATCAGCCATTCTAAGAAGGGTGGAGCTGTCTTTTTGGATGCCTAGACCCAACCTCTCCATCAACTCTGAACTCATGATATTAACGGAGGACCCAGTGTCTACAATAGTATGCTCCACTAATATTCCATCCACGTATGCTGGAACCCTAGGGCAATTCTTTTCAGCATGCTCAAACCAATCTTCCCCTACTCGTGCTATGCCCAAAGGTTCTACAATATACCCAATACACAGGATCTTCTTGAATTCCTTGCGTACTCCTGGAGATAATTTAATCAACTGTAAGAGGTTTACATCTGGTTTGACTTTGCAAAGAGAACTTGCTAAATCAAAATCATGAGAAGTAGCTAAAGCTCTCTTTTCTCGCCAAACCATTCTTTCTTTTGGTCTCAGGACCGGCTTTGGTGCTTCTCTTTTAGCTCTTGCCTTCTTTCATGGCACTTCCTCATCCTTCTTAGGATCGACTTTTCTGTCAATAGGCCTTAGAGGTCCACCTTCCACGCCAGGATTCAAGACTTGCGTCCCCTTATCCCCTTGCTTAGGGTTTCCCTCAACCGGTTTTGCATTATTTTTTTATCACCCTCTTTAGCCTTTTGGCCTCTTGTCACGGTTTGTAGGTTAGAGGTTTCAGAGCCATTGACATGTACAGCCTCAATAAGGCTGACTCCATTGCCTTGTGGCAACTCCTCTATAGAGGTCTTTCCCCTTTGCAATATTTGTCTTGGTCCATCATTTTGCTGCAGGTTATTACCTTGCGCTCTATGATTAACTGGACCTAGCTGTTTACTCCCTTGTTGGAGGGAACTAATCTTACTCCAACAGGTAGCGGCTAAGTGGCCCGACTTCTCGCAAATATCACATTTAACATTTGGATAGTTTCTAGGGAAATGTTGTCCGCCACACCACTTACAGCTGAATCTTGAGGGATCACCCTCTTCAAGGCGTCGACTCCCTATCAGATTTTGTTGCTTCTTCAGGAAATTAACGTCAACAGCTATTTGCCGATATTGTTCAGAAATCATGTCAGTTTAATGCTTCATCATATCCTTAACTTCGCCAAGGACATTAGAGGCACTCGACTCATAGCCTTGATTGTCTATCCGTCGTTTCATTGGCCTAACAATTTGATTGGGCATTGGTTGTTGACTCACAGGAACAACATTAGGGTTCAAAACTTGGCCTCCAACATTTGGTGGTGCCACCTGACTAGCCATAGGCATAGTCACACTGGGAGGAGGTGGCAGCAAAGGTACATTTTGAACCATGCTTCCTCTCCCATTAAGGTTATTCATAGGCATCCCTTGACTTCCATTTATCAATGGTAGATTGCCTCCAGGTACTAGACCCGCATTAAGATTTATTCGAGAGGAGTAGGCCGTTTGTAATCGTGACTCTACTCCTTCTGCCCGCGTTATGGCAGTGTCTATATCAGCCAAAGCCACACTGCTCATTTGTACCTGAATATTGAAATCCAATCCATGCAAGAAGTATTGCAATTGGGCAGCCGGCGGAATGGGAATGTAAGTTTGTAACTTACGAAACACTTCCTTAAGCTTCTTGGCATAGGCTTTCACATTCTCATGCGGATCTTGGCATGTTACATTCAAAACACGCAACCAGTATTGGCCACCTATTTCAGGGGCATATTCTCCTCGAAAAGCTGCATAAAATTGGTCAATTGTGGTTATGGTTCCAGTCTCTATGCTATGATACCATACTGCATCCCTTTCTTTTAATGTCATGTTAAAGAACATCATAAGATGTCCCTCATTTTGGATGCGGTAATTAAATGTTAGTCTTTGGAATTCACAAATGTGAAACTCCGCATCTTCTTCGGCTAACCCATTAAAAATGGGCAAAGGAACTCCTAAAGCTGGCAGATCCGACGTGCCTGTAGGAATTGCAATGGGTTGTGCCATGACAACAATCGGATTGACAATATGAGTTTGAACTGACGGGATCACACCCCCACTTGAAGTGGGTGGACTTAGTGGAAGAGAGGAAGAACTTGCTCTTCCTCTTGCACCTAAAGGACTATGTGCAGCAGTTGAGTTACTAAGACCACTGCCTCTTATGCGTATCGGGCTACTCCTTTGAGGAGATAGTGGCTTACAATCTCCAACCGACGTCTAGCCCTCTCAGCACGTTTTGCTTTTTGTATTTCGGCTTGACGATCCTTGTCAAAGGACATAAACCAACTTTTTGGTCCCTAGAAACCCTAGATTCGGGAACCACCACTTGTTGGCAGCTCCCGGTAGACGCACCACTGATGGGACCTCAAATGGGCCGGCACTGGCTATGGCACTAGCCGGACCTCATGCTCATAACAGACAAACACACCCTCACGGCCTCACGGGCCAGGAGCGTCTATCTGTTGCTAAAGGACGAATTATCCTAAAGCCTAATCTATGCGTTTATAGTTTTGTAGTTTTGTGGTCCAATGTTTCCCTTTCTATAAACTCCATAAAGGGAGAACCCATACACATTGGCAATGCCACGATAATCACATACATGGGAGGCAACCTCTCGGTGGAATCACCGCGGCCCCACTGCACCTCTCCTACATTGCAGGGATTGGCCCCTTGATGCACTACTCAACATATAAAACAAACGAACAAACTCCACTCTTTCATTTTCAAAGTACTCCAGGAGATACTATGTATCATTATCAAATAATCCCCCAAGAAACGAACGTCTATCCTACGGCTTAAGTTGCCTTTCCACACTTAAGCGTAGGTCATTGTCATTGAAAACAGGTAAAGTACTCCAGGAGATACCATGTATCCTTACCAAATAATCCCCCAAGAAATGAACATCTATCCTACAGCTTAAGTTGCCTTTCCACACTCAAGCGTGGGTCATTGTCATTGAAAACAGGTGCTATGCATCCAATCCTTTTTATTCCCTGATACCATGGTTTACATGCACATGCAAAGGTGGATGATTCTAAAGTGCTCAAACATCATTTTCAATGAGACATGTGATGTGCACAACCAGGCTTTCAAATGCTTATTCCCTAACCCGTTGCGGCAATCTAAGGATAGCACCAAGATAACACTCGTGCTCCTATCCTCTTAATTAAAATACACGAACTCTATGTCATGATATGCATCAGAAAATCAGAAATAATCAACACGTAAATCATACCATTCAAACCTCCCAATCCCCTACGTTTAGGTATTGCTTTCGTTGAATAGGTGTAGAGGTTCATTTTGTCATGTTTTGATGTATAAAAAGTAATAAATCACAAACTTTGACAAGGAGATAGGGAAAACTGAGGCTAAACTTCATGCTTTGCCACTACCACACATCCACAAACAATCATTATATTTTTCCTTATTTTTGTAAGACATATTTCTATTTTTTCCTTTATTTTTTTATTTTCTTGATTTATTTGACAATAAAATATGTTATTTTCTGATTTTTCTTATTCCAATCACTTCAGCATACTAACATTCAATTTTTCTTCTATATTCCCCCCATGGGAACACCTTTTATCCACCCGAAATAGAAAAACTACAATTTTACCGCTTAAAAACCGCATTTCGGGTTTACGGGAATTAAATAGAGCATGTAAATCATGGCAAAATCAGAATTTTCTAATACACAGCAATTAATTATGATGCAACCAGCACAAAAACAAATTTTCATCCAATAAGAACATAATTATCATCATAAACTATAAAAAATCCTTCATTTTCTTCATAAAAATAAGAATACCATGTTTTTACATACCCCGAGACGCCTTGAATGACTGCATAACCAGCAAACGGAGCCTCCATTGCTCTCAATCCAATGCTGCACTTCAATCTTCAGCATCTCTATCAATCTCCATCACCATTTCCTTCATTCTCCCCCCCCCCCCCCCCCCCCCCCCCTCCCCCTCCGGTTCCTTCTTCAAGATGGTACACATGAACATCCCATAGAGAAGAGAGAGACGGAGGAGAGAGAAAGACTAGAATCTGATCTCTTCATCCAGACAGCCATATCTTGCACGAAGACCGGCGATAGAGTCAGCCAAGAGGGAGAAGTTGAGGCCCAATGTCTGTTGCACAGGTTATTTGTAGCCCACAAATCAAGATCGATTGTGGGGGGGGGGGGGAGGGGAGGGAGGGGCAAAAAAATCGGCGCCATCTCTGATCACGTTTCTTCACGCCATCTTCACAAAAATCTTCATAAATTTTGGGGGAGGGGGGGGGGGGGGGGTGTGGGGTTAAAAGTCCCCAAAGGGCACCCCCCTTTTGGTCCTCTCAATGTCCACCTTTTCAAATCTTGCCCATTTTTTAGCCTCTTCTGCGTCCGAGCTCCGTTTTGACCTCTGAAAAATCCTGTGCATCCATCTCGGCATCCCACACTGATTGGCAGCTCCTGGCATCCCGTAGGACAGTCGAAAAATTTATCAAAGTTCCACAAGTGTCACTCGGGCGCCTTTTAAAAACCGTATTTCACTTGGTGCTTAAAATCATCCTACCTGCAGCCGCCGCCTTCGATGTTAAATATTTTTTCCCTAAATTTTGGATTTTTTGGAAAATTTTAGGCACATCCCGTGCTCAAAACTTCGATCTCACTCTTACTCATACCTCACTTATCCCTCACTCATACTCACACTCACACTAACCAATCATTTGCACACTCCACTTAAACCAACCAGTCACTTACACACTCACTCACACACACACACACACACACACACACACACGATATGCCTTAAGGCTCACTCATACTTGTCTTACTCACATTCTAAATTTGAACCTCTTGCTTTACACATTTGCATCAAAGTGTTGCCCTTACTTGCCATATTGTCAGCAAGACATGGTTGTGACACTTTGAGGAATTGCTTGCACCCCTGCACATTGCATTGGAAAGGAAGAAAATATGATTTTGCACCCCTCACTATTGCAAATTTTTGAATCAAAGTGTTGCAAAGTGCCTTGATAACTTGTAGGTTTTGAAGTCAAGAATCTGAAGTAAATATCTAAATGACTTAAGAACTCAACAAGGAGCTTATTAAACTAAGTAACCACCTTGTCATATTTCAAGGACCTAGCACACATTGCACATAGCACCTAGGCAACCTCGGCAACACACATTGGGCTAACATGACCTTAGGTCATTTAGGATCATAATGCACAACCAGAACAATCACTTTTACATCTACATATAGGACACACTGCAAGTCATTAGGGGGGAAATCGTCTAACCAAGCTGCCATCATCATGTGCTTCATTCTAATCATTGCAAGGGCCCAATGAGTAAAATATTGTCAACCAAGCTGCTACAAGCCCTAAGCCCCCTTTGAATCATTTTGAACCCCATTCAAAGAAAGTACCAAGACCGAAGAAATTGAGAGGAGAAGTCAACCACTAAGCCCATGATTTCACCACTTGCACTTAGTGCAAGATCACAAGATCAATCAACCAATGAGAGAAAGATTTTGAAGGATAGAAACTCCAAGAAATGAAGTTGCAAAATCCAAGAAGAACTAACAAGCCTAGAGAGTTGAATGAGAATACCCACACCAAGAACCACACAATACCATTGCAAGAAGAGTTTTAAAGTTTGTCATTTGGCTATTAAGTGTTGGGGGTAAAGGCGCCTCCGCCGTGCCGCCCCGTGTATTACTACACTGACAGTACCCGCCACTGCACACTGCAGGTGGCGGGCGCCCGTCACGTCACTTTATTCTTTATTCTTTTAGTGACAGTTTGAATAAAGGAAGGCCCGGTCACACATTGTGACTGTTGGAGTTCCCATTTCTTGTCTCTCTCTTTCTTGCTCTTGCTCTCCCGCCATAGCTCGCGTGCAAGCTTCGATCCTTCTCACCTTTCAACTGGTATCAGAGCTTGGCATTCTCTTGCTCGAGCTCGACTCGGTGCTTCCCGACCTTCGCATCGACTCGCTTCACGCATTGGGTCTCCATCCCGGCAGCCATAGCCGACCTCTTGAGCTCCCGACTCTCCCCGGCTTCCCGAGCTCCATCCTGGCCTTCTTGAGCTTCATCAGGGCCTTGCCCTTGAGGTATTGCTTCAGCATTTGCAGGCATTTGAGTGTATTCTCAGATTGAAACAGGGCAGGAACAAAGGGCAGCCACTCTTCTTGAGCTCCATAGCTCATATCTTCCCTCCCCTTTGCATTGGGCCTTCATGGCTTGGTATGTGCCTACCTTGGGCCATCATTGAGCCCCCCATTACCCCCTTTTCAGCCCATGTGGAGCAACAGCAAGTTCAGCACCAACAGGGCAGATTGCATCATTTTTTTCCAGGCTGTGAGCACTCATCTACTTCAGCTCCACACTTGGCCATTGCTTCTTGCTCTCTACCTTGATCAAGAGGACTATAGACTTCATGTTTGATGTCATTCAAGCTTTGGGTATTGGTCTTGATCTTTCGGGGCTGATTTCTTCAGATTTGGGACTGTCATAAACTGTCATAACAGGCTGAAAACAGGGCAGCACCATTGGCATTAGCATTTGTTGCTTATACTCCATTCCGGTTGTGCTATTTGATGCCCGTATGCGGTCTACATGATGCCTAGTGCCTTGGGAATGTATGCACATGATTATGCCATGATTTTGGCTTGAAATATTGGCTGATTTGGGACTGTTATTTACTGTTATACAGTGCTGAAAACAGGGCAGCCACACTTGGCATTGGCATTTAATGCTTATACTCTACTCCGGTTACCTTGTTTGATGCCCGTATGCGGTCTACTTCCTACCCGGATGTATTGGGGATGTATGCATTTGGTTTGACCATGATTTTGGCTTGAATTTGGGGCTGAAATCTACTGTTTAGAACAGTAAATACATGCTGGAATAACAGTGGGCTGAAGGTACTTTACATGCTTTGGCACTTACCTACCGATACCGGATGTATGCTTTGAGCTTTGGCATGATATCTCTGACATTTGGGGACGACTTGGAGCATATGTATGAGATTATGGGATGCTTTTGAGCTTCGCATTAGCTCTGTCTTCACTGGCATTTGGACCGACTCGGCATGCTCGTGGACCACCTATGCCTCATGTCTCTGCTTGACAGTTAGGCTTTTGCATTACATGCTTTGGTTCGTGACATATGCTATTTGGTTCGTGTATGCCATACCGACATTTGGAGCTTGGATTTGGATGTATTTGAGCATTCCCGGCTTACTTGATCACTGATCTTGGTTGCTATGTGGATGTCATTGAGTTGACCGAGAGCTTATTTGGGCTTATGTATTGCTTCATGGTTAATACGACCGGTGCTTCATGTATGTCATGCTCTCTCGGATGCGCTTGATGCATTGACAGGGTCACTTATCACTGGTGCTTTCTCTTGGGTTGTTTGAGCTTCTGAGCTCACTTTGTATGCCTTTTGTGCTAGTGGGAGCATTTTACATGCTTTCTTGACCTTTGACAGTTGCATGCTATTGGAGCACTTACATGTATTTGAAGCAGTTTATGTCTTGAGCAGCTACATACACATTGAGACTTTGGGATCATACTCCGATCTTTATGGATATGCATTGATGTACTCTTGGTTCACAGGATGCTTATGAGCTGAGTCTCATATTTGGATCTTTCTCTTTGAGCAGATACCTATTTGTGTCAGGTTTTGGCAGTTATAGGAACACTTTGCCTAGAGTGTCTGGGGGTGTGCCTTTCACTGGCAGATGTTATTTTGACATGCTTGGTGTTGAGCTCATGTTCTTTTCACTGTCATTGGCCTTGCTTATGTCCGTTTCATGCCGGCTTTGGACCTAGCATTGTTTGCTTGACATTGGATCCTATTTTGGGACAGTTTGCTCTCTAGACTGCATACCTGCAATTTATTACAGCAAGCAGTTATTGGTGGACTGAGGTGCACTTTTCATGCTGAAATATCCTGATTTGGTGTACCGCACCTAGTACTAAGTGGGCAGCAACTTTTGGCACACTTTGCTCACCCTTTGGACCCCGTTTTGGTCATTTTTGGGCAGTTTCTGCAGTAAAACAGCAAGCAGTTTTGGACTGTTTGGGCATTTCCAGCCTGCATAATGGCGTCATCTTCGCATGATAGTGCCATCTTTAACATTACAAAGTTGGATGGTACCAACTACTCTTACTGGAAGAGTCAAATATGGCAGGTTTTGGTGCAGAAATCTCAGATTAAGCCACTTCGGTTGAGTGGGGAGCAGCCTGAAACTATGGACATTGACGACTGGCTTGAACTTGATGAGCTATGCAAGTCCACGATTGTATTGTCTCTCACTGAACAGGTACATTATAATGTATTTGAGGAAGCACAGAGTGCATGGGATCTATGGAATAAGATCAAGAATCTTTATGATAAGAAAAGTCCGGCGAGTCAGATGTACTGGTTGAAGCAGCTTATGGATCTGCGCATGAAGGATAATGCGACTATGTCTGCTCACTTGAGCCAGTTCCATGCTATACTGAAGAACCTGACTTCGCAGGATATCACCTTTGGAGAGGAAGTAACTCCTCTTTTCTTGCTTGGAACTCTGAATGAGTCATGGGATGTATTCCGCACTGCTCTTTGTGCCTCTAGTGCTACTCTAAAATTGGCAGATGTTGAGAGTGCTCTTCTTCAGGAAGAGGTGAATCGCAAAAACTTGGATGCCTCTCGTGGTAGTCATGCTTTGACAGTTAGAGGCAGGAATGACAGGTATGACCGTGGTAATGGCCGAGGCCGTGACTCGCAGAAGGGTCGGTCTAAATCTCGTGGTGGCAAGTCGCGTAGTAAGTCGCGTGGACGCAATGCAAATGTCACTTGTCATCATTGTGGGAAAAAGGGCCATATTAGACCACAGTGTCATGAGTTGCGCAATGAGAAGCGCAAGGATAAGGGGAAAGATAAAGTGCAGGAGAAGTCCTCTGATCGCAGCATAGTACCTGCGAAGTCCAACGTCAAGATTGAGGAAATTAATGTCACGCAGACTGAAGAGTCCGATGGTGGTGATGAGTTTATACTTGCAGCTAGTTCTTCTGATGCTTCACACTTGACTGAGACACCTAGTATGTATGCACAGTGCTGGTTATTGGATTCAGGTGCATCCTTCCATGTGGCGCCTTACCGTGAGTGGTTTCACTCTTACCGTACTGTATCTGGATCAGTCAAACTTGGAGATGACAGGTCTCTTGATATTGTGGGCTGTGGAGATATTCAGTTGCAGTTTTCCACTGGCAGTTCCTTTTTGCTCAGGGATGTACGTCATGTACCTGCGCTTACGCGTAGTCTTATGTCTGCAGGACAGTTGGATGATGCAGGATTTCATGTTTGTTTTGGGGATTCTACCTGGAAGATTACCAAAGGCAGACTTGTGCTTGCTAGAGGCGCCAAGGCTGGCAGCCTCTATCCTCTTGTTGTATCTGGGTCTTCTGTAGACCATGTTTTGGCAGTGGGCTCTATCCCACATGTATCACTTTGGCATGCCCGTTTGGGGCATATGTCTTTGAAAGGAATGAAAATGTTATCTGGTTTGCAGTATCTTCCGCCTTTGGATTATGCATGTTTTGACTCGTGTGATCATTGTCTTTATGGTAAGCAGAATAGGTCTACGCATAAGAAATCGGGTAGGCCACGCATGAGTGAGCCCTTGGCATTGGTGCATTCCGATGTTTGTGGGCCTATGCCTTGCATGTCTATGGGTGGCGCGAAGTACTTCGTTACCTTCATTGATGATTTTTCTAGGAAAGTGTGGGCTTATCCCATAAAGCAGAAGTCCGATGTCTTTGCAGTTTTTCAGAGATGGCTTGCTCTTGTTGAGAACCAGACTGGGTATAGGCTGAAATGCCTTAGGACAGATAATGGGGGAGAATATGTCTCGCATGCTTTTGAGCAGTTTTGTGATGACAGGGGTATTAAGCGTCAGTTGACCGCCCCTTACACCCCACCCCAGAATGGTTTGGCTGAGCGCATGAACAGGACTATTCAGGAGCGTGTGCGCTCTATGCTTAGCCATGCAGGCCTATCCCCGAGTTTTTGGGCTGAGGCAGTTAGTACGTCAGTGCATGTCATAAACCGATCGCCTTCCAGTGGATTGGATTTCCAGGTTGCAGAGGAAGTTTGGGCTGGTAAGCCACCCTCTTATGCGCATCTCCGTGTCTTTGGATGTGAGGCATTCTGCCATGTGCCCAAGGACAAGAGGAGTAAATTGGATCCAAAGAGCATTAAATGCATATTCCTTGGCTATGGTGAGTCAGGAGAGATGGGCTATCGCCTATGGGATCCGCAGGCGCGGAAAATAGTACGCAGCCATGATGTCGTCTTCCATGAAGACAAGATGCACAGGCAGCCTGAGAAGGTGGTTGAGATCCGCAGAGTGATCTTTCAGGAGGAGCCTAAAGCTCCAGCACAGCCAGTAGTACAGCCTGCAGCAGTTCCTCCACAGGGCCAGGATGTTGGACAAGTAGTTAGACAGGCAGCAGAGCCTGCGGTGAGACGGTCTGCTAGAGATAGACGTCCACCTGACAGATTTCAGCCCTCTATGCATTATGTTTTGGTTACAGATGCAGGAGAGCCTTTCACTTATGATGAGGCTATGCGCAGGGGTGACAGTCACTCCTGGGAGAGGGCTATCCAGTCTGAGATAGACTCCCTGCATAAGAATGAGACTTGGGATTTGGTTGCCTTGCCTAAGGGCAAGAAGGCTTTGCCATGCAAGTGGGTGTACAAGCTGAAAAGTACCCCTGGACACCCCAAGCCGGCATACAAGGCTAGATTGGTAGCAAAGGGTTTTAAGCAGGAACATGGTGTGGACTTTGATGAGGTCTTCTCTCCTGTGGTTAAGATGACCACCCTGCGCTTAGTCTTGGCTTTGGTTGCACAGCTTGACTTAGATCTATATCAGATGGATGTCAAGACGGCTTTTCTACATGGGGACTTGCATGATGAGATCTATATGGATCAGCCTAAGGGCTTTGCAGAACCTGGCAGGGAGCACCTAGTGTGCAAGTTGAAGAAGAGCTTGTATGGCTTGAAGCAGGCACCTAGGGAATGGTATCATAAGTTTGATGCCTTTATGCAGTCACAGGGCTACAGCAGGAGTGCTATGGATCCGTGTCTTTACATGAAGAAATCCCATGATGGCAGTTTGCTTATCTTGGTACTCTATGTTGATGATATGCTGATAGTAGGGAAAGCTCATGATGAGCTAGATGCTCTTAAATCTCAGCTAAAGAAGAGCTTTGAGATGAAGGATTTGGGACAGGCCTCACATATACTTGGGATGCGCATTAAGCGCGATAGGCATCAGGGACTTTTGTATCTCTCACAGCGGGAGTACATTCATAAAGTCCTTGAGCGCTTCCGCATGCAGGACGTAAAGCCTATTGGCTGTCCATTACCTTCTTATGTGAAGGTATCACAGGCCGATTGTCCGCAGACAGATGAGCAGAGGGCCGAGATGGCCAAGATCCCTTATGCATCAGCCGTGGGCAGTTTGATGTATGCCATGATAGCCACTCGTCCAGATATTGCACATGCAGTTGGTGTTGTGGCACGCTATATGGCTACACCTGGCAGCAGACATTGGGATGCCGTGAAGGGTATCATGAGGTACCTAAAGGGCACAGCAGATATGTGTATTTGCTATGGCAGCCAGGATACAGGGGTCGTGGGGTACACTGACTCCGATTATGCAGGACATGCAGATAGTAGGAAGTCCACTTCTGGCTATGTATTCACCTATGCTGGAGGGGCTATCTCTTGGATGTCCAGGGTTCAGAAGTGTACGGCTTTGTCTACCACTGAGGCCGAGTATGTTGCAGCCACTGAGGCTTGCAAGGAGGCCATATGGTTAGGCTGTCTAGTTGCTGACCTTGGGATTGATGCTACACCTACACTGCATTCGGATTCTATGAGTGCCATTCAGTTGGCTAAGAATCCGGTCTTCCATGCGAAGACGAAACATATTGAGGTGAGGTATCACTTCATACGTGGTGTCGTGGAGGACAGGTCTGTTGACCTTGTCAAGATCTCCACTGACGAGAATCCTGCAGATTTGCTCACGAAGAGCCTCACTACTGAGCGCTTTGCCTTCCTCAGGAGGTTGATGGGCGTTGGATGAGATGTCACCTTTCCTCACCTATGTACATTTGTACTGTCTTTTCTTTTTCTTTTCTCTCTCACTAGGGCAGATTCGCCTTTAAGTGGGAGGTTGTTGGGGGTAAAGGCGCCTCCGCCGTGCCGCCCCGTGTATTACTACACTGACAGTACCCGCCACTGCACACTGCAGGTGGCAGGCGCCCATCACGTCACTTTATTCTTTATTCTTTTAGTGACAATTTGAATAAAGGAAGGCCCGGTCACACATTGTGACTGTTGGAGTTCCCATTTCTTGTCTCTCTCTTTCTTGCTCTTGCTCTCCCGCCATAGCTCGCGTGCAAGCTTCGATCCTTCTCACCTTTCATTAAGAGCCTTAACTTTGTTGATGTACCTCATAATGGACTCGACCTTAGGTCTCAATGTCCTAAAACTTGATGAGTCAACACAAACGAGTGAACATTCACATCCATCTATCCATTCACATATTGCCAAAGTTAGCAACACAAGAGCCTAGGCCATAGCTAGTAGACCAGATGGTGATAAATAAATTTCCAAAGGCTAACCTAACCTTAGATGCATTGAGTGCAGCATCACTCACACGTATCATGATTGTCCAACACACAAGGTTTCATGTAGTACCCTAACTAGGTCTACCGTGCCAAATATCCAAAAGGTCCAAGCCACAAACATTGAACTAGAAGACGAAGAGCTGATCCCTCCTACATATCTTAGGGTCAAACTAACTACTAAGCGAAAGCTCATCATTGACGCTCTAATAGAAGAATGTTCTGATTACAACGTCTTGACCTATGAGGTATCGAACAACATGAACTCGTCTCGACCAATGCAACTATCAAGCGTATAGAGGATCAACCTATTCCCTCTTAGGACGATGCAAAATTCTCTTGACTGTTGAGACTAAAAGCATGCCCACGGTGTTTTATGTGCTTCCAAATTCAAAAGATATGGGAAAGGAAGTCTTGCTTGGAAGCCTTTCAAGCATGCAACCATATGCATTGTGGACTATGAAGCACATCGTATACAACCTAAGCTTACCAAACGTGGAGATAGTCACTACTTTCAGTAAAGGGAACCTTGTCTCTTCTCTAGAGAAGGGAAAGAAACTTGTCTCAGAGTCAGATCAAACACCTAGAGAGGACAACCAAAGAGTTCTTCATGAACTACTCACACCACACAAGAACAAGAGAGAATCGCTCAGTAGGATGCCTCTTGGAACCAAAGGAAAGACCATAGCTACTAGAAACACTGCCATAGCTCCTCAAGATTTTGGGAATAGAACTACATCTAGAAGGAGGAGGAGATTTAGGGAAAGTAATCAAAAGAGTCGATGGAGAGCTAGCATAAGGCCGCGATGGGTGCCCAATGTGTTGCTTCATGCTCAAGGGTTTTATGTGGAAAATTGTTAGACTTGGTTACCAAAACCACTTGCAAAGCCACCTCCAGTGACCACAGACCAAGTCCCATCCAAATCCAAGAGGAAGTGAAAGAGACCCACACACAGATCTAGGTCATGGACCAAGATACTTGAGGAGACAATGCCATAGATAAGTTAGTGATTGGCGAGCTAGTTCGTATGACACTTGAGCCCACAATTTCAAAAGAGAAACCACTTGAAGCTGCTGTTAATCCACATGAGGAACTGGTGGTGTCTAAAAAGTCATCTAGCAATGAGGAAAAGCTAGAGCAAAAGCAGTTGATTCCATGTGAGGCTGCTCAAGCTGAAATAGAAAGTCCAAGGATAGATGAGATAAAGCCCTCAAGTGTTGATGAGCAGCAACCCCAAATTGTTGTTGGTTCTTCAAAACAACTAAAGTCTCCTCAAAACCAAGAAACTTTGTTACCCAAACCAAAACAGAAAATCTGGCAAAAATAGCCTAGTGTAGCTGCTCAATCTAAGGAAAGGGATCCACAAGGAATAGGTACTACAAAAACATCAAAAGAGTGATGACCTCCCTCTATGAGTGTTGTCAAAAACATCAAAAGAGTGATGACCTCCCTCTATGAGTGTTGTCACAAACAAATCTAGAACTACCAAGACCATGAATACTTTCGCTCAATCCAAAAATCCAAGGGCACGGTCATATTTGACTATCACAATTAACCACTCCACTGAATTGAAAGTTACGACTTCCAATTCTGAGATGGAACCCATACAACCACAGCCCTTGGTTGTGACCAAGACTGTCACTTTAGTTGAAGAACAAGCCTCTAATACTTTAGTCTCACACAAAGATATAGAATCTATTGGAGAGAGCATAATGAATCCATTGATTCACAAGTCATGTTCTTCTCAACCAAATGCTTCAATACACTTGAAATCAGCTAAGCAATCGATCATGGAGATGTTAGAAAAGAGGGGGCAACACAAATATCAATTAGAAGCTATGAGTTCTCAAGAACTAGATGAAACACTCTTGACTTCACTTGCTCGTGCATATGTTCACGCCGACCTTGGAATTTAGACTGTTGAGCAACAAGAACGCTTAGAAAAGGCTTTGACATGGTCAGAGCAATCACAAATTTGTTGGATTTACCTAGCAATTGTGGGAGAAGTTATAAAGCAGGTGACCAAGGTAGAGCAAAAGAAGCATCGCTTAATTCTTGTGTTCTACATTGGGAGCACACAACAACTAGGGAAGATGTTGCAACATTGGCCAAGAAAGCAAAAGGACAAAGTGAGTTTGAATGGAAATGGTATTCTACTCAAGGGTTAGCTGCACGATATGGTAGCCACCTAGTGACTATTGATGAGCAAAGAAAGTCACTTTGGACTTCAATGTATGATCCTACATATGTTGAAAAATTACTTTCAGAGGAAGAGCTACACATTGCAAGTCGATTAGGACAACGAGACATGATGATTGGTGTCACTAGATATATCTTTTGTCTCACCCATGACCCATGACCCACAACTTCTTGATGACCATGCTTCATTAGAGCACAATCCTAATTTCTATAAATGGTTTATTCTAAGGATGAGTGACACAATATCAAATCTTACCTTTGCTTCTAGTACTATAATGACTAAATCTTCATCAAATGATGTGAAGCAAAGTGATATACATAAGCCTTCTACTAACCCCCAAACACAATGGGGGTTGGAAGAGGTATGCTTGCAATTCCAGATCCTAGGCACAATGCCACTAATGTCCCTACTAACTCACCCCACCAGTTAGTCCCAATTGAGCTGGTTGAACCCCGGGATGCTCTAGAGGAGATTGTTGAGACACATCTCCAAATCAGCCCTACTAAACCTGACCCTTCTTCTTCTGGCACCAAGCCTTTGCTAGTATGTCAACCATTGAGTACCATGGCTACTCATTTGGCAAAGAAATTCAATTCCTCTAAAAAAAAATGCCTACTCCAATTTGAGGCCATATACACTACTTATTCCAAGTTGTTTGCAATGATTGATCTAAGCCTTACTGATGATGAGGCAGTTCAGGTTGCTTCTCAATGGCATTCCACTTAGGAGGACAATGAACATCTTTTCAATAAAAGCCTCTTGATTTAGAAAGAACATGTTAGGACTCTCCCTCAGGAGCACTTGCTATCATGCAGATTTATTCTTTCTTGTGTTTTTATGACCAAAATCCAAGATCAATCAATACTTGATTAGATTAAGCAGAATTGTCATTCCTCTAGTCCATTCTTGCAAAAGTGGTTTTCACATTGACTTGAGATTGCTTGCAATGGTATTCATCTTATGACCACATCTGAGCAACACTATGCAGTCAATATACTTCAAGCTTACCCAACTTACTGTGAGACCACTTCACTGCACTCTATTATCCTAGCTCGGAATCTCACCTTGCCATGAAACTTGATATGTCACCCATTGCCTAACAAAATTTTAATCAAAGAGGAACTCCACATTGCGAGTCACTTTGTAGGACCCTCTTTGCTTAGTGATCTAATTACTTACCTTTGTGGACTAGATACCAAACCACACAACTTGGATGCTTTTGTATAATTGGAGTACAATCCAAATTTTTATGACTGGTGAATCCCAAAAATTGCAGAATACTAACTCTTTTTTCCTTTTTAGTCTTAGTTTCTTTGTACATGTTTTTATTTAGCTCAATTTGTTGCACTGATAAGAGAAAAAGTCCCTCTGATTTTAGAAACAATGCTACATCTTATGTGAGGGCAAAAAAATAAAACAATAGGTACAAGCTCAAACCCTTTCACTCCTTGTGTGATGGTGAACTTCAAGGAATAAGGAAGTTGTTTGTAATTCTTTCTATCTTTTTCCCTTAAATCCACTACACGATACTCTCAAAGTTTCACCAAGTGAATGCAAGAAAACAATAGGTAACAAAGCAATGCAATGAACCTCAAGGCTTGAAGACAATATGATTGGCAATAAAAGCTTTCCATGAATATCCTAAGTTGCAGCAACATTAAAGTTTTGAAGCTGACACTAGCATCAGAACCTTCCTGAAGATCTCAAGCTCGAGAGACATCATGTCAAGACATTAAAGGCCAATCAAGACAACAAGTTTATCTTTGAGCCTCCCTGAAGAAACACAAAACTTAACGCACGATCAACATTGAGGTTCTAATTTCTTCAATGACAATATACCTTGACTACAGCATCTAACAGTCATCTACTTCCTTAGGAGCGATTGCAAATTGCTTCATCAATGAGCATACAAGTCTTCAAAGACAAGTCCATCTTCTTCTTCATCAACAATGCAGCAATGTGCTTCAATGTCCAGGCTCAATGTTCAAATCTTCATTGTACGCACCTCAATGCACCAATCATCTTGTGCATCAAGTTTTTTAAATTTGCAGTTAGTATTTTAATCTCATATTTCCATTTCTCCTTGTAAGGCAACATGCCTTATTGTGTATCACTGTTGTTACTTGACTTGCCAAAAGAAAAAAATATATTAAAAAATAAAAAAGAAAAAGAAATATGCACACACATGCACTACACCACACCTAAGGGTCCTCAAGTTGGATGCATCTAGTGACCTTTGTTAGATGGCTCCATCTATAACCCCCTAGTCCTTTTTCCATTTTCCCACAGCCTTACTTAGGGCACATCAATGTCAGGACATACCTAGGGAGTCTCGGCTTGCCTTGGTTGACCTGTCTCCCTAAGTCAATTGCACATTTCATCCCTTCATTTGATTGGCCCAATTTCATTAATCCTTACTTATCAAAAAGGTGAAAAAGGTTCTTCAACATAAAGCTAACAATTGCATTAGCTTACCATGTGGGGCTAATCCTACAGAGACCCATGTTCTTCAAGAGCTTATTGGATTGAACACCTACTTCCATCCATCCCACATCGATGTCTCCCTAGCATCTTCATCAATAACTACCTTTTCCCTCAACACCCCCAATTCTTCCCATCTTCATTAGATCAAGATCCCTTGCTTCATCAAGCACCAATCATCACTCACAGAATCCATAAAGTAGTCTTCTAACTATGTATTAGACTATGTATGCCGTGCACTCACTATAGTATTTGCACAATAACCTATTCACAATTTTGGGTCCTCAAGCGTGCGACAACACTTCAAGCTTGCTTGGTGTTTGACCCATCTCCCAAACCAAGAACATCATATGTCCTATGCATGAACAACAGACTAGCACTTTCCCCTAGGAAGTGATTGCATGTGAGGTTTACTTTGCAGGTACAACAGTTCATGGAGAATCATGGGCCATCACTTCTACATTAACCTTGAATCTCCCATCTTCTACAATCTCCCATTTAACTTCAAGGGCCATTCAAGCTATCTCCATTAGAAGAACCATTAGTCAAGTGTATCTTTAGCACAATCAACTTCTATAGGATTTGTCACCAGTCACAATATCAATCACCATCTACCATAGTATGAACAATATCATTTGTACTCGCATTAGGAAATAAATCATCCTCTTCCACTATAACAAATTCTTCATTAGCAACATTCATTTCTCCTTACTAGGACTACTTCTTCATTCAATTGTTCCCAACATTCCACGACTTTGGTGCAAGCTACAACAACATGCTACCTAAGATGTGAGTACCATGGGAGTACTAGATAAGATCTCGTACTATGAGATTACAAGGTGACAAGACAATATGAGTATAATGGAAGACAAGACAAGACTATATACCATGACTAGACAAGAACTAGAATTGGAACTCAAAGTTACTTACTTAGAACCAAGGAATATGCATTTAACACTCTTAGGATCTAGCTTGTTACGCTTGTCCTTGGGCACATGGCAAAATACCTCACATCCAAAGACACGTAAATGCGCATAAGAGGGAGGCTTTCCTATCCATACCTCCTTTGCAACTTGGAAATCAATGGCACTATAGTAGGGCGATCTATTGATGATATGCATGATAGTCGTAATCGCCTCAACCCAAAAGTGCTTGGGTAGGCCTACATGGCTAAGCATATTGTGAACCCTCTCCTAGATGGTCATATTCATCCGCTCAGTGCCCTGCCATTCTGAAAGGCAAAGTCACTTGTAGAGTGTAGGCGTTACAAGAAGCAAGAGGATATGGCTGCCCTACTTCACAAAACCTATGAATTAAAGTAAAATAACAAAAGAAAGCTCCAATACCTCTGAAGGAATGCCGTGAGGGTGCCCAAATGGGCCGGATAGGT
Source organism: Lygodium microphyllum (assembly GCF_053477565.2). Classification (NCBI taxonomy): domain Eukaryota; kingdom Viridiplantae; phylum Streptophyta; class Polypodiopsida; order Schizaeales; family Lygodiaceae; genus Lygodium; species Lygodium microphyllum. The sequence goes on from NC_141158.1 coordinate 122,851,320, forward strand.
GCTCGAGAAGCCGAAGCTCGAAGGAGTCAGATATGACTGCCAAGAGCAAGGACCAATGGTGTAGGGATTCGAATAAATGCTAAAGGAATCACAGACCAAGCTTGAATGCTCAAGCAGGATCGAAGCTTGCACGGGAGAGCAAGAACAAGAGAGAGAGAGAGACTCATAATGTGGGAACCCCAATAGTCACAATGTGCGACCAGCCTTCCCCTTATTCATCTGTCACTAAAAGAATAAAGAATAAAGCGACAGTGATGGGCGCCTGCTGCTTGCAGTTTGTAGGTGCGAGTACTGTCAGTGTAGTAATACATGGGCGGTTAGGTGGAGGTGCCTTTATCCCCAACACATACCTATTGCTTCTTGAGTGCTTACCGCCTACTTGGGTTGATATACCGATGCTTACGGTTCATGTCACATGCTTTGTTGTGCTTTCGGCTTGCTTTTGAGTTGAGATTGAAGCTTGGAATCTTAACATTGACTGTCATTCATTGTTATGCATGGTTATTTGATGCTGCAATAAGAGCTTTGCAAGTTACTTGGGTCGAATGCTCTTAGATGTATACTACTTGGACCTTGGATGTGTAGATGCCTTCCACATGATGTTTTGAGCTTTGTTTGCTTGTTTGGCATTCGACTTTTGTTCAAGTGGGAGCCGCTACTTGACACTTGGATATTACATCAAGCATTAATGTAGTTGAGCTTGAGGGTCTTCTAGTGAGATCTTGGGACTTAGTGACATGTACATGCACTTGTCATGCTTTATGTACATCGTTTTTGCTATTAGTGGGCAAATCTAACATTACTCTTGAGCTAGCACCTATGATGTTGTCAGTGATATATACATCTTGGCTGATTATGTACTAAGCTTTGATTACATTGCCCAGCCCGTTGTGCCTTTGGTTGGTCTCCTTTGTTACCTGTGAGACCCACTTTATGCATGATGGTTATACCTATGGGATGTATCTCAATTTGACACATTGATTTTTGATAGTTCTTGGTGCCAATTGCATATTCACTCATTGCTAGTTGGATTTATTCCCTAGCAATTGCAATTTGTCTTATATTAGTGATTGTCTCTCTTTGATCTCTTATTGTTGCATTTCATTTTTAGCATGCAGTAATTATAGTTTACTGCACTATTTATGAGAGCAATCACCTTCATTTGACAATTCTTTGCATTGAATTTGTGGACAATTCATTACTTGGCCAATACCCCTTGTTTTCAACTTGATTTGGTAGTGGTTTTGGGGCTAATTTGCAGGTTATTATAGCAACCTATATTGCCCTTTTGTGCATTCACTTGGTCCCAGTAGTATGGCTAGTGGTTCCAATGATAATGCCATCTTTGATATTGACAAGATGGATGACACCAACAATTGGAGCTATTGAAAGGCCCAAATCTGGCAAGTTTTAGTGCAAAAAATGTACATTAAGCCTTTGAAACATGAGGGGGCCAAGATCCAACGTATTGATACATATGATTAGGTTGAATTAGATAAGCTATGTAAGTCCACCATCATATTGTCCCTCTCTAAACAGGTATTCTATAATGTTGTCTCTGATTATGGGCAGTCCACATGGGACTTATGGAAAAAGATTCACAATGTCTATGACAAGCATAGCCCCATTGCTGACCTTCGTATAAAGGAGGGCACTTCCATGTCGGTCCACTTAAAGGAGTTTCATTCTATTCTTAGCCATTTGTCTTTGTAGGGGATTGAATTCAAGGGCAATCTCCCCCCTTTGTTCATCTTGATTACACTGCCTGAATCATGGGATGCATTTCATACTATTATGTATGTCAACATGGTTATTGATGGGCTAGATTTACAGGATATAGAGGGTGCGCTTTTGAATGAAGAAGTTAACAAAAAGAATGCTGATGCTTCCTACACCTCTCATGCTTTGATAGTTAGAGGCAATAATGGTAAGAGCAATAATAACCAATGTGGGAGAGACCCTCAGTAGTCACGTTCTCAGTTGCGTGGACAGTCTCATAGTAAGTCCTGTTCTCAAATGTGTGGATAGTCTCACAGTAAGTCTCATGGCCATAAGTCCTCATTGACTTGTCATTATTGTGGGAAAGCATGTCATATTTTGCCACAGTGCCATAAAATGCGCAAGGACAAGCCTAAGGGAAAATGCAAGGGTAAAGTACAAGACAAAAATGATTATCGCAGTATTGTTCCTAGCAAGTCAAGCATTAAGATTGAAGAGATTAATGTTGTACATACTAATTCTAATGATGATTTCATACTTGTAACTTCTTCTCTTGATACTTCATAGCTAACTGATGCTTTGTCAGGGTATACTTAGTGTTGATTGATAGATTTAGGGGCTTCCTTTCATGTGACCCCTCATAGAGAGTGGTTCCACTCCTATCGTTGTTTGACTGGATCTGTTTAGTTGACTTGGCATTAGAGATAGTTGGTATTGGTGATTTCCAGTTGTAGTTTGGTTCAAGTTGCATGTTTACTCTTCATGATGTACGTCATGTACCAGCTCTAAGGAAGAGCCTTATCTCTCCTGGCACTTTGGATGATGCAAGCTATGTAGTTTATTTTGCTGATTCCTCATGGAATATTACTCATGGAATCTTATCATTGCACGTGGTGCTAAGTCCAATACTCTCTACCCCTTGCTTGTATCTGGGCTAGTTAACCATGTTTTGGCAATGGATGCAGTTCCACATGTATCTCTTTGGCATTCTTGCCTTGGACATATGCCCTTGAAAGGAATGAAAATGCTCACTCGTTTGTTAAAATGCCTAAGGTTAGATAATGGGTGTAAGTATGTCTTTAAAAGCCTTTGAGTAGTTTTGTGATTAAAGGGGTATTAAGCACCGATTGACTGACCCGTACGCCCCACCCTAGAATGGTACGATTGAGAGCATGAATATGATAATTTAGGAGTGAGTTCATAGTATGCTTAGCCAGCCAGACTTACCACAACATTTTTGGACTGATGCAAGTACTACTGCCATACACTTGATTAATTGGTCTCCATGTACTGCTCTTAACTATCAAGTTGCAGAGGAGGTCTAGTGGGAAACCTCTCTCATTACTACCACTGTACACTTGATTAATTGGTCCCCATGTACTGCTCTTGATTATTAGGTTGTAGAGGAGGTCTAGCGGGAAACCTCCCTCATATGCTCATTTGCATGTCTTTGATTGTGAGACTTTCTACCATGTACCCAATGACAAACACAACAAGTTGGATCCTAAGTCTAGAAAATGCATCTTTCTTGATTATGGAGATGTAGGTGAGATGGGCTATCACCTATGGGATCCGCAGGCTCAGAAGGTTATTCGTAGCCATGATGTTGTTTTCCATGAGGAGAAAATTCATAAGCAGTCTGAGCATGTCATTGAGGTATATATGGTGATATTTTAGGAGGAGTCTCCTACTACAGTATAGCCAGTTAGATAGCCTACAACAATGGTTGATGCTCTAGTAGCCTAGGTCCCTGATGCTCTATAGGATGTCCCAACGCCATAGCCTATTTTGAGGTGGTCTACTAGAGATAGACGACAACATGTATAGTTTGAGCCCTCTATGGATTATATTATGGTGACAGATGTTAGTGAGCCTTTTACTTATGATGAGACTATATGCAAAGGTGATAGTCACTCTTGGGAGAGGACCATGTAGTTAGAGTATGACTCATTGTAGAAAAATCATATGTGAAATTTGGTTCCTTTGCCTAGTGGAAAGCGTGCTTTGCCATGCAAGTGAGCATACAAGTTGAAAAATACCCCTCGACGCCCCAAGCTAGCCTATAAGGCCAGATTGGTTGCTAAGGGTTTCTAGCAAGAGCATGGTGTGGACTTTAATGAAGTCTTTTCTCCTATTGTAAAGATGACTATCCTACATTTGGTACTGGCTTTGGTTGCTCAGCTTGATTTGGATCTTTATCAGATGGATATTCATGCAGTGATATGAATCCATGTTTATACATGGAGGCTCGCGATAGTAGCCTTATTGATGCCAGGAAGCATATTCCACGGTGGATTCCGTAAAATTTTATTATTACCGGGGCTCATACACAAAGTGGATTCTTTGTGCGAGAAGTCGATGGGGATGCCTATCCTTTTCAGGTGTTTTGTTAAATTTATGTGTACATGGGTGATTCCATAGCGGGTGATTCCGCAAAATACATATTTAAATTAATAAATGTTTATGAGTTTAGAGTGCGCACTCGTGATAAATTAAGGTTAGGATTGATTTCTAACCAATTTATTTATGTAGCTAAAGACTGCTAGGTATTCAATTTTGTCAGTTTAATTGTATTATTTTACTAACAATTGTGAATGCTTCAGTTGATGTGTAGAGATATCAGCGGTGGCAGTGGAAAGCATTGGAGGATAGCGTGTATTCAAGTTATCATCAATATTTTGATGGGCGCATACCATAGGCATGGCACCTATATTTTGTTGCGCTTATTTATCAAAGCATTTGATATTTATTTATTATTTTTGTATGCGCATGAACGCACGATTTAAATACTTGTATTGGGCATTGTATTTAGGTACCGCCTGACTTCTTGGGCGCCCATTAGCTTTAATTCTTATTGGCACAAAAGAAAACTTAAAAGCTAAAGCATGCTATTTTGTAATTTGGGCTATTATTTGAGCTTGAAAATGAATAATATATGAAATACATGCTTTGTGGAGCGCTCACACAAGGCATAGGGGGAGATTGCGCCCAATTGGTCTCTTGTTCATGTCGTGCAAGCTTTCTACATTGATTTGTGTGCAAAAAGTAGAGTTCTTTGGTTCTTGGGGACCTTTTAACGCTCACTACGCGCGCTTATGACGACCAATCTACGCACCACTTATGATTTTGATCGTCTTGGTGGATAATATGTTGATTTGCTAGGAGTGATCATGATGAGTTGGATGCCTTGAAATGTCAGCTCAAGAAGAGCTTTAAGATAAAGGACATTAGGCCTCACATATTCGTGGGATGCACATGATGCCTAATTGCTTTAAGGGGCTCCTTTACTTGTCACAGAAGGAGTACATCCAGAAGTTCCTTGAGTGGTTTCATCTCTAGGATGTTAAGCCTATTGGCTGTCCTTTACCTTCTCATGTGAAGGTTAGTTAGGTTGATTATCCATAGTCTAATAAGCGGAAGGCTGAGATGGCCAAGATTCCTTATGCATTCGCAATGGGTAGCTTAATGTATGCTATGATAGCCACTCACCCTGACATAGCATTGGTAGTGGAAGTTGTGGCCCGCTATATGGCTACACCTGGCCGACAACATTGGAATGTTATCAAGGGTATCATGAGGTATCTATAGGGCACAATAGCTATGCACATTTGTTATGGTGGCATGGATACAAGAGACATAGGATACACCGACTTTGATTATGCAAGACATGCAGATAGTAGGAAGTCCACCTCTGGCTATATCTTCACCTTTGCTAGAGGTGCTGTTTCTTGGATGTGTAGGGTACAAAAATGTGCAACCCTCTCTACTACAAAGGTAGAGTATGTTGCAGCCCCATTGAGGCTTGCAAGGAGACTCTCTGGTTAGGCCGTGTAGTGGTAGACCTTGGAATTACTGATGTGGTCCCTACACTGCATTTGGATTCTATGAGTGCTATTCAATTGGCCAAGAATCCGGTCTTCCATGCAAAGACAAAGCACGTTGAGGTGCTGCAGATCTGTTCATAAAAGTTTTTTAGTGGACCGTTTTGCCTTCCTTAGGAAGATAATGGGCGTTGGATGAGATGACGTCTTTCCTCATCCTCTTGTACCTATGTACATTTGTCCTTTATCACCTTTTTCTTGTTCTCTCCTCACTAGGGGCACATTTGCCTTTAAGTAGGAGGTTGTTGGGGTTAAAGGTGCCCATGCCTAGCCACCCCTGTATTAGTTACATTGATAGTACCCACACCATGTATTAGATACCCACACACCTCTACACTGTAGGTGGCAGGTGCCCATCACTGTCACTTCATTCTTTATTCTTTCAATGACATTTGAATAAAGAGAAGGCCAGTTACACTATGACTGTTAGAGTTTCCACATCTTGTGTCTCCCTCTCTCTTGCTCTTGCTCCTTCCACCATAATTGTTGCTTCTGCTCCGTGCTTTCACTTCAATGCTGCTCACTCCCTTCAAAAGTGACAAAATTTAGTGGATAAAAAGTAAGATGTATACAAAATGACATGATTAAGAGGATAACGAAAACAAAATAATATTTAATTATTAGAACGTTAAAAATCCCTAAGATGAGGCTAGTTACATATTGTCAGGTTTGTGACCCCACCCCTTGCCCATACATAAGGTGAGAAAAATTACTACTTGCCATGTCACGGACAAATCTAGTTCCAATTATACACCAAAAAGGTGGAAGAGCGATATGATATGAAAAGTTAAAAAAAAAGGAAAAACATGGAGTATTTTATTGGTTTAGTCTAGTTTGGGGAAATTTACTTGCCACATCATGGACAGATTTCCCCCTATTACACATCGAAAAGGTGGATGAACGATAGGATAGGGAAAGTTAAAAAAAAAGAAAAATGTGGAGTATTTTGATTGGTGCAATCCTATTTTTGACCTAACATCTCTTTGCAAACAGGGACTTGGGTGGGGAGAACTCCTTGTCCTAAACATTCCATCATCAATCGATTGCAACAAGTTAGAAGCCAATCATATCCATGCTGAATGTGTTAACTCACAATAAACTCACAACACCTACCATTAGCCAATCTATCATCTCATTGGTTCTTTTTTCCTCCCTTACCAAAAACCAATCTCAATACTAGTTTATGGTTTCTTTCCTCATAGCCCCCATAGATAAGGAATTGCGAAGGCTCACTGAGTAGGTCTTGGTGGGGAAACAGGACCATGATAAACCGTGTTTAGGGGCGCGCTCAAATTTTTGCCGATTTCTAAATGACCTCAAAATGACTTGATCAGAACCACATGGACTAATGCACACATAAACATCGGTCAATTAGACCAACCGATAGTTCAACGCATGATTTCTTCGTGGTAATCAGGGAAATTCTGGTTAAACTGAGAGCTACAGGCCATGTTAGTAAAGTACTCACACTAAGTTGCTCTTTTTGAGAGCCCAGTCCCTCAGGAGGTGCCAGGGTTATCACGCAAGAGCTGCGAGGGGCTTAAACCACATATGCTACTCTTTATTAGTGGGCTACAAAACGAAACAGGGGGAGTCTTAATAAAATTGACCGATGGGTTTGTGGTGAGATAGTATGTGGTGGGAACGAGCCTGCGGTCCCTCGTCATCCAAAACACACACTCAACACACACATAGGCTCTCTCTCTCTCTCTCTGCCTTTGTGTGTGTGGGCATGGCGATGGCATTTGTCTGCTGTCCTACAATGCCCGTGCGACATGGCATCATCTCTTTTCTGAGCTCCTCGTTCGAGGGCCTCTCTCTTCAGGATCGGCAGCAGCCATTAAAGCCGAGCAGCGTATCTCTCGCTTCTTCTTATATGCCTTCACCCCCTCTACTCGTGGTCGCGCACCAGGGCTATAAGATGAAGACACATAAGGTCTTTGGTGCTTTTCTTTCTTTGCACTACCTGTCCATGTAGTATTCAGCATCAATTTTCTCTTAACTGCGTATTGTGGTTCTTCCAGGCGTCCGCCAAACGTTTTAGGGTGACTGGCAGTGGGAAAATCATCTGCAGAAGGGCCGGGAAGCAGCACCTACTGTGGAAAAAGAACACCAAACGAAAGAACCGCCTGTCAAAGATGGTAGGCCTCTCGCTGTCATAGCCTCTTATACGAATCTGAAAAAGAAGTTAAAAAACAGGATTTAACTGTTTCATTTGTCAAAATTTGATTTGTCTCAGTGTGAGAGATGTTGATCTGGCAGTGTCTACCATTGGAAACACCTTGTTTTTTCCTATACTGCCCAAGGTCATGAGCTTCTGTTGGGGAGGCACCGTGCAGTCCCCTGCCGGCAACTGCACCTAGCTTGGTATGCGGTCTCTCCCAAGCAGAAGCTTGTGATGTTGTCGGAATACACAATGTGAGAATTGTATTGGGAATTAGTCTTAAACTTCTTATGACATCTAATATCATAAAGATTTGATTTCTTTTGTTGGCCACTCAAATTTTGCGCAGCTGATGTCACTTAAGAAGCACATCAGTTGTATAGAGGGCACATCAGTTGTATAGAGGGCTCTTGTGGGCTTGAATCACAAAATGCTAGTTGTTGAGGCTAATATACCACCTCTTTATGGCCAGCTGGATGCAGAACACATGCCTATGATATGAGGCACATGTTATACAATCTAATAGGACCTTGATCAAGCACTTCTAACTTAAGCTTGTCTGAGGCCATTAATTATAACACATATAATTGCAAGTAATTTCTTAAGAGCACTTGCTTTCACATGTTTAAGGGCATACGGAATGCATTGCAATTGTGGATCAACATTTGCTACGTGATACTTCTCTTCCATTTACGTGCTTTGCTGGGTTTTTGTCTTTATATCCTATGCATGATTATAATTTAAATCTGCTACCTCTATTTTCAGGCATTGGTTGAGAAATGCGATTATGAAAACATCACACATGCCCTACCCTACATGAAGGTCTCCAAGAAGTAGATCTGCTGCAGGACTTCTAGTAGTTTCAGTGAGAATTTTGGGTTGTAAACTCTCTTTCATGTAGCAACCATGTCCAAATTCCCCACAGTATTGTAGATCACTGACAAATTGTTATCTTCCATACAGTTAGGAATCTGCAAATTTTGCTACTTATGATTGGAAGGATCTCAATGATTTGGCTCTGGTCTGTGAGGAAATCTGCTAATCAGCACAACTACTTACTTTTTTAAGTTTGATCATTTGTGCCAGATATTGTTGTGTTGGATTGACCTTTTTAGTATGTTATTTACCATATCTGACTCACCTGATTCTAGTAGTATGCAAAGCAGAAGTTCTGATAGTTCAGCCACAAGCAACATGCTGTCTATATGGAGTTTATTATTTGCTTCTTAAGTTCTTGACAGCAGGTTTTGCTGCAAAAACAGAAGGGTTTGAGGAACTCCCTGCCAAGAAGGCCAGTGCCTGGAACGCTTTGTATGCAGTTTTGTAGCCAATTCTGCTTGGCAAGTTGCCGTAGTCACAAAACACCACCTCTCGCAGGATTTCTAGAGTGATTGAATCAACATTTGGAATGCAAAACAGATTTTCACAGCCTCAATGTATTGACAATGAAGCATACATAGTGAGTGCCATCTCTTTGTAAAATGCCTGTAAGAATGGGCCATTTTAGCCCAGCCTCAAGCTGTAGTCAAGGAGTTGTTCTGGCTAACTGTAGAGAGAGTTGTCAATGTAAGCGTTAAGCAGGAAGTCATGAGATATATGGCCAACAACTACTACTGTTGTTGAATTACTGATCAGCTTTAAAGATGGGAAAAGTTCAATTGTCTTGCTGAATTGGGACCTGTTTTTCTATGTTCATTATAGATTCTGAGGGAATAAGAAGCACGTTTTCAATAGCACTGGTTCAGAATTCAAGATCATTGTTTACTTTGATGTCTTTTCTTTCCCAGCTTGAAACATTGAGAGGGTTGTAGTTGTGCTGTTTTGAGCTCTTCACAAATTTGCTTGGGAAAGTCTATGTTCACTCTGCCAAAAATGGCGCATTTGCAACATAATACGCAGCTTGTGTCATCTACACAGGACACACTATTGCAGGATAGTACTGCTAAAAGCATTGGCTGTAACGATTGTCAATGTATTGTTCATCTGCACTAATCACTGTTTATTGAATTATTTAATATGGTACTCGTATCCCTTTACGACAAGCTTACACTTGATGCCTTGCGTGCAACAAAGGGGCACCAAGATCCATCTTTGAGAGTAGCATACCTAGACTTAGGCACCTTCAATAATACCAAATCTCCTTCTTGAAACTCAATGTCCTGTCTCTTCTTATCAGCATAAAGCTTCATTTGATCTTGAGCGTTCTTCAAATTCATTTTACATTGTTGAAGAAAGGCTTGCATTCGGTCTACTTTTTCTTTACTTTGAGGATTTATCTTATCATTGAAAATGATTGTTGGGAGAGGGACCTTGCATCCATATAAAGTCTTAAAAGATGAAGCTCTAATGCTTGCAAACTCAACCAAGTGTAGCTATGAGTCCCAAATGTTGAATGCCATGGCAAAAATGCCTCAAGTAAGTTTTCAGTCACTTATTAACATCTCTATTTGACCATCAGTTTGTAGGTGAGAGGCCACAGAGGGAGCAAGTTGAGTGTCTATTGAGCTGAATATTGCTTGCCAAAAGTTCATGAACTTGGCATCTTGATCATGTACCATAATTTGCGATAATCCATGCAATTTAAACACACACTCCATGAACTAGATCTTCGTGGGAATAAAATGAGCCATCTTAGTAAGTCTGTCCACTACTACATAAATGATGTTCCACTCTTTCTTAGTGAGAGGTAAGCTTGTGATAAAGTTCATAGTGATGTGTGTCCATTTGCCTTTAAGAAATATGCAATGGTTGCAATGATTCACCATGCTTTAATGTGCTATCCTTGTTTTGTTGATATGGTATGCAACTTGAGATAAATTTCTTGACATCTCTTAAAAGACATTTCTAATGAAAACTTTTAACAATTTTATCACAGGTTCTGAACACCCCCAAATGGTCAACTATGGGTGATGAATGCATTTATTGCATGATCTTTTGCTTGAATGACAAAGTATATCGAATAGTAATTTTGTTATGAAACCATAAGAGGCCATTTTTTAGCTAAAATGGAGAGTTCTCCTCACAATGACCTTGTTGTATTCTCTGAGAAATATGATTGAAATCAACATTCAACAAATAGGCCTCCTGAAGCTCATCTATCCAGTCATCGTGAAGTTTCATGATGGTTGAGACTTTGTATGTCTACATTCTTGATAAGGAATCAACAATTACATTGTCCTTTCCTCAAGTATATATGATACCAAAATCGTAATTCTGCAATGTAGCCACCCACCTTCATTGCTTAGAGTGAGATTAGACTGAGATAAGAAATACTTGAGTACTTGTGGTTATTTTTGGCTATGAATCAACTACCATATAAATAATGGTGTCACTTCTTTATTGCATGGAGAATAGTAGCATTTCTTGGTCATATACATTCATCATCATCTCATTTTTTCAGTAAGTTTACGGCTTTCAAATGCGATCGTGCCATGCTCCTATAATAATATTGCACCTATACCTCTCCTATTGGTATCACATTGTATAGTAAAATCCTTGGAAAAGTCAGGGCATACTAGAATTGGGGTTGAAGTGAGTAGATCCCTCAACTGGTTAGAGCTTCTGTATGCAATAACATCCCAAAAAAAGGCTTTCTTTCTAAGTCTATCAATTAGAGGAGCTACAATACTTGCATAGTGCTAGATAAACTTGTGATGACAAAATGATGATAGACCCAAAAATCATCTCAATGAAGTAGTGTTTCCAAGGGTAGGCTAGTCTCTAACACATTGTACTTTCTTTAGATTAGTCATAATGCCTGCTTCACTAACTATGTGGCCCAAGTACTAATCAATCTTTGTGAAGTACTTAGCCCCCTTGAGTTCATCAAGCAGATCATCCACTCTAGGTATAGGGTACCTCTTCTTCATAGTAATCTTGTTCAAATCTCTGCAGTCTATATACATCCTAAATGAGCCATCTTTCTTCTTAACCAATAAAATAGGTGAAGCATATAGAGAGGAGCTAGGCTCTATGAACCTCGTGTCCAATAATCCTTTAATCTGCTTAGCAACCTCTTCTCTTTCACATTTGGATAATTTGTAGGGTGGTTTGTTCACCAGCTTTGAATGTGGCTCCAAATCTATGTGACTCCAACTCTTTTGGGGGGTAGTGCTATAGGTGTAGCTGAAACAAATCCTTATACTCTTCAAGAAGGGATTTTGATGCTGAATTATTCATTGGTTGGACTGATCTGAAACATCCTTATTTAACTGCATCAAAAAGATTTAGTGGCATCTTTTAAACTCTTTCTTGATTTGCTCGGTGGTAATGAGCTAAAATTTAGTTCCTTTTTAGATTTGAATGAGTTGTACATCACTAACAAACTCTATGTACATGAATGATAAATCCATGGTAATTATGCCCAAAATTTTCAGCTAGTCATAACCCAAGTCTACAATTCTAGGCTCCATCTTTAATGCAATTAAATCCATTTGCTGTCCAGAATTTTAGCCAGCTGTATATGCACAACAAGGCACATTTGAGTGCTGATTTCCTCATCTCCATGGCAACTTGCACCTTAAGAGGTTGTTGTAAATTTGTGGGAAAACACTTTAGCTTGTCTACTAGTGCTCTATTAATGAAGCTATTTATATTTCTTTTGCCTATCAATATAAACACATCTTTGCTATGAATTTTGCCTTGAATTCGCAATGTATTAGGACTTCTTGATCGTGTCCAAGCATCCATTTCCTATCAATATAAACACATCTTTGCCATGAATTTTGCCTTGAATGCGCAATGTGTTAGGACTTCTTGATTGTGTCCAAGCATCCAATGAGATAGAACAAATAGTGGCAACATGTAAATCACCCTTTCCAATCGTATCAAAAGACATATGACCACCGGGATTAAATGAAAAGGTAGTTGTAGGGTCTTAGAACTCTTCTTGACCAATTTCCTCATCAATATCATTAGTTTCAACATCCATCATTAAAGCATTTGCATCCTCATGTTCATCCTCTGAATCCTCAAATACCAATATGCTTTGAACATATGCTTTAGCATTCTTATATGCACATTTTGTGGCATGTTTAGTTGTATATTTTTCACTACACTTAAAGCAAAGTCCTTTCTCTTTTCTTTCTTTGTACAAGTCCATAAAAATGGATTTTTGGCTGCCAAAATCTAAAGCATTTTTATTCTTGCGGTCCCCTTGCCTATTATCCATTCTTGCACTATTTGTTGTCTTGAAATTACCTTGCTGCCTTGAAGCATTGAAGGTGGGGTGTGTGGGAATTTTGGGAGTGCTGAAGAGCATGTTACCACCACCATAATTGGCCCCAAACTGTCTCTATCTTATAGTGTCTCTTTGCTATCCAAAAGATGATTGATCAGGCCCTCTTTGCTATCCAAAAGATGGATGAGATGCTCCCCTTTCCTATCCATAATGTGACTAAAATGAAGTGTCCCTACGATATTTTGAGAGTACTTTTCGACCAAGTCAATGGCCTTGAATAAATCTAAATGAGATTGTGCTAAAACATTAGCTGATAATTGGGGATCCAGCCCATATATCTATTTGTGCAGCTTGGCATCATCACTAATTGACTCCACATACATGGCGAGGTTAAGAAATTGATTACTGTAATCCCAAATAGTGAGATCATATTGCTCTAGGTTGTATCATTGACAAGCAAGCTTATCTTTTTCCACGGGTAACACCAAAACTTGCACCATAAGTGTCTGGAATGCATCCCAAGTGTCTACTTGCTAATTTTCTCTTTTTACATATCGCCACCAAGTCTATGTGAAGACTTCAAGATGGATAGTGGCAAATGACATTTTATGATAATCTACCCTTGGAAAAATGTCAAAATAGTCTTTCAATTTAGAGAGCCACTTTTCTAAATCAAAAGGAGACAAAGATTGACCATTGTACTTGGAAAGAATGATCTTGTCTCTCAACTCTCGATCATGAAGGTGCTACTGTCCTTGATGGGGTTGATCATTGTGAGTTGCCAAGAGGCCACTGTTACTTGAGTAATTTTTGCCATAAATGGGTTGGGTTTGTGTTGAGGGTAAAGAACTCCTTTGTACTTGCATATTACTGCCACCCATAGTGGTGCTTTCATAGTTATCATGCCTAAAAGAAGGCTCTTTGCATTCATAACTACTATTAGGTATTCTAAACATGCCCAAAATGCCCTAAGAATTGACGTTTACTGAAGGGAGTGTCACTTTCTTAGCATGTGTATGTGATCTTTCCTCTTGATATTTTCCCTTTAGCTGGATTTCCATCCATTTAGTGAATTGAGCAACAAGTGTATCCATGGTGGTCCATATATGTCGCATTTCACTCATAATTTCTACATGATTGCCTATGTTTATTGCTATGCCTTCCATTACAACTTCCTATTTTTCCATCATAGCCTCATGTCTTTTAGCATGCCTTGTTTCATGCAAAGATAGGGTGTGGTTAAGAGCACTGTGGCTTCTATCATGTGAATACTCTTCATAATCAACTTCAGGGTCATTTCTAGCTCTTGGGTCCCTAGTATCCTTGATTTGTTGTTGTACGTTCTCATATGCCTTTGCTTTTCCCTTATTTCCAGCTATGTCAAAGTGTAGTCCCAAGAGACCCCCTAACACGAAATCAGTGATAACTTGAGATGGACAACTCCGATTTCAGAACTTTCTGATTCAAATCAAAGTATCAACCCTCTTATGCAATGAGCATATCATGCAATAATAGGTCTTATAAAAAATTCTGTAATAGGAAATGTGTGGCCAAACTATGTAGTCCAACATCCTATTTACAGCTGTAAGAGGTTTGTTTGGGTCTGTAGATGCCATGTGGGATCCAAATAAGGCTACCAAAATGAGTAAGAACCTTATTAAGACATGTAAACACCCTGTGAGACCTGCACTTTTACTCCTGGATCCAAGTACACCTTTGGAATTACAAGTATAAAGCTCACAACACCCTGTGTGAGTCAAGGGGAAGTTGGAAAGATATCCACACTTAACTATGTGATTGAAACCAGTATCATAATGGCATAATACATTGCCAACATAGCCCAAATCACTACTTGCATCAACATAGCACTACCACCCTTAAACAGGAGCAGAGATTGGAAATCAATTATTTATCATGATTTTATCCAAAGCACGATAGCCAATGCACATACACCATGATCCATCCTTTTTATGTACGAAAAGCCATTGGAGAACAAAATGTAGATGAGTTGGGTTGAATCTGTCATTTTTTCAATAGCTCATTCACCTGACTCATTATCTCCTCCTATTGAACTACACTTACCTTGTGAGGTGGCTTATTAAGAGGGCTACTTCTAGGAATAAGATCTATACCATGATCTTTCGGCCTTTCAGGCAATAGCTGCCTTGGTAAGACTGAGAAAATCAATCAGCATATAAATTTAAAAATGACATGCAATATTTTTTAACTTAGACAAGTTACTAACATTTTTCATTATCAATCTTATCCTTAGTGAAAACTAAGTATGTTGAAATGTGAATTTTCATTACTTTAGAAATGGCAATAACTAATACAATATTGATAGATTTCCCTTTCAATTTGACATCTAAGGTATAGGCCTTGTTGTTATACTAAATAGTAATCACTTTAGCATGTGAATCAATCACTGCATGCACACGATGCCACAAAGGCATATGAAGCAAGACATCACAACCCTTAAGTGATGTAATGAAAAACTCTTTGTTGTCCAGATATCCTCGAATGTGCAAGCAAAGCTTTCCAATGAGTGGTGTAACTAGCTTGACACGGCCCTTGCATGCCATACCAACTTCTCCCATGGGTCCTATCTCATCCTCTCTAATGCCTTGATGGGTTGCCATATTCGTGGAGATAAAGTTGGTTCGTGCCCCATTATCAACAAAGAAAATTAATGCATGTTGATCTCTAATTTTGTCCCATGCTTTGCATAACTCAGTAGAGCTGAAGGGGATGCAATGGCAGTGGAGAAGGAGAAGAGGAAGATGCGGGAGAGAAGAGCACACACAATGTAGGTGCTGTCCAACTGAACTGATAGCCTTATTGCACTATCATATTATATATGAATAAAGAATGGGCGGTCACAGTATACATGGGTAGGCCTAGAGGCCTTTTACCCCAACAACCTTCCACTAAAAGGCCAATGTGGATGGGGAGTGAAAACAAAGAAAAGAAAAGAAAAGACAAGGTGAGGAATCATAACATCTCACCCAACACCCAATCGAAAAGCGAGCTGTGCAAGAAGTGTCAGGAACCTTTGTAGAAGAAGAGCCAAGCATCCCCGAGTCCATGACATCCAGGAGATGAGCGATCCTGTAGCTCCATACAACAGAGCAATCCAAGAATGCTTCTCATGAAGCAAGCACAACTCATCAGTGCATGGCTATAAAGCATCAGAGTCGCGCATAGCATCAGCATGGTGCATATAAGACAGTGGAGAGCAATCAAACTCTCTAGAGTCAATCACTGAAAGAGGGCCAACATCCCGGACACTCGTCCAACAGGGTCTCAAGACTACATGTGGCCTTAGCGAAGCGGAAGACTGACATATGGCTGGTTGTCTAGCCTGCAAAACTACAAGAAAACGGCTCTCATGAGCCTACAAGGGGTTTAGCAACTGACCACCAACATCTTGACCCTGACTGCTATGCATAGCTACGTCATCTGGGCCAATAAGTGCCTCATTTTCATCATAAACAGCTTGCTGTAATGGCACTGTAGTTGTTGTAAAATCAGCCATAAAGCGTATTGAATGCTCATCAAGAGGGCTAAGAGGTGTCTATGTTTCATAGAAGACAGCATGACATCATGACAGCTGCATATGATTTACTGGGCATCCAAATCCCATAATCCGTAGGCCTTAAAGTCAACATCTCCATAACCAAGGAGGACACATCTACGTGACATAGGCTCATGTGACATACGTACAGATGCTTGGCATCCAAACATCCTCAAGTAATCATAGGAGGGCTGCATGCCATTCCATGCCTCATGGGGTGTAATACCATCCAAGGTCAAGCACGACGTCCTGTTAACCAAATAGACTGCTGTCATAAGGGCCTCAGCCCAAAAGCCATATAACAACCTAGCTATGGTAAGCATAGAAGCAACCTTTTCTTATAAGGTCAGACACATGCCATGAGCAATCCCATAATACCGTGGGCACAAGAAATCAATACCATACTATTGACAAGAGGTCCGAAAGCTGGGAGAGAAAGCATGACTCTCATAATCCATCTGCAAGCACCTAGGCCTGCTATACCAGCAGAATCCATAAACCTGTCAAGCATAACTACAACATTCTCAATCTGCACCAAGGGAAAAGCCCAAACACGATGGGTAGCATGATCAACAAAGGTCACAAAGTACGAAGCTCCACCAAGTGACTGGGAAGGCATAGGTCCATATACTGCACAATGGACAAGATCTAGAGGAGCATGCCTCATGCCATAAGCCAAGGGGGCTCTGAAAGGACCAAGATTACAATCAGGGCAAGCATCAATATCTGTAAGTGACATAGGAGGCATCAATGAGTCTGAACGAGACAAGATCTCCATCTCTCTGTGGTGCATATGGCCTAGGTGATAATGCCATAACAATACATGTGGTATCCGGATAACTGCAACCATAGAATCTCCCACATGAGAGACATGCATTGGGTAATGAGAACCAACTCGAGAATCTCTGGCCAAAACCAAGCAACCATGACAGATCTTCCATGACCTATCCTGAAGAGAAACAGAGTAACATGCATCATGCAATTGACTGACAGAAATCAGTCTCTTACTGAGCATGGGAACATGTAGAACATCCCTGAGCATAAGAGAAGTCCCATTAGGCAAAGCTAGGTGTATGTTCCCTGTACCAACAATAGCATAAGTCTGCTCAAGGCCCAGATCAATACATCCATTAACCTCTATATAAGAAGAGAACCATGCTCTATGAGAGGTAACATGACAAGATGCCATAGAGTTGAAAAGCCAATCAAAGGCATGGGCCTGATCATTGAGCAAGTAAGCTATAGGGAAACTAGATGACAGGAGGACATGCTCAACTACATCATCATGGGTAACTGTATGTACCTCACCACTAGAAAGAGTGGTAATACCTATTGCATCGCTGATCTCTACTCATGTCGAGTCCGTCTCTGTCTCTGCTGCTCCCTAATCCATCTAAAGCATTTTCTTTGAACATGCCCAAGCTTCCCACAATGGAAGCAAACAACATCTGAAGTAGAAGAACCTATAGAAGATGACAAGGAATCCAAGTCATCATGAATAGGGCTATCCATAGCATCCATGGAGCTCAAGCAGTCGAGGGCTGTCCCAACATAGAGAACTTGCTCATAAAGACAATCATCTGCTAGTACATCAGTGGTAGAAGAATGCTGCAAATGCTCATGAAACCTCAATGGATGGGAGGACATAAAGGCATCAATCAAGGATGCAAAAGCTCCCTCATGAAGAAGAGTCGTAGCCAACTGCATGACATAACCAACCATAGTACAGTAAAGCATAAGATATCTGTCATAAGAGAATATGATATTCAGCCATGAAATCAGCCCATAACCATATGCATATGCATAGCTCTGTAGTACATCATGCCACCAAGGAACATCCAAGTCAAGTAAAGACAGACAAGTGGCAAAGCATCCTGCAAGAGTCAAGCTCCAGGTGAAGCCTAAACATCTATACAACAACATCCAAATAAATGGCTCTGTAAGGTATATAACAGTAGACCATGTGCATAGATGGGTAAGCATACATAGCATCTGCTCTCTAACATGGACGGGCAACAGGAGCCCAACTAGCATAGAAGCTAGACAACAGAGGAGCAAGAAAGCCATAATTGTAAATCCCAAGCACTATCCAAGTCCACTGAAGGTCGTAACGGAAAAAGCCAAGTCGTAACGGAAAAAGCCAATTCAATGTCCAACTGCTCAAGGGAATACTCAAATGAATGTTGAGATGAGCTCAAAGTCTTCCCTCGATGATCAATACATCATAGCATAACCCAAGACATACATCCGGAACCAATAGGCATATGTCAAAGCATGAAAGATAGCTTCAGCCCAATAGTATTTAGCATGCATTTACTATTATAAACTGTATACTTCCAGTCCCAAAATCAGGCCAAAATCATAGCATTACATGTAGCTTCAATCCCCCAATCAATCGGGATGCAATAGGTATCAAACTGGTTATGTAGCCATGCCCAAACAAGCATAGACATACAAATACATGTTGTCTCAGACCTGAAATCTGTTGCAGAATATTTTGTCATCAGAATTTGGCAAATCCGACATCACCATCGCGTCCGGAGCGTGCCAAAACCCCAACTTAGACTCTTACCTTGCCTAAATCGGGTTCCAAATGCCCGAGATATGGCAAAAAGAGTGATTTTTTGGCCAGATTTTGAAACAGGCGCAAAAAAAACGTGAGCTGGCTAGGGGGGTCTGCTGTCCCACGTGTCAACAATGGGGACCAAAGGGGGCACAAATGAGGGCCAAAGAAGGCCTACACCAAGCCTCAACAAGCCTTGATAGGCTGGAAGCAAGATCCAAGTGAAGGAAGCTCCAAGAGGTGTGAGCTATGGCTGCCCACAACCTGTGAAAACCTTGTTGAGCTGAAAATTGAGTGAGAATGAAGATCTCATACCTCGTGTGGAAGGCCAGGATGAGCTCTTGAAGACCCGCTCTGATACCAGTTGAAGGGGATGCAATGGCAGTGGAGAAGGAGAAGAGGAAGATGTGGGAGAGAAGAGCACACACAATGTAGGTGCTGTCCAACTGAACTGACAGCCTTATTGCACTATCATATTATATATGAATAAATAATGGGCGGTCACAGTATACACGGGTAGGCCAAGAGGCCTTTTACCCCAACAGTAGCATCATCATTGGGTTGATCAGTAACAACATCTAGTACCAAGCCAACACATGTTTTGGGCTTCTTGACCTTGGGATCCCCTTGATTTTTTGATTTTCTAACTTGCTACATATTAGGATAGTCCTAAGCATATGACCCTCTTGTTTAGAAACAAAGCATGTATTTGCAATCCTTAATTCTACAAGTGTTTTCTAGCCCTTTTTTTGTCTTCTTGATTGCTTTTTAGCTTGATTTCTAGATCTTCCCCTTTTCTTAGCACTTAAAAACTTCTTATTCGGCTTCTCATCCATGCATTGGGAGGCCAAAAATTCTTCTCCATGTAACAAAACATCAATTGTATTAGCCATTTCTAAGAGCTGAGACATGCTAGATACCATGGATTTGATACCAAAATCCTTGATTTCTTTAGCTAGGCCCACATATATACTTTTTCACTTGCTCATGAAGATGAACTAGATGATAAGAAATCCTTGGCTAGGAGCAAGGCATCCCAAAACTTCTTATTCTACTGCTCTATATTCTTGCCTTGCATTGCATCAAGCTTATTCCAAGATATTATGTCTATTTCAAATATACTAGTCAACCAATTTGAAGTAACTATTTGCTTAACTTGTATCCATGTTGATAGTGCTCTACTTTGCATCAAGAATTGCTTCAAGAATGTGGACCACCACTGTAATGCATTCCCCTTCAAGAAAGTGGCTACCTTTTAAATCTTTGAGGATTTGGTGAAGTTGCCTCTTGAATAGGAAGCATCAAACTACTAAATGAAAGTCAAAGCTTTTAGCCTATCTTGTGCCCCAATGAAGGCCTCAAACTTCACCACTTTTCCACCTATTGGCCATTTGTGAGTCAAGTTATCATACATTAGTTATTGCAAAAAGGATGAAATTTATGTATTTATATCATGATGATTAGTACCATAAGAAGCATTTGCATGACCATCACTAATTTCTTGAGTCCCAACAACGCTAGGGGGTGCAAATGCATTACCATACATATGACTTTGTGCCCTAGATATCATGTCAATGTTGCCATGCATAGGGTTATGCATATTCTTAGACATACCTAGATACATTGGGCCTTGCACACGAGGGGGTGCAAATGCATCACCATGCATACCATATTGTGCCCTAGATATCATGTCAATGCTTCCATATATGGGGTTATGCATATTACTATCTATACTTAGATACATTGGGCCTTGCACATTATCCATTGGTTGCTACATACTCTAAGGAGTTATTTCATATATTCTTGTATGTTATTGCTGACCCACCATAACATGGAAAATAGTGCCTCCACCAAAATATCTTGGCTGCCCCATACTCACATGAATGCCTAGTTGTATAGATCTCATTGGATTCGCACTACCGAGATGTCCTTGCATTTTTTCTTATCACCAATCTTTGGTGAATCTTTAGGCTATGGTGGCTCTTCTTTGGGAGCTTTTGCTACCCAAATGCCTCTGAAGAGATGGCATCTTCTTCTTGCCCTTACTATTTCTTTTGGGAGATAAAAAACATTTCAAAGTGTGGATCTTTGGCCAATTGAACAAATATGCTAGCTATTGTCTTCAACTAAGACTAAAACTGGTTATTGTATTCTTCACCTCCTTGCTGACCATTAGTATCTTGTGGCCTAGAAGGATCCGCTTCTTGGTCAAGAACTATATTTTCTCTTTGTTATCCATGTTGTAAGCCTATTTCAAGATTAGCCATTGCATTTTCCCCTTCATAATGTGCATTTTCAGAATGAGAGGCATAATCACTAGTTGATCCCATGTCACTATAAAGAGACAATCTTGTTGTAAATGCTTAGCTAAGTACAATCTTAGCAATACAACAAAGTTTTTGACCTCCAGTTTAGTGCTTTTGGGCCCACCAAGTCAAGGAAGAGATATTATCACCTTCTTGCCAAGATAAATTCGACCAATTATGTCTTGCTTGAAGATGAAACCGGGGTAAAAGAAAAGATTCTTTTACTTTTTCTTGAAAACCAGTCCATGTTCTTGGATGATCAATACAATGGCGTAGGACGTTTCACCAAAGCGAAGCTCTATCTATCAAGTAATTGGTTGCACACTTGATTTTATCCTTCTCACGATAATCTTCTTCGTCAAAGTAATCATCAAATTGGCTGAATTAGGACAGAAAAAATTTCTATCCTTTTTTCCATCAACTTTGGAAAAGTGGAAAGACTTAACAGCTTATTTTTAAATCCTCTTTGGTTTGTTGAATATTGAAAACACCCTTCAAGATTTGAGCAAATCGATCATCTTTGTCTTGAACCGTAGGATTTGGTTATTGTTTGCACTCTTGAAGTGCCTGTGTGACCGCATTTAAATTACATTGAAGATTGATTTATTGTTGCAAGGTGATTTCCAATAATGGTGATTCCATATTTGACCTATTCACTTCATCGGTGTTGGAAGGACCCAACATGGTGGAAACAATTTATGGTGCAAGAAATATATTTGAAGAAAAATCCACTGTGTATGAACATGTCTTAAAGGTCCCACAAGATAGATAATATACTTTGTGTGTGATTGGTCTCTTGTAAAACTCACAAAATAAACACTTGCATGTAAAAAGCCTCCTATCTATACTCGTAAAATTAACACATGGCAGGTGAACATATAGTGGTTCAATGCTTCTCCGTATAGGATTTATTTATGTTCTTGAAAAGCCGTGTAAGAAGAACTAATAGTTCTCTTAAAATTTTAAGGATAGCATGTGATAGGGGTCTTTAGAGCAACCCTCTCCCCCTTCTTGAAAATAATGGATGTTCCCCGAAAGAAGTTTTAACAAAGAGAAATAATTTAAGCTTTAGAAGCCTAAACTTCTCGTGATGGATCAAAATGGTGCATCACAATGTCGACAACCATCCATGGAATCTGGTTGCTTCAATGGTGTTATTTTGGCAACCTAATGGTAGTTTGGTGGCCATCTTGGTGGCATTGACACATCGGTGTAAACCAATTCAAATATCCCTCCTTTTCAGAGAAAACCACTAAGCCTTCAAAATATTACTATTGGAGTGGTTTTCAAGCTATCATCGTGTAGGAAAGCGGGAAAGTGCCTTTGATTAGAGGAAACTCCCTTAATACTTTGACATTGGAAATTGAAGTGCCTTTGGAAAATCCAACTTTTAGGTGGAGACCTTTGGATTGAGCCTTCATCCATGACATGTAGACCAATCACCTTGCTCTCATACCAATGTTGCTTGCCTTCATCATAGAATAGAACACAATTGAAAATAAATTGAAGTGCCTTTGGAAAATCCAACTTTTAGGTAGAGACACCTTTGGATTGAGCCTTTATCCATGACATGTAGACCAATCACCTTGCTCTCATACCAATGCTGCTTGCCTTCATCATAGAATAGAACATAATTGAAAATAAATTAGAGAGTGAATAAATAGCATGAGAGAAAAAAATACTATGAGACACAAGATTGGGTACAATCTCTCCCCATGCGGGTGAGCACCTCCCCCATGCATGTATTCGTAATATTAGATCAAGAATTTGTGCTTAAAATACATTGAAAGCATACTTTTTGTACAAAAATAGTATTTTTTCTCTAAATAATACATAAAAATAAATACATTGCACATGTGCATACATAGGGCCTTGGACTAATAGGCGCATATAAACTATAATATTTTTGATAATATGTTTCCACGCAAAAGAGTGCATAAATTCCATGCATAAAATTGTGCACTCAAAATAATAATTCCATTTACTTCGTCTAATTATATACTCACCATAACACAACACACATTAGTATCTTTCCATCTATCTACCAAACATAATGCGACCAATACCATATGTGTACGTTCGTACGATAAGTCATCGGTTATGTGGCAAATAAACAAAATCCACAATAAATTCTAGAAAAATACCATGTTAATTTTATAACTTTGGAAAAATACTATGATAATCATAACTCAATAGTTTTGATAAAATACAGTGATAAACATAAATCCATAATACACTAGAAAATTGATTGGTCGCAAAATTGGTGCCCTTTGAGGTTCCTTGAATCTCCTTTGCTCTCCAATTGCCACATAGAATGTCCAGCAAGTCATGAAACTAAAATTTCCCTTGGTTTGCTCAAGGATTGGCCTTCAATTGTGCTCCTTGGGTGCCAAATGTTTGTTAGCTAAATGGCCACTTGAATCTCTTGACATTGCCCCACTTTCAGTGACTAAAATTCAAGTCTCTTAGCCTTTTTTTAAAGCATAGTTCTCAAGGTGGCTATCAAACCCTAATTTTTGCTACAAATTATGGTTTATAGCATAGATTAGTCAAAATCTTCACTTTCAATGGTTGGTTTTGTTGATGTGAGAAACTAGAGAAAATCAGTTGCTACTTATTTAGATGGCCATAAAAGTTGTCATAGGTTGTAAAGAACTCTTGAAATTGTCGTCAACTAGAACCAAATGTTGTTGTTTATATCCATAGGACATTGAGCTATATAGACAACTAGTCCAAAAGCCTCCCTTGATGGGTGCAAGTGCCCCTTGACCACTAATGCTTGTAGCAAGTAACTCCATCGATTCTCCAACTTTAGAATGGTCTCTCTCTCTCTTCTCTCTCCCTACTTAACCTTCCAAAACAATTTCTAGCATTATCCAACCATTTTTAACTTAATTTTTAGAATTTGCTTGTTGTTGCCATCCTTTGTCTAGCTATTGTCTTTGAGTTGCCACTTGTATTTGATGTATAGACTCCTTTGTTTTGGACTATGTGCTAGTGCAAGGGCTTCCATGCATCTCCCTACTTGCATTTCTTCGTGGTATAGGCATCCTCTTCTAGATGTTGTCCAACACTTAGGATAGCTACATTTGGGATTTGGTTGCATATCAGAGGAGGCCACATTGTATATACTAGTTATCATCACATGTTGTGGACAACCATTGTATTTAATTCATCACTATTTATTCATTCTTTGAGTTTTTGAGTTTTGTCATTGTTAACCCTCAAACGAACAAGGTGGAAAATCCAGAAAATCTAAAGCAGAAGACAAAGCCAAGGCAAAAGAGGAATGGAGAACGAAGGCATGCCAAGAAAAATCGAGAATCACAAGAAGTGTGAAAAAGTCCTAAATCGAGAAGAGGCGCTCAAGAAAAAGCACAAGTCAATACTTCTGTAAAAGAGCGCAAAGCGCATCATGATTTATTTTAAGAGTGTCGGGCTCTGACATGTGCAAATTGTAAATGTAGATGGGCGGTAAGAAGGAAGCTAGGAAGATAGGAGGACAATGGAAAAAAAGACCTAGGCTATGACTGCCATGTAAAAAGAAGATGACCGTCCAAATGGGATTTAGGGCTTTTATATAAAGTGAATGAGAGCTCATTCTTTGGTGTGTGGCAAAGTGGACTCCCTTCTTCTCTCCTTCTCTTCTCTTTTCTCGCTTGTGTGTGCTTGAGGGAGAGAGTGTGAGAGTGTGAGGGAGTGAGTGTGTGAGGGTGAGGGATCAAGGAGGTGAAGCCCTCCACCATCCTCTCTCTTCTCTTCTCTTCTCTTGGTTCGTGCATGGCTATGGAGGATAGAGCTTGGAGGTGAAGGCTTGAGGATGCTTGAGTGTCCATCAAGAATCGTGGAGCTATCTGAGTGTTTGAGAGAGGAAGAAACTTAATCGGGCATCAAGGTAAGCTCACTACACTCATAGAGAGGGATATCACGTCAGCTATGTGAGAGGTAGCCATTAGTTCTTGCTTCAAATGCTTGAACAATAAGCGGTCCGTGGGTCTTGGTGGTAGAGCTTGCGCTTGTCTCTACATTTTGGTTCCATTGCCGGGACGAACGGATTCAAGCTTGAGCACTTGCACACTTCAAATTGAGCATTGAAGTAAGGGTTTCACCCCCGAACCGGAGCTTGAGATAGATAGGAGGTTTTGGGTTTTAATCCATGCTACAAGTAAGTATTTCTGGTTTTTGATGATTGGTTGAGTAGGAGAAATCCATCTAGTATCTTGCTTTTGATTTTTGTTGCATTTAGAGTAGGATATATAGGAGAAATCAAAGAGGGAAGATTGAAGTTCACTACTGTAGAATAATCCTGAACAGGGAAATAACAGGGAAAAATGAAAACAAAAGAGTGCTCAGATGTGTTGAGGTCGAAGGTCGAGTGATTGGGAAGGCTAAGGTGCAGGCCAATGAGGGCTTAAGGTCCTGGGTGACGAGGGAAAGCTTCATTTATAGTTCTAGCTTTGAGAGAGAGAGAGAGAGAGAGAGAGAGAGAGAGAGAGAGAGAGAGAGAGAGAGAGAGAGAGAGAGAGAGAGAGAGAGAGAGAGAGAGAGAGAGAGAGAGAGAGAGAGAGAGAGAGAGAGAGAGAGAGAGAGAGAGAGAGAGAGAGAGAGAGAGAGAGAGAGAGAGAGAGAGAGAGCTTTCAGGTCTAGGTCTACATCAGATCGATCAGAGCATATTGAGACTTTCAATGACATTCAAGTATGGGATTCCCTTGGCCTTCACTCCTCCTTAATTCTTGGAAGTTTTGGTAGCTACTAGCAATAGCTATCTTTCGAGTTTTGGGCAAATAAGTGATCGACGCCCATTTTGGCCGGTGGAATCGGACACCCTTAATATTGTCCGATTCCTAGAGCCAAACCGAGTGACCTAACCAATTTTGAGAGTCGGACTCCCAGAATCGGACAGTCAGGCTGTCTGATTGCGAGAGTCGAACCATACCTTTTGGGTCGATCGGATCAACTGTCCAATTGGACACCCGCCTGTCTAATCAGACACACAATTGTTCGATTGGTGGACAACTCGAACCGCTTAATCATGACAATCAACCCTTATAATCCGATTAGCAGCATTGTCTGATCGAACATATCCAATCGGATCCATGCCCATTAGACAATCGGACCTGGCACAATAATCGGATCATCTTAAGAATCAGACCAACTCGAGCTGTCCGATCGGATGCACACCTATCCAATAGTGACAATTGGACCTGAACCTATTCGATTTTTAAAATTGGACACTAGTAAATTAGACATGACCTGAGTGAGAGAATCTAGAAAATTGGCAAACCCCAACTAACGAGAAGTGTGACCCGCACTAAAAGAACTCACTAAATGCCTCACACGTAGTTACAAACCCAGAGATTGTGGTTAAATAGTCTGAAAGGGTGTTTGGTGTTGAGGGCTAATTACAAGACTCGACCCTGACCGAGCCAAATGAGATAGCGCAGGAACTAAACACACGACCTTGTCAAGCAAACCCATGGATAAGAGCACCAGAGCTACGCGCACTTTGTTTTTTCAATCACTCTGAATTCCACCACTTGAAGCTCAATTAAGGAAAGCTAAAAGCCTGATTTCACACAATGCACACAGAAAAGAGCACACACGCACCCATGCATAGGGTGAGGGCGAGTTGAGGGCTGATTGTAAGTAACAAGGAACACACTTGGACCTAAGGACTTGAAGGAACACACCAATAAGAGAAGACTCAAAGACATAGAAGGGAGATTGAGTCCCCAAAGAGTAGGATCAAGCAAAGGATATAGCCTAAAATCCAAATGCAACACGGGCATGCAATATCACGGAAGTGGATCTACCCATCCTTATCAATTCGATCGACAACTTGGTAGAATAGGAGGTCCTAGACATGGAATGAGGTAGCTTAGGCTGTAGAAGTGACGAGGAGCTTAACCTGGGAGACTTTCCTGAGGTTGTGCAACAGTTACTGAACCAATACGAAGCTCAAACTCGGCTAGAACACTACGGTAGATCGGCAGAGGACATCACAACAGACCTAAAAGAGGAGAGGAAGCTGGGCTGCAGGGATCTGCACGGCCTAGCCACGTACAACCAGAAAAAAAAAACTAGGAACTTACACCAGATTTTAGAAATGCTAGAGATCCAGAGAGGGCTAGCCCTAGCAGGTAGGAATTGGTTAGAGAGCGAAAGAGCACTAGAAGAAGATCTCACACTAAGCGAGATTCTAACAAAGAGGCTACTAGATAACATGACCATAGAATGAAGCACTGTAGTATTGGCAACATCGCTCTACTAGCAGGGTTAGGAGTCAACCAAGGCTCTAAGAGCCAATTGAAAATATCTGTGGTAGCAAAACTACTGGACAAATACAAAGCTACCAACGACCCATACAACTTCATGGAACAGTTCAAACAGGTATGCGAGGCCAACGGCCTCACTGATCCTACTCAATGATCCCAAGCCTTCGGACTGTGCTTAGGCAATAAGGTCAGACCTGGTACACGAGTTTGGACACTGCAGAGCATACCGATTTCAATGGCTTGAAAAATATATTCGTTAAGAGATTTTCCAAACCTAGATACTCCGATAACTTGCTAGTGCGACTTATGAATGTCAAGCAGAAAGAGAAAGAGGATATTTGAGATTACGTGACCCATGTAAGGAGCCTCTTCAAGAGAATCCCCATGGGTGAGAGACTAATTGAAAGGGTGGTATCCACTGTATTTGTCAACGGAATACGAAGTGAGGAGCTCTACAAAGCCTTGGCTGACAACTCAAGCTTGCAGCGAGATGCAATGGCAAGGGTCTTTGAAGAAGCTATTAGAGTGGATGACCAGCTCAAGGAAAGAAGCTCCAAAGGCTCAAATCGAGAAGAGTCCAGTGCCAGGAGCTCTAAGAGAGCCCTAGCACCGAGTGAGAGAGTAGAGTCAAGCACTCAGGACAAGGGGAAGGGCACTGAGTTGGGACAAGAGCTAGCGGAGATTAGGATGGACATAGCCAAACTACAGGAGATAATGAGATGGCCAATGCGCCCACACGTTCAATGTGTGCACTATGGTGAAAACCATTTGTTAGCTGAGTTCTAGGATCCTAGGTCACGACCTTGTGCTAATTGTGGTAGGTTTGGCCATGACACCATGCATTGTCGATTACCTCGAAGGCTTCCATACCCACAGCCTTACGATCAACCCCACCTTGCTAACTAGCCATCAAAATTCTTTGGAAGGGGAGTCCCATTGGCTCTTCCAACATTGAATGATGCTAAACCGATCATCCCTAGGATGGAAATAAGATACTCCAGTCCACTATGTGGACAAGCCAAGCAATGATGAGCCGTATGTAAGCCCTTCTGTGTCATATGATGAGGAAGGCAATGCTATCCTCATGGACTATAGGCCAGTATCGATGATGGCGTTGGGAGGAGGTAGAGGTAGGGGCCTAGGAGGGCAAGCCCAAGAGCCGTGGACTTGCGGTCACCCATGACAGATTTCTTCATGCTACCGTGAGAGGGAGCTGGAAAACAGAGATAAGGCTGACCTGAGGTGTGTTGAGTGTGGAATCACTCATCTCTTTGCTGACTACCCTGGTTGGAGACCATCCTCTAGCTCAGCAAATGAGCCATCAATTCCATTGGGGTTGTTCGGTGTCGAGACACTTGACGGGGAGGCCACACCTATCCCATTGCATGTCATGACCCATGCACAAATGAAGCAGGTTGGCATATTGTTGCCAGGGCCTAGCAACCTTGATGCAACCTCACTTGGAAAAAAGAGTCAGAGACGAATGAAGAAGAGATCAGATGCTAAGGTCACTATCAAAACCGAAAGCACCACGACTCTGCCGATTGGAGGGAAAGCCATTAATGCAGAAGAAGAGATGTTGGCACCTTAGACGGCTAAAAAGGGAAGCACTAAGGTTGGGGAGTACCCCAACCCAAAGTGCCAACTCGAAGCCATCAAGAAGGTGAAAAAATGGGTGAGAGAGGCCCAGGAGCACCTAAAAGATGGTGAGCCCATACTGGAGGACGAGATCGACGATCTCTCAAGCATAAGCACCCCAGTCTCTCTCCCACAACCAAAACCAAGAGAGATGAGGGAACCACAAGCTGGGCCACTTGGACAAAGACTGACTACTCCAAGCTGGCAAATTAATTAGGGCCATTGGTCAAGAACCATAGACCTAGAAGAGAGGCGAGTGACTAACAACCTCCTCAATACACTGGTGACCACTCCCATCTTTGAGCTTAGACGACTTGCTTAGGCAACACCCAATGCTATGGTAGGAGCTTAAGCAGTGGGTCGAAGAACCAAATGAGCTAGTTTCCATAGATTTACTTGAGCATGATGCAAAAACTCAAATACCGAGTCTAACACTGCACTCCATGCCCAAATCCCTACACGTTAACACCTTTGGGGAAGGCACAAAAATGCATGTAGTCCTATAGGTCTTAGCACTGGGGATGGGGGACGTCACCAGGAAGGGAATCTTGGACACAGGGGCAAAAGTGAGTGTGCTAAGTCATGTGGTACTCCAAACTTGGGACAACCCACCAGTCGAGACTGCTAGATTTAATGTCACACTCGCAAATGGAATGAAGGTGAAGCCATTCTGAGTGTTGAAAAATTGGCCAATGAAGATCGTAGGGATTTAGTTCTCTATAGATTTCATAGTCATGAAGGGAGTAGACTACGATATCTTATTAGGCCGGCCCTGGATGCACAACATGAGAGTCATAGAAGACTGAGGCAACGGTCTTATCTTCTTAGGCAATTGAACAGAAGCTGTGAGAGTAGAGATGGACACTTAGAAGAATACACGAGTAGACCTAGACACCATCTCCACCATGCTGAAGGGCGATGGATAGACCAAGGGATCCTATGGAGCCCTTACCAAGTATATCCTGTGCCTTGAGGACGAGCGATATTGGATGCCCGTTCTTGCTACCATCAACCTACCGTTCTCAAATACTGAGGAGTATGAAAAGATCGTCAAGGCAATTGACAGGTTCAAGAACACAGCTTCAGTGCCAGTCTGCATGATGACCAAGAGTCTACATGGGAGATCCACTCAGGATGCATTCTGAGCCCTGAGTAATAGACACAAAATCCACGAGATCCTTGGATACTTAACCAATAAGTTGATTGGAAATCCAACGACGAACCTTAAGCCACTCCAAGATCTTTTGGATGAGCTTGAATGGTGATGGTCCAAGGTACACGATTTGAACTTGGATTGCAATTGGGCCTTACTTCTCGAACAACAAGAAGGGAGTAGTCAGAACCAGGAGAATTAGGAGCAACCTAATGAAGACAACTCCGACGACGAGTATGAGGACTATTGTTCCTTCAGTAGTGAGAGTGAAAGGGAAATCGATATCCTAGAGTACGACATTGGGGGGCATGTAATCAAACAAATACAAGTAGACCCTAGACCATGCAAGTAGAGTGCACTTAGAGATGGAGTTAGACGTGAGGATTGCGATCGAACGTGGTTGGAGCACACAGGTGCAATTGACTACAAGTAGGCAGGCCTAGCCCTGCCAAATGATGCACCATTGATGTGAATGAACTCACCTTCTGAGCTACGACCGCTAGGGGAGAGCCCCTCTTCTAGCGAAGATGGAGAGTTCGATTCCGAATTGGAAGTTAGCTCATATAGTGATCGTGAAATACCTCAGTCTCCCAAGACTAGATGCATTAAGGGGGGGGACCTACCCGTTCACCTACGACACTGACGATTAAGGGAGGAATGACAAATGTTAAGGAAAGAAATGCAGACAAAGGAATAACAAAAATCACAAGACCTACCAAAACGGTTCATGAAGTTCAAAAAGGAAGATAGGGTGGTGATCTTTCTAGAAGCCAAACGACAAGGGCAAGCAAGCAAACCCATCGAGGGACCTGCCAAGGTCAAGGAGGTCAATTTAGCCAGGGAGGGGGAGACCCCACGACCTGTCTTTATAGCCAATGACTTGGCTAAGTACGATGAGGCAAGTCTCATTACTCTCTTGCAAGAGTATGTAGACATCTTAGCTTGGTCCCTAGAAGAGCTCAAAGGGGTAGACCCAAGTGTAGTGACTCATAACATACCCATGACACTTGATGCAACACCGGCAAACATCGATCGTATCCCATGAACCCAAAGAATGCTTACACTGTTAAGGAATAAATTGACAAATTGATGAGAGCGGGATTAATCTACCAAATTGAACACATGGATTGGGTCTCGCCCATAGTCATCGTCCTAAAGAAAAATGGGAAGATTTGAGTGTGTGTCAATTACAAAAAGGTAAATGCAGCTACAAAAAGAGATAATTATCCACTGCTGTACACCAAGCACATGTTAGAGAGAGTGGATGGCAAGGAGGCCTACAGTTTCCTAGACGGCTTCTTGGGATACAATCAAGTGCAAGTGCATCCTAACGATAGGCATAAGATGGCATTCGCCATTGAATGGGGAGTCTTTGTGCCTACATAGTCATGCCTTTTGGATTAACTAATGCACCAGCCACTTTCCAACAACTGGTTTGTATAATATTCAAAGGCATGCTGAGGAAGGAGTTAGAAGTCTTCGTGGACGACTTGTGCGTTCACCCTGCTTGGCAAGAACACTTAGGCATGCTCCGAGCAGTCTTTGAATGATGTCGGATGTACCTCCTCTCATTGAACCCCTTGAAATACCAGTTCTGGGTGAAGCATGGATGTATCCCAGGACTTATGGTGTCAAAGAATGGCATTGCCACACATATTTTTTTAAGATCAAGGTCATTGTCAATCTTCCACCCCCAGCTGATTACAAGGGTGTTCAGTGCTTCTTAGGACATACCGGGTACTATTGACGGTTTGTGTTAAACTATGCATTGATTGCTAGACCTCTATATAAGCTATTGATTGTATTCGAATGGACCGCGGAGTGCCAACATGCATATGAGGAACTAAAAAAGGCTCTAACCATCACCCCGATACTATGAGCCCCAGATTGGACACTCATATTCCATGTGCACATCGATGCTTATAAATTTTCCATAGGAGCTGTGTTGTGCCAACTTGGTGAACAGAACCTGGATTATCGAGTGAGCTTTGCTAGCAGACAACTCACTGAGACTGAAAAGAATTACTCGACAATGGAAAGAGAGGGCTTGGCCATTATATTTGTAGTGAAAAATTCTGACATTATCTTTTGGTTATGCCTTTTACTTTCTTTGTTGACCATCAAGCCTTACTGTATCCGGTTAATAAACCATGCGCCATAGGATGCATAGCCAGATGGCTTATTCTACTTTTGGAATTTAACTTCTTCGTGGTAGTACGTAAAGGGAAGCAGCATTACATGGATGACCATCTATCTCATATTTCCACGGGAGAAGTGACTGGACAAGGCATCGAGGATGAATTGCCGGACACACACACTTATTCCGCTTATCTAGCAAAAAAGATTTGTTTAAAGCTAACTTGACACTGTATTGGGCAGACGACATAGTTCACGTGCTTCAGCACGGGCTACTGGAACGAGCGATAGAAAAGCCAACCTTAGGTAGCTTATCTTGAAAATCCAACCCTATCACTTGATAGCTAGCCAACTTTACAAGCTGGGGCAAGATAAGTTGCTACAAAGATGTGTGTGTGAGCATGAGATGCATGACATACTTATGGAGGCACACGGTGGAATTACAGGAGAACATTTCAGTGGAGATGTGATAGCTCGCAAGGTACTGCAGTCCTAGCTATGGTGGCCTACCCTCTTCCGAGATGCGACATGATTCGTGAAGCAATGTGATGAGTGCCAACCAACTAAATTCCCTATGCATAAAGATCGCATGGAGCCAACCCCAATTATCGCATGACAACCCTTTGAGAAATGGGGGATTGACTTCATCGGACCCATTAGTCCTACGTCACAATATTCACAGGCTAAGTACATCATTGTGGCCACTGATTATCTAACCAAATAGGGAGAAGCACGAGCTACAAGAAAGAATGATGCTAGGACCACCGCCAAGTTCCTATGGGAGCAAGTGATCTCACGAATTGGCTACCTCATCGAATTAGTTAGAGACCAAGGCACACACACTTCATCAACGAAGTGATAGCTCACCTCCTGTCCTCCTTCCTAATCATCCATTCAAAATCCTTGCCTTACTACCCTTGAGAAAACGGTCAAGCAGAGTCAACAAATAAAATCCTGGTAAACGTCCTGACCAAGGTCGTCTATGCATCAAGCAGTAATTGGGATAACAAATTGATGGCAGCCTTATGGGCCTATCGCATGGCTTACAAGACGGCGGTAGGACAGACCCCTTTTAGATTGACATATGGCACAAAGGCAATCCTTCCCTCTTGGAATTCTTTCTACCAAGCCTCATGATAGTCCTTCAAGAAAGATGGGATGGGAAGGGGGCATGGACGGAATGCTTGACTGCACTCGAACGCTTAATGGAAACCCGACTTCTAGTCACCCATGCACTCATATGCGAGAAGACAAGACACAAAAGCTGATTTGACAAGTATGTTAAGTAGCACAACTTCAAATAGGGTGACTTAATAATGATGTACTCGGTCAAGGGACATAAGCAAAAGCTAAAGTTTCGAGGGCTTGGTCCTTTAAAGGTTTGAACCATCAACCAAACTAGCAACGTCGAGCTGGAAACCCTAGAGGGTGAGGGGTTAGGCTTCTTTAATGGTAGTCACATAAAGACGTATTTCCCTCCCGTTCACCCATTGCATGAGCCCCCAATGCTAGCACCCCTCATCCACGTACGAGTAGCCACTATCATTGAGGAGGATGGTGAGGATGAGGAACCAGTAACACAAGCTTACCTACGCATGATGACAACCACAGATATACGCATATGCACCATCAACATATTGATTGATGAGGAAGTTGATTTTAACATCTTGACTCATGACCATTGGACCTAAATTGGCAAACCACAGTTGCAACCCACTATTGCTAATCTCACCCCCTTCTAGAGGCCAATCCTATGCACTTTTGGGAAAGTGCAAGGTTGCAGTTGCTATCGAGACTGAAAGCATGCCAGTAATCTTCTATGTATTGCCCAACACTAAGAATGCATGCATGGAATAACTGTTAGGATGAACTTTCAAGAAGCAAGCCTCTTGCTATGTCAACTATGAGTCATAGTGTATCCACCTAGCCATGGGTAACGTTCACATAGTTATGGCTTTTAGCAAGGGCGGTGTCCACAGAGCCACTAGTAGAGAAACCCACCGCCAAGTCTCAGGAGGGGGATCGGGACTTGTCACAACCTACCGAGCCTCGAGGCTAGAAACCCACTAGAACCAACACTGAAGCCCGTGAAC
Source organism: Lygodium microphyllum (assembly GCF_053477565.2). Taxonomy (NCBI): domain Eukaryota; kingdom Viridiplantae; phylum Streptophyta; class Polypodiopsida; order Schizaeales; family Lygodiaceae; genus Lygodium; species Lygodium microphyllum. Next base: position 122,886,001 of record NC_141158.1, read on the forward strand.
CCCGATTCAAATGGGTACCTGAACAGAGACCACAACCTAGGAATAGAAATCCGTGGTCTCACAAGGCTAAGGATCCGTGCTTGAAACTTAGGAGGCTGAGATGAAACTATAACATCAGTGTACGGTCAAGCCACAATGGGTCCCCAAGGCCTTGTTGCAAGCGCAAGGTTACTATGTGGGTAACACCTGGATTTGGCTACCTAAAGCCCAAATATCCAAAGGTACTACTCAAATGCCATCCTCAAGCTTGCCCACATGAAACGTCCCATCAGAACCACTCAAACCGCAAGTGACTCAAGCCGCTAAATCATAGAGTCTCTAGAGCCTAGCTCAGTAGGGCATAAGCCGATATATCAACCAAAACAACAACCTGTTACTAACAAACAGACCCCATCTAGTCCCAGTGATGCCCCCCCTCAACTCTCAAACGCACCAAGTAGTGCATCACCTATAGCCACAACCATGCCCATCGAACGTGAGGCCAAGCTACAAACTCATGAGCAAACCAAGCAACAATCATTAGCTACTGACCTCTCTAGTGCTGTCAAACCTCAATCACTTGTTGGGCTTAGACCCTCTTATGAGCGGTTCTCAATTCTAACTTTGGCTAGACTTAGCTAAAAATACTAGGGATGACTTGGTTGCTTGCCTCCAACTCTTGGACGCTACTTTCATGACATTAGCTAAAAGCTACGATCGACTAGATCTAGGACTCTTGGAAGAACCTATAGCGACGGAAGTGCAAGCTTCCCTTGCTGTTGGGAGGATTTGGAATTCGTATTTGTTAAATCTTATGAAGCAGTTGTGGAGTTAATTACATCTAAGGAAAAAGCAACCAAATAGTGTCTCATCACATCGTATAGCAAGAGCACGATTATGGCCACGAACTAGGAAATCGAGAAGTTGCAACGTCTTGTTGACAACAATTCCCCCTTCTTGTAGAAATGGTACGCTCTACGGTTGCAATGGGAGCTAGAGGGATGCCAAATAATGACCAATGCTGAACAACGACATACAATCAAAGCATCTGAATATGACCCAACCTATATCGCTCCAACTTCATATAGGGTGTTGACTACCCTAATTGACCCATGGAAGACCACATTAAAGAACACCCTTATCTAGATCGCATCCTTACCGAGGAGGAGTTGCATGTTGCCAGTAGAGTGGCCTTTGGTGACTTCTTACTTGATGTCCTCACTTACATTACACATGTGGATATTCGCCCTTTTGATATGGATCTCTATGCTTGGTTAGAATATAATCCAAGTTTCTATGATTGGCTCATGCGAAAGTAAAACACTAAAATCATGCGCTAAGGCCCTTCATCCTCTAACCATTTCATCCTAGGAAGGATTCTTTTCATTGCAAAGGGGAAAGGGGTAAGTTGAATCAAACCAAGCAGGGGTAAGGTGAATCAAACCAAACACATAGAGAAAACAATAAAGGAAAAGCACACATTACAAGGGTAAAATGCAACAACTTATGATTAAGGAAAAGGTTGATAAAAGTTAAAATCAATAGACTAGTGGAAGGAAAAGTTTACTTTTGCATGCAAGCACTTTAGTTCAACAAGCATGTAGTTGTTTCTTGTTGCTTATTCTAAAAACCACTAATGGTGAATATGGCTTCATGACAGGCACCCATCATGGTAGGCCAAGAAAAGGCTAGCAAATTGCCTTTTTCAGAGGAAGAACAAGCAAAGTATGGAATTTTAGTGGAGACGCGAGCCTTCAACTAGTTCAAATTCTGGCATATCTTCAACCCAGATGATGTGGCTATTAAAGAACGGGTGGTAAGGCAGATCATCGAGCAATGCAATATACAAAAATACATGGAAGCAGTGAGTTGGGGGGTCTTCCACTGTGTAGAGTTCTTGAGGACTTTCCCCACAAAAATCGCGGCACCATAACCGTGCATGAGGGGGAGGGAACTCACCAAGTGTAGATCAAATTGACCGCAGAGCTGGTGGAAAAGGCATTAGGCCTGGCAAACAAAGTAGAAAGGAAGCCAAAAAGAGATGTATATGCCTTACTAGGGATGGACAAGATGAAAGTCCACACCAATGATGGCATCAGCTTGGTAGACATTCCTGATCTCGAAATCCAACTCCAATCCAAGATGGTGCATGTGCTATTTTCTAGCCAAAGATACAATTCCATCATGAGCACATCAACGTCCCCCTGCTAGAGAGTGTCGCAGCAAATTCGCTGGATGAGGTCAACCTCAAAGGGTTTGTTAGAAAGGCCATTGAGATCTCAGCAAAAGCCTTGGCAACAAGAGGGCAATCCGCTGAAGGAGAATCTCTTGCCACCAAAGCTAAAAGAAAAGCTTCGTCATCAAAGGTTGCAACCATTGGATTTGGTGGGTCCTCACCGAAATCATTAGGGAAGCCTTGGGAGAGGGGCATGAAGAAGGAGGAGAGGGGTTGGATGAAACACCAAGCAGGTCGCCACCTCATTAGGAACAGCAGGAGGCATAGTCCAGCGAGAGGACGCTGTGAGCGAAGAAGAGGAAAGCAAAGAACAAAAAAAGCAAACTAGCTAGGGAAAGGCTAGGAAAACGAAAAAGAAAACTACACAAGACCAGCAAGAAGAGGAGACAAGAAAAGACAGACTTGCAAAAGGCCCGCAGGGAGTTCAGAAAGGCTAAGGAGGAAAGGAAGAGAAAGCAGGAAGAGGAGAAGCTGAGAAAAAAAGAGGAGGAAGACATGGCCCTCACCACGCGCAGGTCCATTGAGTAGCAGTCCAGGCACGATGAGCTGAAACCTACGAGTCCCATTAGAGACGAGGAGCCTAGCTCAAGCGCCTATGTGCCTGAGATCGTGAGACCTGTAGTGCAAGAAGGAAAGGGCAAGGCCCCAATCACCCCCATACCCACCCTCCTGATGCATGCCATCACCACTGCCATCTCCACTCCCCGTTCTACGACCTAGGTTGATGACAACAACCTAATGGCTTGGGTCCAATACTTTGTAAATAAGGAAATGGGCCAAGGAGTAGGAGAAGGAACCCCCCTTGGTAGGGACCAAAAGATCGGCTGCAGTAGATGCCGAGTCAAGGCAAGACCCTAAGAAGTAAAAGGTGGCAAGCTCTACGAACTCCGTCCCTGCAACAGAGAGGATGCCTGAAGAATACGATTAGTACGTCAAAGAGCTCCTTTCTCAACTAGAGAGAGCCCACGAGGAGAAGAGAACTGCGATAGCATAGCTTGAAGTTGAAAAGGAGGCCATGGCGGCATTTCAACAAGAGAGAACACACCAAATGGCCATGGCCCAAAGGGAAGTGAATGAGTTGAAAGAGCAGCTACAAGCTAAGGAAGAGACATAAGCTGAATGGCAGGTGTGCTTGAATGGAGAAACCGAGGCCACACAACACCTATGGCAGCACAGTGAAGAGATTGTGGTACTCTACGAAGGTTTGCAAGCACAAATGGAGAAAATCACTAAAGCCACAAAAGAGCTGGAGGAGTTGAGGGAGAAAAGAGCTCGCATGTGTGAAACAAAGATGGAGAGACTAACCCAAGAGGCTACCGTGGCACATGAATAGCAACAACAACTAAGGGTAGAAATGGAAGACCAGGAACGAAGGCTGACAGTGCTGGCCCAGAGGCAGGGGAAAGCCTTGAAGACATGAACAAGAGGGCAGAGGAATGGGCCGATTAGAATGAAAAAAGGGTCAAAGCTTTGGGGCATCTCCTTGCTCAAGCCGAAAAAGAAAAGCTACTTGTCGAAAGCAGAGCAGAAGCCGCCCAAGTGAGCTTTCACACCCAAAAATGCGCCTTCCTAGAAACCCTATTGGATGTCACCCATGCAAAGGAGGGAGAGTCCATGGAGGCAATGAAAAAGAAACTAGGAATGGCTCATAGGGCACTGAAGGCTGGACTGCAGATGCCGCCACACGTCGTAGGGTTGGCCCAAGCCTGGAAGAACAACACCATTATCTCCTATTGGCAGGATTAACCTCACAGGAAGTGGATGCACTCAGGTTTCTCGAAGAGGAGCAGCAAGAGCCAAGCTGGGAAAGGGAGATGGACGTGAACTTTGAGATGGGACCACACGAAGACGAGCTTGTCCCACCACCTCCTTTCCCCGGGCTTGAAGAGCAACAGCACGCAGACATCTTTGCAGAAAGAAAGGCGGAACTAAGAGAAAGAAGGAAGAAATGGTGGAGAAGACAAGGAGAAAATGGAATGCTAGGGGAGTGAGGGCACCCCAGGCACCGATCCCACCATGTGTGGATGACACCCCAACAAGCTTTCACGCCGACCTCATAATCTGGGAGAGGCAAGAAATGGCTAGGAGCCCCTTTGATCTCAACTTCCAATTCCCCACCACCTTGTGTAGAGTGTTATCTATCAAGGTGGTGGAGGAGGTGGTTAACATTGGAAGTAGGCTCAGACAAAGATGGTTGGAAGAGAGAGAGTATAACCCCACATCATGGGTCATAGAAGATGCTGAATTTTGGCAAAATAAAGTTTTTGAAGTACCATGGTTTGTG